>NC_133328.1:541189411-541535911 GCF_042186555.1 Aquarana catesbeiana | reverse complement strand
GAGGAAGGGGTGGAGGAGAGATCTGTGGCAGAATCACCACAACTAGCATTTTGGAGGCGTAGTGGCGGAACAAGCTCCAACAATACTGAACCCTGTCCTGCATCCTTCCCAGCTGCCAGCAGAGTTACCCAGTGTGCCGTGAAAGAAAGGTAACGTCCTTGTCCATGCTTGCTGAACCATGAGTCAGTGGTAATATGCACCTTACTGCTGACCGCCCTGTCCAACGAGGCCAAGAGTCTACCAGCTGAAAAGGCAGCAGTTGCAGTGCTAGCAATTTGGCCAAGCTAGCATTCAGACGCTGAGCATGTGGATGGCTGGGACCAAATTTCTTTTGACGGTTTAGCAACTGGGGTAGGCAAATTTGCCTGCTAAAATCGGATGTTGGTGTACCACTAGCAGATTGGTCGCAAGTACTTGTGACACCTATTTCTATACCTTCATTCCTCTCAGTGCAGGTTTCTGAGAGGACTGGAGGTATAGTGGAGTTGGAGATCCCAGCTGATGAGGAGCAAGGAGAGGTCTGCCTTGTTCTTTGATGTGGGTTTTTTAAGTGCTGTTGCCAATGGACTGCATGAGAGGTTGTCATATGTCTGGTCAAGCATGTGGTGCCCAAGCGGCAGCTGTTTTGGCCACGCTTGATACGCTTCAGACATATGTTGCAAACAGCAATGGTGCGATCTGCTGCACACATGTCAAAACAAGACCACACCAAAGAACGTTTCAAAATATGCGGGGAGTCAGCAGCGCCCTGCACCTGCTTAGCTCTATGGTGTGATGCAATAGGATGGCTGCCCTTAAGCTGCTCCCTGGAGGGCATCCTGCTCCTTCTCCTCCTGCCTTCTATCAGGCACCCAAGTAGAGTCAATGACCTCATCATCCCCTCCCTCCTCGTCACTGGAGCAAACTTGACAGTATGCTGCAGCTGGGGGAACATGACTGCCAGTTTCTTGACCTTCTTGGGCACCCCATTTCTCTAAGCTCACGTTACTCCCTTCCTCAACCTGGATACCATCATCGGAGTCTTCAAATCGCTGCGCATCCTTCTGCAGCATGTACCCGACACTGTGGTCGAATATTTCCTCCGTGCATGATGGTGGGGCTAGGGAAGGAGTGACTGTTGACATGGAGCCAATGGAATAGGCTGCTTTGGCAGCTGCATTGGCAGGCAAACTAGCCTGAGCCTGAGTGACAGAGGATAAGGAGAATGAGGACGGCTTTGTTATCCATTCCACCAACTCTTTTGCATGTTGTGGCTCAATAACACGGCCAGCTGCAGAAAAAAAGGACAAGCGTGCCCCACGGCCATGTGCTGAGGATGCACCTCGTCCATGACCAACACTGTCGACTGTAGACACAGAGCCTGCTTGCCCTCTTTTAGTGGCCTGTGAGCGTCTGCTTCTCCTTGGTGGCCTTCTGGGCATGCTGTAAATTTTGTTTAGCAAAACCACACTACACTGTATTGTGTACTGTGTACACCACCAGAAAAGTAGTAGCAACTGCACTATGGGTGCACAGTATTGTGTACACCAATAGAAGTTTAATAACAACTATGGGTGCACTGTATGTATTGTGTACTGTATACACCACCAGAAAAATAGCAGCAACTGCACTAGGGGTGCACGGTACTGTGTACACCAACAGAAGTGTAATAACAACTATGGGTGCACTGTATGTATTGTGTACTGTGTACACCACCAGAAAAGTAGTAGCAACTGCACTATGGGTGCATGGTAGTGTGTACTGTGTACTGTGTACTGTGTACACCACCTGAAGTATGTTAGAAAAAGTACACCAGGAATGGCCTGCAGTCAGATATAGCTAAACTGGATGCAGTGGAGATATATATATATGAAACTGTATGTATATATATATTATATTATATCAGCTAACTGAATAACCTGCCTGCCTGCTCAATCTAAATGACACTCTCTCTCCGTCCACACCAACAACACATTACACGGGGTCGACGTGCAGAAAGCCTTATATAGTGTGGGGCATGGACTAATGCTGTGTACACACGACCAGACTTTACGGCATACTTTGCCCAGCGGACTTTTCGATGGACTTTACGACTGACTTTCCGAATGAACGGACTTGCCTACACACGATCAACCAAAGTCCGACGGATTCGTACGTGATGACATATGACCGGACTAAAACAAGGAAGTTCATAGCCAGTAGTCAATAGCTGCCCTAGCGTCGGTTTTTGTCCGTCGGACTAGCATACAGACGAGCGGACTTTTCGACCGGACTCGAGTCCGTCGGGTAGATTTGAAACATGTTTCAAATCTAAGTCCGTCAAACTTTTGAGAAAACAAAGTCCGCTGGAGCCCACACACGATCGAATTGTCCGACGAAATCCAGTACGCCGGACCAAGTATGCCGTAAAGTCCGATCGTGTGTACGCAGCATTAATCTCCCTGAGCCATGATTGGCCAAAGGCACCCTACTTTTGACCAATTATGGCTCTCTTAGCTGAGGGCGCTGGGATTGGCCAAAGCATGCAGGTTATGGTGCATGCTTTGGCCAATCATCATACGGCAATGCACTGCGCTTCTGCAATGCATTTAGGGGGTGTTACGCGGTGCTCGAATTTGGAGCGAATGCCTCATAATTTTCGTTTTTCAACGAACGGTGGAAAAGCAAATGTTCGAGTCAAACTAATGTTCGACCCAAACATAAAGCTTATCCCTAATTGTCACCTCATGTAGCAAATAAGGTACATTTGCACTATTGGAGCAAGTGGCAAATAAAGCCCATTTGTGAACATATTAGACAGATAAGAAACACAGACAACAGTAGTTCAAATGAAATATGAGTTTATGATCTCAAAATCATATTAGGCATTATCAGCTACAATTTGCTGCCAAGCCACTGCCCCTCTACCCACAAAATAATCAAGGTATTTCTGCCATAAATCTCTGGCAATTTGTGAGGGCAATCCAGCATGGGCATTTTCAATAGGCATCATAACGCCCACAGATGGCCGAGCTGCAGCCTCTTCAGCTGGGCCTGCCACTGCAGGGTCCACGTCACTTGGCAGTGAGGCAAGGTAGCTGGTAGCATTCCTTCTTAAAAAAATATGCAAAATACAACAGCACGGGACAACATGGTTGATCTTGTAGAGTGGATATACAGAGGTTAAGTACAGCGCTGCGCTAAAGATGACAAACAGCAGCCAACACACCCGTAGACTCAGGATCAAAACTAACAGTAAAAATTCAAAAGTGTGGCGCTAAAATTTACGTGAAAAAAATAAGTATGCAAATACAGTGACTACAAATCAGATATTTCGGTATGAGCCAAAAAAAATTCCGTGAATATACAAATTAATGAATAAAAAGATAACAATCAATATACATGTATTGAACTAAGTGTAAAAAAATTGTGAAATATAAAGTCCAAATAAGTGTGCAAACACAAGCGAAAAAGTCTGTGACAATGGTGAAAAAATGATGGTAAACAGGTATCTCCTGAGCATGCAGGGGGATGGTTCCGAGCCGGCAACCTGGTAAGTAAATAAACCGTAGAGAAACCGGGAGTGCACAGAGGATTGAAATCGGTGCCAGGACCATCACCAGAAACCAAGGAGGCTTACCAGAAAATGTGGCCTGAAATGGCGTATGCCATACAGGTCAAAAAGGCTTGATGACCAACAGGTCTAGGCAAATAATCTGGCCAGATGTCATCACACAGGGAGGGAAGGGGATCAGCACGGCTTCCTCAGCGGTGGGTACACCGTAAACCAGGTAAATGGTATGGATAACATGTGAGGGAAAAAACACTCACATAGCGTAATAACGTTTGAACTTGGATTTATTAAAATAAAGAGAAAACAAACTCACATTTTCAGAAGATAAAAACAGCATATAATCTTGTAGCGGTAGTTGTGAGGGGTCCACCCGACATGTTTCAACTAAAAAGTCATCATCTGGGGTGTGGACCCCCTCATCCCACCGCTCTATATATAGATAAATGATGAATGATGACCCCCACTGGAAATGTCCGAAACCGGAAGTGCTTCTGACGACCTTTATTTCCGGTTCAGGGGGTATTAGTACACCAAATTAGACCATGTGTATGAATAGACATCTATATTTGGTTTATATAAACCTAGAATAAACAATAAGAGGGAAAGAAACGGCTTAAATGGCTTAAATTGAGGCCGGTATGTAATCCGGAACCAAGCCTCACTTTCGTTTCCCCTTAACAAATAGGTGGAAGCGCAGTGACAGCACCGCGCTCCACCCCCTAAGCCAAGCCTCGTTGTCGTGTTGCGCGATGACGTCACACGCAAATCACGACAACGCCGGCAGTGCGCTCCACATTTATCCAGCCAAGCCTCTCTTTGAAGACGCCTGTAAATAAATCGTGTTCGGTCACAACTCCCCAGGAGGTGGAGCCCGGCTTGGATGCAAGACCGGAAGGACCGCTAAAGTGTCGGCAAAGGCGGACATATGTAGAAAAAAACTTAATGAGAGGTATATGAGGGCTGAATATGTGGAAATGAATAAAGAAATGTATAATGTATGTGAAAAATTATAATAATAATCAGAGAGACATAAATGTGGTATGTTGGATTATACGTGATTCTTAAGAATGAAGAAAGATCGAAAAATTATTTGTACCTATGCCTGGTTGATAAAAGAGTTGATGTCCCATTCAACGTTAATACCTTGCGGAAAATGGGACCCCAACTCGTATATCCAATACGTCTCCAAACGGGAGACACCCCTAAGTGTCGACCCCCCCCGCCAAGGGGCCGTGTATTTGTCTATGATAAGGAACTGAGTGCCCTCAGGATTTCTATCATGACATTCCCTATAGTGCCTGGGGACTGTATGTTTGGTACTACCTGCTTTAATTAAATTAATGTGTTCCGAGACACGTACAGTAAAAGATCTAATAGTACGGCCCACATATTGTTTCCCGCAGGGGCAAGTTATCAAGTATACAATCCCTGTGGTTGCACACGTACTAAATTGTTTCATTGTGTACGTGCGACCAGTTACGGTAGAGGAAAAACCATGACTGGTCCTTCTGCCACAGGTGTTATACTGGCAAAACAAACATCTTTTACAAGGATGGAAACTCGTCCAATTGTGAAAAAAAGATGTTTTTTTTGGTGGATCTATAACGTTAGGAGCCAACTTGCTCCTAAGGGATGGAACGCCTCTGAAGAGCACCTTGGGGGTCTCGGGTAGCAGTGGTCCTAGTATTTTGTCTGTTCTGAGGACATCCCAATGGTGTTCGAAAATCCTTTTGATGTGCTTGTGTTGCATAGAAAAGGACGTCAAGAATGACCATTTGAAATCGTCATTGGGATGTTTGGGTCTATCCTGCAATAGTGTCTGGCGATCCACCTTATAGGCATTTTCAATTTCCCTGTCTAGATCGGGGAGATTATATCCCTTTTCCAAAAACCGATCCTTCAGCGTCCTAGCCTGAACCATGAAAGTATCATGGTCAGTACAATTCCTGCGTAACCTCAAGAATTGACTCCGGGGGACTGATCGTATCCAGGAACTATGGTGACAGCTGTCGGTTGGTATATAGCCATTTCTGTCGGTGGATTTGAAATAAGTACTGAATGTAAAACCACCTTCCTTTCTGTCAATGACCAAATCTAGAAAATGGACAGAGGTGGTACTAGCCTCAAAAGTCAGGGAAATACCCCTATCATTTGTGTTTAGAGAAGCCATGAAGTCAACCAGATCATCATGGCTACCTGTCCATAAGAGGAGGATGTCGTCTATGTACCGGGCCCACATCAGAAGATGTGGGTTCCCCATGGCATAGACGACATCCTCCTCCCACTTGGCCATGAACAAGTTGGCCAAGCTGGGGGCAAACTTAGCCTCCACATATGGGACGACAGCCCCATACCCCCAGAAACCAACATAGGGGTAGAGGACATTATTCTAGAGGCAGAGGAAGAGGTGGTAACAGGGGTGACCAACAGGGTTACGACTATCAATACCGTGAACGTGAGAACTCATATCATCGTGGGTCTCCGGTCCGTTATCACGATTCTCCCTATCGCCACCCTCCTTACTACCCCAACACACCATATTACAGACATCCACCAATTTCCACCTACAATAGATATTCCCCATTACGGGATCATCACAATGAGAATGTCTGTCCGTTCCCCAATGCCGGTTATGATCCATCCCTTTATAAACAACCCTATCCAGACCCATGTGCTACCCGGGGTTTTCGCGAGGACACTCTGAACAAAAAAAGAGGTCCGGAAACAAGAGAGGGACCAGAGGAGGGAGGAGGGTTCAGAGACGAAAAACGAAAAAGAACTTAATGTGTCAGGGTGTATTTAATTTGAGTGACACTGTTCTCACACAGGAGGAGAAGAGTGTTTTGAATAAGGGGCTCAAGTTTGCCCCCCCACACAAACTGAATACATTTACTACGTTCATTGACATTCATAAATTTATTAGAAAAATCAATGTTCAAAGATATATCATCTCGAACCCCACCAGAAATATAGCCAGGGCAGCAACGTCTGGCACGGTACATTCTGGTCTATCTAACCCCTCCCTCTTCAGCCCCCCAACACAACCTCCACCAGCCATCAATACGTTCAAAGAATTGGTGATAAGGGATCTAGCGAAAATTCCACTCAAGCGTAAATTCCACAATCCTTTGCCCTCAGTGGGCTTGAAAACTCTTTGTGATAACAAGAACTTGGTCATCCGCCTCGCTGATAAGGGCGGAGGCATTGTTTTATTAAATAAAACCGATTATTGTGAAGAAATGTATCGCATTTTAGGAGATCGTGAAACTTATATAGAACTACCGAATAATCCTACATATGAGTATAAGAGAGAATTGAAGAAAATAATAAACAAAGGTTATGAGTCTCGTATTTTAAACAATAAGGAGAGATCTTTTTTAGTTCCCTTAGCCCCGCGCATTCCAGTTATGTATTATTTGCCCAAAGTTCACAAAGACCCCCTACACCCTCCAGGTCGACCCATAATTAGTGGTATCGACTCGGTCACTTCTAAGATTGGGAAGTACATAGACTTCTTTCTTCAGCCGTCTGTACTTAAAATGCCGTCCTATCTTAAGGACACAAAAGATGTGATTAGATTACTATCTAATGTTTCCTACTCCGGTGACCTTATTATGGCCACTGCGGATGTGGCGTCCCTCTACACCTGCATTCCGCACCGTCAAGGTGTGAATGCGGTACAATGTTTTCTAAATAGAGACGCTACCCTTGCTTCCCCCCAAATTAATTTTATCATGGAGTTAATTGAGTTTGCTACGCAACACAATTACTTCTGGTTTAACGGTAATTACTATCGCCAACACAAGGGGGTAGCAATGGGGGCTAAGTTTGCCCCCAGCTTGGCCAACTTGTTCATGGCCAAGTGGGAGGAGGATGTCGTCTATGCCATGGGGAACCCACATCTTCTGATGTGGGCCCGGTACATAGACGACATCCTCCTCTTATGGACAGGTAGCCATGATGATCTGGTTGACTTCATGGCTTCTCTAAACACAAATGATAGGGGTATTTCCCTGACTTTTGAGGCTAGTACCACCTCTGTCCATTTTCTAGATTTGGTCATTGACAGAAAGGAAGGTGGTTTTACATTCAGTACTTATTTCAAATCCACCGACAGAAATGGCTATATACCAACCGACAGCTGTCACCATAGTTCCTGGATACGATCAGTCCCCCGGAGTCAATTCTTGAGGTTACGCAGGAATTGTACTGACCATGATACTTTCATGGTTCAGGCTAGGACGCTGAAGGATCGGTTTTTGGAAAAGGGATATAATCTCCCCGATCTAGACAGGAAAATTGAAAATGCCTATAAGGTGGATCGCCAGACACGATTGCAGGATAGACCCAAACATCCCAATGACGATTTCAAATGGTCATTCTTGACGTCCTTTTCTATGCAACACAAGCACATCAAAAGGATTTTCGAACACCATTGGGATGTCCTCAGAACAGACAAAATACTAGGACCACTGCTACCTGAGACCCCCAAGGTGGTCTTCAGAGGCGTTCCATCCCTTAGGAGCAAGTTGGCTCCTAACGTTATAGATCCACCAAAAAAAACATCTTTTTTTCACAATTGGACGGGTTTCCATCCTTGTAAAAGATGTTTGGTTTGCCAGTATAACACCTGTGGCAGAAGGACCAGTCATGATTTTTCCTCTACCGTAACTGGTCGCACATACACAATGAAACAATTTAGTACGTGTGCAACCACAGGGATTGTATACTTGATAACTTGCCCCTGCGGGAAACAATATGTGGGCCGTACTATTAGATCTTTTACTGTACGTGTCTCGGAACACATTAATTTAATTAAAGCAGGTAGTACCAAACATACAGTCCCCAGGCACTATAGGGAATGTCATGATAGAAATCCTGAGGGCACTCAGTTCCTTATCATAGACAAATACACGGCCCCTTGGCGGGGGGGGTCGACACTTAGGGGTGTCTCCCGTTTGGAGACGTATTGGATATACGAGTTGGGGTCCCATTTTCCGCAAGGTATTAACGTTGAATGGGACATCAACTCTTTTATCAACCAGGCATAGGTACAAATAATTTTTCGATCTTTCTTCATTCTTAAGAATCACGTATAATCCAACATACCACATTTATGTCTCTCTGATTATTATTATAATTTTTCACATACATTATTATTATCATTTTTCATACTGTATATGTGTTTTGTGGTTCTAAGTACGTTCTGGATTGTACTGATGCCCCCTATTGGCAGTGTCCGGTAGATCTTATGTTTTAGTTTCATACTCATATGTGGTTAAACACGCTCCGGTTGTTCACATATTTTTATATTTATTTTTTTAATATTTTATAATATTTTTCATATTGATTTTTATGTAATTACATTAAATTTTTAATCATTTCCAAATTTTTAATCATTTCCACATATTCAGCCCTCATATACCTCTCATTAAGTTTTTTTCTACATATGTCCGCCTTTGCCGACACTTTAGCGGTCCTTCCGGTCTTGCATCCAAGCCGGGCTCCACCTCCTGGGGAGTTGTGACTGAACACGATTTATTTACAGGCGTCTTCAAAGAGAGGCTTGGCTGGATAAATGTGGAGTGCACTGCCGGCGTTGTCAAGATTTGCGTGTGACGTCATCGCGCAACACGACAACGAGGCTTGGCTTAGGGGGTGGAGCGCGGTGCTGTCACTGCGCTTCCACCTATTTGTTAAGGGGAAACGAAAGTGAGGCTTGGTTCCGGATTACATACCGGCCTCAATTTAAGCCATTTAAGCCATTTCTTTCCCTCTTATTGTTTATTCTAGGTTTATATAAACCAAATATAGATGTCTATTCATACACATGGTCTAATTTGGTGTACTAATACCCCCTGAACCGGAAATAAAGGTCGTCAGAAGCACTTCCGGTTTCGGACATTTCCAGTGGGGGTCATCATTCATCATTTATCTATATATAGAGCGGTGGGATGAGGGGGTCCACACCTCAGATGATGACTTTTTAGTTGAAACATGTCGGGTGGACCCCTCACAACTACCGCTACAAGATTATATGCTGTTTTTATCTTCTGAAAATGTGAGTTTGTTTTCTCTTTATTTTAATAAATCCAAGTTCAAACGTTATTACGCTATGTGAGTGTTTTTTCCCTCACATGTTATCCATACCATTTACCTGGTTTACGGTGTACCCACCGCTGAGGAAGCCGTGCTGATCCCCTTCCCTCCCTGTGTGATGACATCTGGCCAGATTATTTGCCTAGACCTGTTGGTCATCAAGCCTTTTTGACCTGTATGGCATACGCCATTTCAGGCCACATTTTCTGGTAAGCCTCCTTGGTTTCTGGTGATGGTCCTGGCACCGATTTCAATCCTCTGTGCACTCCCGGTTTCTCTACGGTTTATTTACTTACCAGGTTGCCGGCTCGGAACCATCCCCCTGCATGCTCAGGAGATACCTGTTTACCATCATTTTTTCACCATTGTCACAGACTTTTTCGCTTGTGTTTGCACACTTATTTGGACTTTATATTTCACAATTTTTTTACACTTGGTTCAATACATGTATATTGATTGTTATCTTTTTATTCATTAATTTGTATATTCACGGAATTTTTTTTGGCTCATACCAAAATATCTGATTTGTAGTCACTGTATTTGCATACTTATTTTTTTCATGTAAATTTTAGCGCCACACTTTTGAATTTTTACTGTTGATCTTGTAGAGTGCCAGGTTTATTGGAGTCAAAAACAGCCTGAAACGACTCAATAGGATGCCAAAGGCATTTTTGACCCCCCTTCTGGCACAAGAGAGCTTGTAGTTGAATATTTTCTGCTCTGGGGTGAGGTTCTTAATAGGAAACGGCTTCATAAGATGTTCCCCCAGAGCAAAGGCCTCATCTGCATCAAAAACAAAATTGAGGCCCTCAACATCCTCCTCAGCAGATGGCAAGTTTAAGGTGCCATTCTGGAGCCGCTTGTAGAACTCTGTCTGCATAATCACTCCTCCATCAGAGTTGCGGCCATTTTTCCCAACTTCCAGATACAAAATCTCATAGTTGGCAGACACTACAGCTAGCATGACTATGCTGCAAAAGCCCTTATAATTAAAATAACATGAGCCAGAGTTAGGTGGTGGGACAATTCGGACATGCTTGCCATCAATAGTACCACCACAGTTGGGAAAATACCACTGATGGTGGAACTGGGTTTCAATGTCCCGCCATTGCTCTGGGTTGGAAGGAAACTGTGGTTTAATCTCCCTGGCGGTATGATTATTTCAGATTTTAGGTGCTGAAAGCGGTACCATTATTTTTGCATGGAAATATGGCGTTTTATATTGTAGGCCTGTAATTCTTAGGAATAACTCACTGAAATCTGTCCAAACAAGAGTCTAGTAGACATCCTGGGTATGATAAAGTTTGAAACACAAAATCATAATTTATAATATAATAAATAACTATAAATAATAACAAATAACAATATAATAGTAATAATACTTTTTATTCAATAAATTTTAGTAAATAATATAAATCAAAAACACTGACTTTTTTTTGGCCAAACAAGAGTGCAATATTAGTAGTCATATTGCTTTAGTAAACGTCTCGGGTATGGAAAATTTTAAAACAGGGTACAGCACAAAGTCCGATGTCACAGTCAGGACAGTAGAACCAGGTTTCTTTTCTGACTTTCCTTCCTGTGTCTCCCGTTTAGAGCAGCAAACCACACACATCCTTGTGGGTGCTGCCTTCTTTTCCGTTGGTTGAATGTGGTCCATAAAGTGTCGACCTGTCAGACGTTCCGGGTTCACAACACCAGCAGCACGACGTCCAGATCTAGTGTTTGGTGTTTGGTGCTTCAGAAATATGAGTTCTGCAACTTTCCAAACGAAGTCTGCATGAATCACAGGCCTGTCACTCTTTTTTTTAGAAGAATGAAAGCGTTCCACAGGCACTGTTCAAGAAGATACCTGAAGATTTTTTTTGTAATATTTTTTTTGTTGCTTTCTCATAGCAGGGTAAAAAGTCATGGCCTGGTCAGCTCTGTCAACACCTCCCATTGTGTTGTTGTAGTCCATTACGAGTTGAGGTTTCATAACGTCTTTTCCACCTTTTGTATGTACCATGAGAGTAGAGGTGTTGTGAATGGTACTCATTAGGCACACATCTTTTTTATCTTTTTTATCTCGCCATCTTAGTGCCATCTTAGTGCCATCATTTTGCCTTTTTGCCAGGCAACTATTTCTCCTGCCTTGAGCTTTTTATTGGCAAAGGTTGGCGGCATGTCACGCCGGTTAGCTCTAACAGTCCCGTATGCATCCGTCTTGTGTTGTAGAAGGAACTCATAGAGTTCTGGAGAAGTATAAAAATTATCTGTGGTTACACAGTACCCCTGATTCAACAATGGCTCAATCAAAGTGAGAACAGAAGCGGTTGCCATTCCATATTGACTGAATCTGTCGTTGAATTTGGTCCCTTTCCCGGTGTAAAGGACCGAATTCCATATATAACCAGTGCTGGCTTCACAGAGCATGAATGATTTTATGCCGAATCGCGTTCTCTTAGATGCCATGTACTGTATCCAGCTAAGTCTTCCTTTGTAGGCCATAAGACTTTCGTCGATACTGACGTCTGTCTGGTACATAGGTCTGCTGGAAATTTTTCTGAATAATTTGATATAAGTCCCAAATTTTTTTCAGTTTTGGAGCTGGATGAGAAGTCTCATCAAATTCGTCATTATTTTGAAAATGCAGATATTTCATTATGAGAGAAAATTTGTATTCCGACATGATGGTGCCAAAAAAAGGAGTGGCTAATATTTTGTTGGTTGTCCAGTACCATTTCTGCAGGGGTTTCCCCACCACTCCCTGGAGAATAATTAGGCCCAGAAACTTCCAGATGTCCTCCTTGGTCACTGGTTCCCATTTTCTGCTCCTTGAAAACCTCTGAGGTATAGCAGCTTGTTGCTCCTGGTATCGGTTTGTCTCTGTAACAATTATTTCTATGACCTCATCAGTCAAAAAGAGTTGGAGGTATTCCAAGGGGCTGTCATCTTCAACCTCCACTTTGATAGCAGGCGCTCCGGTAAACGGGAATCTTGGGGGTGCTGTGTGCTCCGTACCGCAATCAATCGAGCACCAAGTCCGCACATCGCTGGGCAAAGTCGAAGGATCATCACTGAAATCGCTTTCCGTGCCTGATGACGAACTTCCCCATGATTCGCTATCACTCACTTCTGCAAGCGATTCTGTCTCACTGTCGCTGTTTTCCAGCAGGTCATATGTCGATTTTGAGGTTGAAGCACGCTTTTTGGATGCCATGGTCGCTCTGCAGTTTCCAGACACAAAGTACAGT
The DNA here is from genome assembly GCF_042186555.1 of Aquarana catesbeiana. Taxonomy (NCBI): domain Eukaryota; kingdom Metazoa; phylum Chordata; class Amphibia; order Anura; family Ranidae; genus Aquarana; species Aquarana catesbeiana. The sequence continues at coordinate 541,523,044 of NC_133328.1, read as the reverse complement.
AAAACTGCAGGCAGGGGCACTGGACAAAGCAATGGGGGGTAATCTGAGGTCAATTTTATTATATTTATTATATTTAGTAATGTAATCCAATAGGATTACAATGTATCAGTGTGTTTGTGTTATATACTATTTGAATTTGCCGCCGGTTCCACCCCCTGCATCGCTACGCTCGCAGGGAACAGAAGCCAGGGCACACAGAGCACACAGTGCATCGGGCAGAAGATCCGGCCACCGAACACAGTGTGAGAACATCGCGGGATCCCGGAGACAAGGTGAGTCCCGTCTTCCAGGATCCAGCAATGCGAATCCCGAGTCTGGCTCGGGGTTACCGCTTTTGGTACTAAAATCTCACCCCGAGCCAGACTCGGGAATACCGCCAGGGGGGTTAAAAAAGGAAAAAAAAAATTCTACTTCTGCACATAACAGTGCAAGCAGATTTGACACAAACATGCTTAGCCAACATAAGGATTGCAACTTGAGTATTTAAAGACAAAAGTGTAAGGTCAACTTATCTGATTCATCACCCTCTCTGGTGGCCCATTAGCAAAATTTTAGGGTGGGAGGGGGGTAATAGGAAGATGTTTTGGACAGGTAGCCCTCTCCACTTCCATGAGAGCTGTTTGCATAAATAATCTGTGATACTTTAGCCAGCCCCTCCTTTCTTACACTATTGGCAGCCCAGTGGACAGGTAAGAAGTGTCATAATCTAAAAATCTGGATACACACTGTCCAAATTGCAGCACATTTTGACATTCTGAAAAACCTATCAATGTAATAATAGGAGACAAAAACTTTCTACGTTACAAATTGTAGGTAATCAGGCAGGCCCTTGCACTACATGGTTTGGGGAATTTATACAGAAATATGAACAAAAAGGAGAGATAGTGTGTATGGGTTTTACAAAGTCAGCTGATACAGTATTTGTATTTGTTGACTTAGCATTAGCATTTTTTTGGGGGGGGTTTCAAATGAGTTTGGACCCCAAACAATGGTCTCTTGCACCCTGCCTGAATTTGAGGACAACAATAACATTTGTACACATTTTAGGGTAAGCCCCAAAATGTAGCTGACAAAAAACATTGTTAAGTTACTAGGCTAGGTGTGTATGGGCCCAGGATAGCATGCTGGGAAGGTTAGTTATAAAATATGCATGTAGGGCAAAAAAAGAGCAGGAAAAGCTTACAGCATGCATAAGGACAAAGAAGACATTCACAGCATATTACAATATTGATAATTATGTAATCAACAAATTAATACCATACATTAGCAAACATTAATACATAGAATGTGATCTTAAAAGGTAAAAACTTACCTTAATATATTCCTTCTGCAGGACTTGAATAATGGCTGAGCAGGTCTCTGGAATAATGAGTCCCAGAGCCTGGGGGGAGATCCCAGTGGTAAACTTGAGGTCCTGGAGACTTCTCCCCATCGCCAAGTCCTGCAAGGTGTCTATGAGCCTTTGCTCTGAAGTGATGGCAAGCCTCATGCATGTGTCCTGCTTATTAATATAGGGGGTCACCAATGCCAAGAGCTGGTAAAAGCAGGGGTCCGTCATCCGGAGATAATTCTGAAAATCATCCTGACTATTCTCCTGGAGCTCCCACAGCAATGGCATATGACATAATTGGTCACGATTAAGCAACCAATTTTTGTTCCAAGAACTCCTCCTCCTCCTCCTGTTCCTGGACTGGACTTGGGTCAAAGAAATAACTCCAAGCCCAATAATAGCACGTTCTCTCCTCTGATTCTGCAAAATGGTTGGTTGATGAACGCCCGTTCAGAAACAAACTGAATCAACACTCACCAAACTTCTATTAACACAAAATTGGCAGAAGGAGCCCAAAGGGTGGCATCTGAGAAATTAACTTCCTCTTTGTAGTCTCGTAGTACATCTAGTACATCACTACGTTTGGGTTTGTTGACCGCGAATTGTGTGCCGTTAGTATGCAAGACAAGTTCCTGGCACATGCCCTTTGGACAAAAATCAGACGCTCGGTTAGCCAACAATCGGATCGTGTGTACGAGGCTTAAAGCCCCATACACACTATTAGATTTTCTGCAGATTTTTGTCTTCACATTTACCAAAACCATATAATATGAGCTCAAACCTTAATTTCAATTTGTGTGCAATCAGGCAGGCCCTTGCACTACATGGCTTTGGTAAATCTGAAGACAAAAATCTGCAGAAAATCTAATAGTGTGTATGGGGCCTTACAGGTAGCTAAACTGATCAATGATGTCAGTGGGAACTTATCTGAGAAGCAGAAATTGCTCATTCCTCAAGGAACCCCTAGCAACCTCTGGAGGAACCCTAGTTGAGAAACCATGCCCTAGACTATTTTCTGAGCCGGGGAGTGGATGTTTCTGTTTGCCTGGCTGCACTAGCAGGAAGGGAACCAGGGACACAAGTCAGTGTCTCTTGTGGGGGTAGTGCTACATGTACAGTATATACCAATCATTCAGGCTCATTATATTTATTTTTGTAGGTGTTTCTATATTTTCATGCTTTATATTCTTGTTGGTATGCAACGTTTTTAGTAAAGCCTTCATCTATATAATAATAATAATGCCATACAACCATATAAAAATGTACTTTTAGGTCATTAGTACTTCATTAATATGAACCAATACTACAATCAATAGATGCAAAAGAATGCAACCATACAAATCAAGAATCCAGGAACAATGTGGCTATCCTTACAGCAGATGGCAGCATGAGACAAATGTTTGAAAAATACAGAAATGTAATGCACACAGAGCTTTAAAAAAAATCTATGATACATCCATAAATTAGAGAATAAAATCTGAAATATTAAAGTGTGTGTGTTATAACGGTCGTCCTGTATGTGACCGAAGTAATTTTTAGTCCCACTTTGCCACAAAGATTTTTATAATATAGAAGGATTATATACAGTATCTCACAAAAGTGAGTACACCCCTCACATTTTTGTAAATATTTTATTATATCTTTTCATGTGACAACACTGAAGACATAACACTTTGCTACAATATAAAGTAGTGAGTGTACAGCTTGTATAAGAGTGTAAATTTGCTGTCCCCTCAAAATAACTCAAACACACAGCCATTAATGTCTAAACCGCTGGCAACAAAAGTGAGTAAACTCCTTAGTGAAAATGTCTAAATTGGGCCCAAAGTGTCAATATTTTGTATGGCCACCATTATTTTCTTGCACTGCCTTAACCCTCTTGAGCATGGAGCTCACCAGAGCTTCACAGGTTGCCACTGGAGTCCTCTTCCACTCCCCCATGATGACATCACGGAGCTGGTGGATGTTAGCGACCTTGCGCTCCTCCACCTTCCATTTGAGGATGCCCCACAGATGCTCAATAGGATTTAGGTCTGGAGACATGCTTGGCCAGTCCATCAACTTTACCCTCAACTTCTTTAGCAAGGTAGTGGTCATCTTAGAGGTGTGTTTGGGGTTGTTATGTTGGAATACTGCCCTGCGGCCCAGTCTCCGAAGGGAGGGGATCATGCTATGCTTAAGTATGTCACAGTACATGTTGGCATTCATGGTTCCTTCAATGTAGCTCCCCAGTGCCAGCAGCACTCATGCAGCCCCAGACCATGACACTCCCACCAACATGCTTGACTGTAGGCAAGACACACTTGTCTTTGTACTCCTCACCTGGTTGCTGCCACACACGCTTGACACCATCTGAACCAGATACGTTTATCTTGGTCTCATCAGACCACAGGACATGGTTCCAGTAATCCATGTACTTAGTCTGCTTGTCTTCAGCAAACTGTTTGCGGGCTTTCTTAAGCATCATCTTTAGAAGATGGCTGTGATCCTTCTTGGATGACAGCCATGCAGACCAATTTGATCCAGTGTGCGGCGTATGGTCTGAGCACTGACAGGCTGACCCCCCACCCCTTCAACCTCTGCAGCAATGCTGGCAGCACTCATATGTCTATTTCCCAAAGACAACCTCTGGATATGATGCTGAGCACGTGCACTCAACTTCTTTGGTTGACCATGGCGAGGCCTGTTCTGAGTGGAACCTGTCCTGTTAAACCACTGTATGGTCTTTGTCACCATGTTGCAGCTCAGTTTCAGGGTCTTGGCAATCTTATTATAGCCTAGGCCATCTTTATGTAGAGCAACAATTCTTTTTTTCACATCCTCTTAATTAATTAATTAGGGATAGATGGCGCTACCTTATCCGGGTACCTTGATTTATAATTTAATAAGCCTCAAAGAAATCAGGGAAAGAAATATAATAAATGCACCCCTTTATCCCTCATTAGATACTGGATTTAAATGTCCAGCGTTACCTGAATGGACTGTACTAGCAGGTCAGTCTCATACCTACATGCAGGTGTACACCGTGTGGCTAATCCTCATAAATTAATTAAGTGACAACTTATACAAATCAATAGTGACAATCCAATCAAAAGATAAAATTAATTGAGGTAAATAAAGTTGAATAAAACACCACGGAAAAAACTTATATTGATCCCCAAATGTGTCCAAATGTGCTTATAAGCATAAAGGTGAATTGAATAGTCCCAACATTAAGCATATAGTCCAGGACTGCACATTAGATAATATAAAACTGGTGAAAAATTAATGAAAAAATTGATGAAAAACTTAGTGGAAAAAATTAATAAGAAAGATATATATATATAATAGTGTAAAAATTAGTGTATCAAAGTCCAGTAGCAGGAAGTGAAAACGTCTGTGATAGGTGACTTTCGTGAACACAGCTGATCATATCCAGTGACTTGCGGTGCTCCCCCTCAAAGATCCCCACTCACCAGCTCCCTACACCCCTGCAGGGGTAATAGGCATGTAGTAATAGGCAGCAATAATATGTGTATGGGTCCTCAGGGTCCACCGCTCCAGCTGTAAGGTATCCTTCAGTATATCCTCATATAGAAGAAACAGGGCTCCATAGTGTGATACATTTTAAATAGTTTATTTATCTATCACAACAGCACAAAAAATAAGCCAAATAAAATAAATAAAAGTTTAAAAACCGGGCAGACTAGTCACACAGCGTGTAAGCTGTTTCGTATGGAGAGTGCAGGGCGTCTAGAACCATCAGCTGCACGGCGTGCGCCTCAGTTGCGTTCCACACTCTCCTACTTCCGCGTGTGACGTCAGTGCGTAGCTCAGGCGGAGCTACGCACTGACGTCACAGGGCTCCCATTGATTCTGTATTATGATCCTCCTGTGAAGGTTTTCAGGACCCCAACTATTGCCGGCTCCCAAGGCTCTTCCTCCATTGCCGGTGGGCAATATAAGCTGGTTTGACCCATAGAGCATATGCTCTCTTGGGTTCAAACTTTCCGGTAAGCCTCCATTTCACTTTGATGGCGGTATCATCACATTGACATCTTCAATTTTCATCTACTATATTGGCTATTCACATGGTGATCATAACTGCTTCATTTCAAAATGGACTGTGATTAATCATTATATATGATTGATATTTAGAGATCATTAGAGACTTTATTTATATTATATTCTATTTTTCTCATGGTACAGGTTTTATTGTATTTCACTACCTATTATGGTTATTTAATTTGTACCACAGCGCTACACTTTGTTACACCAAATTAACTCAAGCAGGATGTACAGATCAAGAAAGAAACAAACTCTGGGAGTTGACATTTTTTGAGTACTTATGCTATGATTGCAATGACATCCAGTAAGCAAGTGGAAATGCCCACCAGTTGTGTAATATGACTGCTGGCAATAGTGATGGCAGGGAGCAAACCTTGAGGATGTATTATACCGATAATAGATTGTAAAGTACAGGGGTTAATTTAACAGATGTAGCCCTCTGATGGTTAGGCAGGGTTGCTAGTAAATTTACTTGCCAGGTATAGTTGCCTTGGCCAATTGATAGGGGATCAATAGATTCTACCCTAGATCTGGAATTGCTGCACTTCTCTCTTTTGTCACTAGATGACCGGGTATCTGGTGACATTAGATAAGACAAGGGCAATGCAAGGACAGATTAGGCATAGATAAGGTATCTCAGCCAATGGGCAGGGATCTTCTTGGGTCCCTTGGCCTGCTAGGAGAACCTATTTATTTGGGTGAGGTCAGGTGATCGGGGTTCTGTGCCACCTGGAGGGCTGTCTGAGGCCTATCCTGGAGACATTTGGCTGCTAGGCTGTCTGAGGGCCTATCCCAAAGCAAGAGAGCAGCATAGGGTTGGGACTTTGGCTTGCAGTCCAACCGAAGTGACGGTTCTGCTGGCCTGGAGAACCTGTCATGGTCAGAGGTAGAGGAGTAGCTGTTGCCACTAAGGGACCAACCACCTTATTACCAGGGACCACCGTCAGTACCTGAAGCAAGTACTGGAGCAGTATTCTCACCAACCGAGGACGGTGAAGAATTGGGAAACTTCAGCAGGTGTTAAGCCAGGGACCCAGCCAGCAGAGGTGACTCTTGCAGAGCAGCCTTGTGTGTCGATTCAGGGACTGAGCAGGCCAGTGGGGTGAAGCTTGAGGAGTATCTGTGAGTGCCAAGCTAGGGACCCAGCAGGGAAGTGGGAGTGATGCTTGAGGAAGATACTCAGTGAGAAGTTTGGAAGAGCTCAGGAGATCCAGTGGCAGTGGATCAGCAAGTCTAGTGAGAGAGACTGGGAGCTCAGTGAAGTGAAGTTCTTCAAGAAGTGATTGTAGAGGAAGTATAGAAGTTCGTTGCAACTTGTGTTAGAAACTGTTATAAGACTGTTGCCATAGGAGACAGCGCTCCTACACATGCAGATGTGGTATCCGGCTGGGTGCCTTTCCTTGCATGGCTGTCTACCTATAGAAGTCTCAGAGTCTGCTAATTACCATTGCAACTACTAAAGGGTGTCCTGGTCCTAAACCCTCTCTCCCACAGTTCTGTTTAGGAGAAAATAAATCTCTTTTTATTCAAGAAGTGTTTGCCCATGAATCTATATTGCATTACACCCACCATGCCTTGTAACCCACTCTACACAGAATGATGTCAGTTGTCCCTAACTCTGGAGGTTCTCATTAGACCAAAGGGGACCCGGGACCTTGCTATACATAATAAATATATATATATATATATATATATATATATATATATATATATATATATATATATATATATATATATATATATATATATATATATATATATATATATATATACACACACACATATTTTTTTTTTTTTTACATAAAAAATGAATGAGCGGGCAGGTCGTAATGGTGCTGAACAGCTATGCATGTCAATCTATGCCAATCCTTAATTTATTATTGCAGTAAATAATTATAATTCTGATCTTTTTTTTGTAAGGTAATTATGTAATACCTGACAGGTAAGGACAATTTTGCCAGATACATTACCATGTAACAGTATACAGTACGACATCACTCCCTCGCCTTCTGTGATTCTGCTCTTTCCTGGTTCTCTTCCTACCTATCTCAGTGCACCATCAATGTCACATACAACACCATCTCCTCTCCTCCTCTTTCTGTTAGGGTACCCCAGAGCTCCATCCTTGGGCCTCTCCATTTTGCTCTCTACATCTCTTCCCTGGGCCAATTGATAACCTCTGATGGCTTCTAATACCACCTCTATGCTGATGTCCCAGATCTGTCTCTCCATTTCTCAACACACCCCCTCAATCTCCTCACATATTCCAAACTTACTGAGCGACATGTATGGATGTCACACCACTTCCTCAATCTCAATCTTTCTAAAACTGAGCTTGTAATATTTCCTCCGCCCTGATCCCCTCCCCATGACTTTACCATTGAGATCAACTACACAACCATTGGTCCCTCCACACACGCCAAGGCACTGGTTGTAATCCTAGCCTCTGACCTCTCCTACAACCCCCACATCCAATCACTGGCTACCTCTTGCCGCCTTAACCTCCACAACATTTCCATAATTCGCCCCTTCCTGACTAACAACACCACAAAACAACTTATTCACTTCTTTGTTATTTTCCACCTTGACTACTGCAACTCCCTCCTCACTGGCCTACCCTTACACAGGATACCTCCTCTTCAGTCTATTATGAATGCTGCTGCTAGAGATAGTTGGCAGTATGTACAGGAGAGGAGTGTGGAGGGTTATGACAGTTGGCAGCATGGAGAGGAGTGTGGAGGGTATCACAGTGGGCAGTATGTACAGAAGAGGATTGTGGAGGGTATGACAGTGAGCAGTATGCACAGGAGAGGGGTGTGGAGGGTATGACAGTGGGCAGTAAGTACAGGAGAAGAGTGCGGAGAGTATGACAGTGGGCACTATGTACAGGAGAGGAGTGTGGAGGGTATGACCGTGGGCAATATGTACAGGAGAAGAGTGTGGACATTATGACAGTAAGCAGTATGTACAGGAGAGGAATGTGGAGGGTATGACAGTGAGCAGTATGTACAGGAGAGGATTGTGGAGGGTATGACAGTGAGCAGTATGTACAGGAGAGGAGTGTGGAGGGTATGACAGTGGACACTATGTATAGGAGAGGAGTGTGGAGGGTATGACAGTGGGCACTATGTACAGGTGAGGAGGATGTAGGAATCTGTGATCTGGGAATCTGGTAAAGGTTTGTGGAAGGATGTTTAGGGACTGCGTAGTGGTTAAGCGGGCCATACATGAATTGAAGTTAAGCCAATTAAGCAGAGACCAGCTATAGTCGATCTATGTATGGGCTAGCTGGTTGTACACAAATCAATCTATTAATCGACTTCAGTACAACCAGCCTATCAGGTTTTTCCCAAAACAGTTAGTGCTGCCAGCTATAGTTAGTAACACTGATCATTGAATTCTGTGAGTTGGGAAGGCTCCCCACTGGCAGAACACACTAAGGCCTGATTCATACCTATGCATTTTTAGTGCTTTTTGCATTTTGCAGATTTGCACTACAGAATGTGTTCCATAGGAAACCATGTTAAATGGATTGTAGTGCAAATCTGCAAAATGAAAAAAAGTACTAAAAATGCATAGGTGTGAGTCAGGCCTTAGGCTCGATTCACACCTATGCATGTTGCTTTTGAGCGTTTTTGGAGGTTTTTTTTTCATGCTTGCCACGTTTTTGAGCAGCGTTTTTGCCGCGATTTGCGTTTTGCGTTTTTTTTTTTTTTTTTTTTTTACAGTTTTTTTTTACAGTCTAAAAAAAAAAATTAAAAAAAAATAAAAAAAAAAAAAAACGGCAAAAACGCATCAAAAACGCTGCAAAAACGCTGCAAAAACGCTGCAAAAACGCTGCAAAAACGGTGCACTTGCGTTTTTGATGCTTGTCCATTGAAATCCATTACATGCAAAACGCTGCTTTTTGCATGAAAAAAAGTCCCCGACCCTTTCCAAAAATGCAGAGAAACAAAAAGGCATTGATGTGAACATGTTCCATAGGAATCCATGTTAAAAAATTCCCGTGCATTTCTGCAAAATGCATCAAAAAACGCGCTAGTGTGAATGGAGCCTTACACTGTGGGATTGATTCCCCCATCCACAGGTCATCAGGTGAGAAAGTGTGTGGGGACAGGCTGGGGAGAGATGTCTATTAGCAGCGGGGTGTGAGGTGGTCATGGAGGGTTATCAATCAGCGGGTGGGGGGGAGTAACTGGGAGTGATATCTTTTGGAGTAGGCTCTGCCATCTGCAGGTTGGGAAATGGTCACCTGTGATATAAGTTGAAGGGAGGTGGCTAACATGGAAAGTGACTAGGGAGTGACCTGCTTGGTGGTGAGTGTGAAATGGATGATGTGTTTCAAATTTCTTTCACATTTGCAGTAATGCTTACTGCCCTCTGAAAAGTGACCTGTGGTGTATTGCTTTTCAATGAGTACTATAGCAGCAGCTGACAGGCTTCATGGTGTGCTACTGCCGCCTCCTTTTTTTTTTTTTACATTGCTGAATGGCAGTTTTACATTGTTGGACTATGCTGCTACTGCGAGCGAGTTTTACAGGCGGCGCTGTCTGTCAAACTCTGCAGGCTAAAAGCTATCCATTGAGCTCAGTGCCTCTGACAAGAATTGAGGAGAGGCACTTTGAGCTCATCCTCTCAGTCTGCTACAAACAGAGTCTGCCAGCATTTATTTAAACTGGCTGCTCCATATGTAGCTTCTGACAGGCTGCGCAAGGAGCCTTGTATCTTCAGGACCATAGGTGATAGGAGCCCCGAATTTTGACCAGTAGCAGGGTAGACCTATAGCTACACAGCCCCTAAATTTGAGCTCTATGTGACCCCTGGTCCCCGAGCCACAACCCTTGAAGTCAATTGTTTTTTTGGGGAGGGTTTTGTGATTTTTAATTTTTTTCAATGGGCCTATCTTAAGGTAAGGGGCGTGGAGCTGCAGCTCCAATAGCCCCTATGTTAATCCGGCCCTGGCTCCGATCCCACCCAGGTGTGTTACAACAGCGAATGAATATTTGCTGTTGAAACACTGATCCTTAATCCAGCCAATCAGCGGGTGTGAGACCTGTTTTTTGATTGGCCGAACAGAGAAGACTCCCGATTGGCCACCAAGGAGGGAGGAAACGGAAGCCACCACCGCCGCGATGACCCGTGGAGAGCAGGAGAATAGGAGGCCACCGCCACTGAGCAGGGGAAGCCGCCGGTGATGGGGTAAGTGCCATCGACCTGGTGGAGGGGATTGGCATACTGTTTGCTGCCCCCCCAAGAAAAAATTACACCGGCCGCCACTGTAGGGGAGAGTGGTGAGGTAGTTCTCCAGCCAGACTCTGGCTCTTGCTTGCATCATCTCTCAGTATAAAATCTCTATTGCATCGATTTCTACATGGATTCAGCAGTGGTTGAGTAGTTGAGAAATAGGTCCAGTAGAAAAATGTCCGTCAAAACTTGTCATGAGTACCTCTACTGGAAGAAATTAGATCCTTTATTTGTTTCATTTCTTTTTTTCTATCCACACAGCGATAGAAGGGGAGTGAGGTTGCTTATAGCTGTGTTTAGCAAGTGAGGAAACACAGATTTTTTTTATATATTCCTGAGGATTGTATTATGGTGGAGAAGAAGGAAGGCAGAGTCATTTGGTATCAGGAAGTTTGTGAATTTTTGGGCTTACTTCTGACGAAAATGGTTTGATGGTGTAGCTGTAGTACGAACTGAAGAGCTGGAGGATCCACATCTCCAGACCATGTCTGGGGTTGTTGGGAACATATGATAAAGCGTCTGTTGGGTCCTGTAACAATGCATGAAAGATTTAAAACTGGATTTCTGGTATTTAGTGTTGATTGATGCTTTGGGTTTGATTTACTAAAGGCCAGTGATGGGAGTAAGTCACACATGTGCAAGTCACAAGCAAGTCTCAAGTCTTAACCTCCAAGTCATAAGCAAGTCCCAAGTTACTGTGGCAAAAAGCAAGCAAGTCAAGTCGAGTCCCTGCTAGAAGTCAAGCAAGTCAAGTCAAGTCATTTATTTTGGTCAAGTCACAAATTAAGTCAAAATACTGATCTACCCCGAAGCCGGGACTCGGGGGGAGCTTTCTTTTGTGGGGGGGGGGGGGCGGCTTTTGCCTAGGCCAAGACACAGGACTGGTGGTGCCAAGTCATTGCAAGTCATTGCAAGTCAAATAGCCCAAGTCAAAGTCAAGTCGCAAGTCATTAGTGACAAGTCAAAGTCAAGTCGAGTTATTTATTTAATTTTGTCAAGCAAGTCGCAAGTCCTCAAACAGGTGACTCGAGTCTGACTCGAGTCAAGTCATGTGACTCGAGTCCCCCACCTCTGCTAAAGGCAAATAGACTGTACACTTTGCAAGATGCAATTGCACTCTGCAAGTGCAGTTGCTCCAGAGCTTAGTAAATTAGGGTAAAGCTTCACTTTGCAAAGAATACCCAATCACGTGCAAGGAAAATAAAAAAAACAGCATTTTTAGTTGCACATAATTGGATGGTGAAAGTCAGCAGAGCTGCTTATTTACTAATCTCTGAAACAACTGCTCTTGCCTTTAGTAAATTAACCCCTTTGTGTGTGTAATACAGAATGTTGTCTCTTTGGCCAGATCTAAATTCCATCTGTAGGTCTTTTCCCATTTTGACATTTACATGGAGTCCTAGTCATTTGGTGACTAGTTGAGTAACTTGTGTAATATAGCGACAGTGGGGTTGAGTTACTAAAGGCAAATAGACTGTGCACTTTGCAAAATGCACTTAGTAAATGAGGTAAAGCTTCACAAAAAGTACCTAATCACATGCAAGGAAAAAAAATAAAATAAAAAAAATACTGCATTTTTGCTTGCACATGATTGGATGATGGAAGTCAGCAGAGCTTCTGCTCATTTACTAAGCTCTGGAGCAACTGCTCTTGCAGTGTACATCTGCAAAGTGCACAGTCTATTTGCCTTTAGTAAATCAACCCCAGTGTGCCTTTTGTTTGCATTCAGCCTCAAACAACATAGGGGTTTTACTGAAGTTATTTGCTGGATGTAGGTCTTGAGGAAGTGCGAAAGTTGTGCTGTGCACCAGAATCCCAACTTTTGTCATTTAGGGATTTGCAACTAGCTGAGTTAGTATGGACCATTTGCAAGTGTCAATGCAGCAGTGTGCTCTGCACATCCATTGACCAGTTAGTACTTGAAAGCATTGTTCCTCCTGTAGCAAGGTCCCAGGCCTCCTTTGGTCTAATGAGAACCTCCAGAGCCAGAGATAGCTGACATCCTTCCAGCATCCAGCTGACATCCAGCCATTGGGCGCCAGACACTTATTGGATGCAAAAGAGATTTTATTTTTCTTAACAGAACTTTGGAAGAGAGGGTTAGGGCCAGGACACCCTTAGGTAATTGCAAGATCAATTGGCAGACTCCGAGACTTCAACAGGAGGACAGCCATGCAGGAAAAGGCGTTCAGCAAGACACCACATCTGCATGTATAGAAATGCTGTCTCCTATGGCAACAGTCTTTAACAGTTCCCAACACAAAGTGTAACAATTCCTTCACTTCCAGTACAATCACTTCTTGTAGTTCTTGAGCCCACTGAGCTCCCAGTCTCTCACTAGACTAGATGATTCACTGCCACTGAATCCCTTGAGCTCCTCCAATCTTAACGGTAGTATCTTTCTCAAGAGTCACCCCCGCCTCTCTGCTGGGTACCTAGCTTGGCACTCAAGATACTTCTCAAACTTCACCCCACTGGCCTGCTTGGTCCCTGGCTTGACACACAAGGCTGCTCTGCAAGCGTCACCTCCGCTGGCTGGGTCCCTGGCTTGATAACCACTGAAGTTTCCCGATTCCGGCTGATGAGAAAACTGCTCCGGTACTGGCTTCAGCTACTCACGGTCCCTTAGTGGCGACAGCTTCCAATCTACCTCTAACCACGACAGGTTTTCCAGCTGGCGGAACCGTCACTTCTGGTGGACTGCAAGTCGCAATCCCAACCCTGCGCTGCTCTCTTGCTTCTGGATAGGCTTTCAGACAGCCTAGCAGCCAGATGTGCCCGGGATAGGCCCAAACACTGGCCTAGCAGCCCGGGCAATACAACACATGTCCACCCAGACAGCCATGTGGCACAGAACCCCGATCACTTGACTCTACCCAAATATATAGGTTTTCCCAGCAGGCCAAGGGATTAAGGGAAACCCCTGCCCATTGGCTGGGATACCCCATATACCCATAATCTGACCTTGCATTGCCCTTCTCATATCTAATGCCACGGAGTACCCGGCCACCTAATGGAAAAAGCGAGAAGTTTTCAGACTTACAATGAAATCAATTGACCCTCAATAATTAGCCAAGGCAGCTATAACTCGCAGGTAAATTTAGGAGCAACCCTGCCGAAACACCGGTGTGCTACATTCCTGTTGCAGTGTGCCAGAGAAGGAAGTTGTCCTCATTTGGTTGTTCTTTGACTCAAGTTGGGCATCTCATAACCTCTTTTACCCTATGCAAGTTTAAATCCCTAATAGATCCTAAAATCCAAGCCCATGAATTGTTTCTTGTGTCTGAATGCAATTTGGAAAATGCATGTTGCCCAGCTGTGCAGACTATAGGGGGACCCAAAACCCATAAGGGGGTAGCACTACACAATATTACAATTTGAAGCCAACACAAATTTACATCACCTGACACAATTTGGTAAACCAGGCCTATACTATCAGATGTAACACAGTATTGTTTATCTCTTGACCTAAGTTTTTCTGTCCTTGAAAGATTAGCTCTGCAATGCCTAATGTAGTACTTTAATCATAGCTAGTCTTCCTTCACAGAGAACAGCTTGAACACAGTGCTGGGGTCTTTATAGATATAGGAAAGACATATTGTATGTTGGCTGTAATTTAAGCAATGACTGACACTCATTTTCTTTTGGAGTCTTTATAGATATAGGAAAGACATATTGTATGTTGGCTGTAATTTAAGCAATGACTGACACTCATTTTCTTTCCCACTAGCAGAAAAGAAGGTTGCTGTCTGCCACCCAGCATCCATAGGTAGATCCTTAATGAGGGAGATAAAAGACCCTTCTTCAGACCAGGACAGTGTCCTCCAGTAAAAGCCCATTAGCAATCTCCTACAGGCCTTCAGCCCTGCTCCTGCTGAGGCCCAGACTGAAATTTCCTGTCTCAGTAGCTTTCTCCTAGGGGCAGATGCCCCAGGAGAACACTCTGGATGGGCCTCTCAAACATTTATCACCTCCTTAGTCACGTTCCGGATGCCTCCTTGGGATTGGCTGGAACATGATAAATATTCATGCTGGTCATTTAAATCTCCCTGCCCTTCTTTCAGAATCAGATGAGAGAAATCAAAGCCTGGAAACCCTGACCACTCACTACAGTGAAGATGAAGCCAAAAACTAAATTTAGTCTAGCAGCCTAACCAGAGGAGGGAACTACAAAAACTAGCCCCCTCTGGATAATGAATGTATATTTCAAGTATTTTAAACAAACTTTGTTGCAAAATACCTACCTGTTTGTGCTCTACAGAAAAAGCTGTTTGTTTGTTCATGTCCTGTGCCGACTGATTCTGAATGGTAGGGACTGGTTCATAATAATCACCTTGTGAGAAAAGTTGCAGTCTCTAGGTCCCTTTAGAAGTAATTAACCCTGCAAACTTCTAAGAAAATCAGTGAGCCAATAACACAAGCACAAAATTACAGTGATGACGCCAGGTGGCCCTGTCCTTACCTATATAAGAACTATCAAAGCCAGCAAGCCAGGCATTCGCGGTTTGCCTAAGTTGACGGCAGAGCGGGGTTTTTTTTGTTCTTTTTCGGGTCCGGCGGTGCAGCAGGCATCGTGATTGATGACGGATTTACATCAGGGGACACTTTTTTTTATTTTTTAATAAAGGAATTGCAAAAAAAGTCTCTGTTTTTTAAACTTTTTGACACTTTTTAGGTGAATAGGTAGGGTACTATGTACCCCATATTCACATGGGGGGGTGGGATCTGGGGGTCCCCTTGTTAAAGGGGGCTTCCAGATTCCGATAAGCCCCCTGCCTGCAGACCCTCACAACCACAGCCCAGGGAATGAAGCCATTGTCCCCATCAACATGTTGAGGCCATGTGGCCTGGTATGGTTCGGGGGGGGGGGGTCACTCTCTTGTCCCCTCCCCCTTTCCTGGCCTGCCAGGCTGCATGCTAGGATAAGGGTCTGGTATGGTGTGCCGTTTTTTTTTTATTTTGGTGTTGCGTTTTTTTTTAAACATTTTTCTATTGCCAGCGATGGTATTGTATTGCCAGCAATTTAAATGTCATTTCATTACTTCTTTTCCTTTAGAAACGTCATTTTAGCTGCAGCATGTTCTATACATGCTACAGGTGCGCCACTTTACAGGCAGGCTAAGGGGACCCCCCAGGCACCATATTTAAAAGAATGTTTTATTTCTTATTGTTGCACTTGCAACTGCTTGCCACCCGCCGGCTGTCATATGACGGCCAGGTGGCGCGGCTCTCATTCTGGGAGGGCATCATATGACGGCCCTTCATTTAAACAGGGAATGCGCGCGATCGTGTGCGCGCATCCTTGCTCCTTCAGTGGTGGCGTGTCACGGAGACACCGCTCGCCACCGAGGGGGGGTAAACAGCCATTGGGCATGGCTGTTTACCACGTGATCGGCCGTGATGAAGTCACGGCCGATCACAGGTGGTACCGCCCCACTTTGCATGGCGCATGCATGCGATCTCGAGCATGCTGCATGTTCACGAAGGTGGTGGCGTGTTCCTGAGAACACTGTTCGTCACTGATGCTGGTAAACAACCATTGGCTGGCAGCTGTTTACCACGTGATCAGCTGTGATCCTTTTACAGCCAGTCACTAAATATCAACAAATGGCGGTAATGAGATGTTACCTGGTTCTCCTCCTCACACACCGATCGTGTGTGAGAAGGAGATTGCAGTAACATCTCGTTACCGCTTACAGTGTACACCACTGATTGTCCCCCCCAATAAGGAGGACCTGTCACTACCCATCAAAGTACCTGTCACCACCCATCAAAGTACCTGTCACAGTTCATCTGAGTACATCTCAGTCCATATGAGTACCTGTCATACCTATCACAGTCCATCAGAGTACTCGAGTACCTGTCACAGTCTATCTGAGTACCCGAGTACCTGTCACAGTCCATCTGAGTAACCAAGTACCTGTCTCAGTTCATCTGAGTACCCGAGTACCTGTCACAGTTCATCTGAGTACCCGAGTACCTTTCACAGTTCAGCTAAGTACCCGAGTACCTGAGTACCTGTCACAGTCCATATGAGTACCTGAGTACCTATCACAGTTCATCTGAGTACCTGAGTACCTGTCACCAGGCCATCAGAGTACCTGAGTACCTGTCACCAGGCCATCAGAGTACCTGAGTACCTGTCACCAGGCCATCAGAGTACTGGAGTACCTGTCACCAGGCCATTAGAGTACCTGAATACCTGTCACCAAGCCATCAGAGTACCCCAGTACCTGTCACCAGCCCATCAGAGTAACCAAGTACTTGTCAACAGCCCATCAGAGTACCTGAGTACCTGTCTGCAGCTCATCAAGTTACCCGAGTACCTGTCTACAGCCCATCAGAGTATCAGAGTACCTGTTTGCAGCCCATGCCTCATAGAATATACGTTGGGGTGTTTGATTTCCAAAATGGGGTCATTTTGTGGGTAACTCTACTGTCCTGATGCTCAAGGACCTTCAAAAGTATGATAGGTAGGAATGAAATGAAATATGTAATTTATGCTCCTAGAATGCCTGAAGGTACTACTTCAGTGTTGGGCCTCTGTATGTGGCCAGGTGTGTAAAAGTCTCACACATGTGGTATCGCCATACTCGGGAAGACTAGCAGAATGTATTTTGGGGTGTAATTGTTGCTATATACATGCTATGTGTTAGAAATATCTTATAAATTGACAACTTTGTTTAAAAAAAAGTCTTTTTATTTTTTTCCACATTTTCCAAAAACTTCTGGAAAAAAATGAACCGTTCAAAAGACTCAGTATGCCTCATAGATTATACGTTGAGGTGTTTGCTTTCCAAAATGGGGTCATTTCCATTGTCCCGGTGCTCCAGGGCCTTCAAAATTGTAATAGGTGGTTGAGAAATGAGATGAATCATTTATGCTCGTAGAACACCTGAAGGTGCTACTTCAATGTTGGTCCTTTGTATATGACCAGGCTGTGTAAAAGTCTCACACATGTGGTATCGCCATACTCAGGAAGAGTAGCAGAATGTATTTTGGGGTGTAATTTGTTGTATGCATATGCTGTGCGTGATAAATAACCTGATAATTTGACAATTTTGTAAAAAAAAAAAAATCTTCATTTTGCAAAGAATTGTGTGAAAAAATGACAACTTAAAAAAACTCACCATGCTACTTACTTAATACCTGGGAATGACATTTCTAAAAAAATGGGTCATTTGGGGGGTATTTGTACTTTCCTGACTTGTTATTGTCTCAAGAAATGAGATTCACCTGATGTACTGATGGCCTGATCAGATGTGATCAATTTTCAGTGATTGGCATCATAGTTTGTAGACTCTATAACTTTCAAAAAGACCAAACAATATACACTAATTTGTGTTATTTTTACCAAAGATATGTAGCAGTATAAATTTTGGCCAAAATATATGAAGAAAAATTAGCAAAATTTTATGACAGAAACAAAGAAAAAGGCATTTTATTCACAACATTTACGGTCTTTTTTTATTTATAGCACAAAAAATAAAAAACCCACTAGTGATTAAATACCACCAAAAGAAATCTCTATTTGTGTGAAAAAAGGATGCAAGTTTCATATGGGTACAGTGTTACATGACTGAGTAATTATCTTTCAAACTGTGAGAGCGCTGAAAGCTGAAAATTGTTCTGGGAAGGAAGCGGGTGTAAGTGCACTGTATTGAGGTGGTTAAGCATCATTAAAATCACTGCTCCTGTAAAAAATATATTTCTTAAAAGGAAATGTGCATTGATACACATCCCCCAGGGCAGTGCCCTGACCCCCATACCCTTTTTATGGCCAATTACTTGCATATAATGCTTCAAAATGAGGATTTTTGATTTTTAAACTTCAGGTCCCATAGACTTTAATAGGGTTCGCCGTTTGGGTCAACTTTTTCTCTGTTCGGGAATTCTGGCGTGAACCGAACAGGGGGGTGTTCTGCCCATCTCTATCCAACAGTATACAGAGCACCTCCAGGTAGCCATATTGCATTCATTTTAACAGAAAAATACAGAGTTGCAGATTGAAATAAAAAGCTAAATGTTTAATAACGTTAAATTACAATATGACTTGTGCAGCAATTGTACAGTATATATGCTATATTATTTTTTATTTGCTAGATTTTTTCCATGAATGTTCAGTTATCCTTTAAAGAAGAATTTCATGTGTGGATACTTTATACATAGTTACATTGATCCAGCTTGGATCAATGCAGCTATACAGATACCAAACCTGGCTGATGCCCCTGGAAGTTGGAAATCACTGAAGTAGACACACACTGCTCGGCCGCTTGGCATAGGTGCCATTCCTTTGCATTTTCTGGATGAATACAAAGCATTCTTTGATTGGATGAGGTGGGGAGACTGGGTGGTGACATCACACTCTGCTCATCATCCTACTTCAGAACACTTTACATTCTTTCAGAAAATTTTAACCATTCTCTGAATGATGCCCATGCTAAGCGGCCAACCTCCAGTATTTTGTAAGCATAAAGCTAGCTGCACAGCATGGGACCTGTAAGCAAGTGGGGATCAGTAGCAGTGTCTACTTCAGGGATTTCCAGCTTCTGGGGGGACCAGCCAGGTATTGTATGTGCATAGACACATTATACACATTGGAACAATGTAGCTATGTATAAAATATCCATACCTGGAATTCATGCTAAGCTTCTTTACTGGGTACTATGAATGTACCATCCCAAAGCCTGATTCTCTTCAATATCTACACTACATAGGTAGGACAGTTACCTTTATATGTGCTCATAGAGTGAGGGTCCACTGAATGCTCTAGCATCCTGAGCTGTTTTTTTCTAATTATATAAAGTAAGTGTAAGTAATGAATAAGTTACTTTGGTGTCTATCACCAACACGTAATAATATCAGTCTCATTTGGAGAGGAGCAAACTTCATTATTAACTTAGTTATTCTAGTCAGTCCCATTTAGCCTGCTAAACATACTTCTGTTTTAGCTTGGGATGTAAACTTTCTGTCCCACAAAGTCATAATTTTTAACAAAATTTGGCAACTATTTGTATGAAAGTGATGTTGTCATGGTAACAGTAACATTAAACAGACAAGATGTTGCCACTTGTCACTATGCCACCAACATTTGAACAGCAATTTGGGACCTACAAGAAGGACTTAACCTAATATGTACCCAAACCCACAAATTATATTTGAGTCTGAATTGCTACAAAAACTGACTTAACTGCTTTGCTAACCTCTAATTTTGTAACACTAGAAAATCAGACTAGAATTATTTGTACCACCTCCCTAGTGGCTTCAAGTTACTGCTCTGGTTTTACTGTTCAGTGAACTGCATTAAGCCAGGAAAGGATTTCAGGGAATCATTTGTGGCAATGGATTCATGATGTTGCTTAACTCATTCCCATAAATAAAAATTAGCATACAAAGAAAATTATAATATTACATTGTATACAGCTACCAACAGAGACATACTGGGGTAACAGGTGTGTGGGAAGTGAAGGGGACTTTGTGAACTAACCCAGGACTAAAAATTAAAATCGCCATAGGCCGGTGTTGGAAAGGCAATGCGCTGAAGCATCTGGGTGCCCATACGATTCAGCGCGTTGCCTTTCCAACACCAGCCTATGGGGACAACGACACCCACAGGCACAGTGTGAAACCACACACAACACAGCCAAACCGGAACAGAGGCCAAATCTAACTATGTATGAAATAGATAACCCACTAAATTTACCTACAAGCGGTAGATGAAAATCTACCAGCCCTACACTTTTTAAAAAAAATAAAGTGTTACCTTTGACTATTTTCTCCAAAGCTCAATTTTTTTTCAGCTGTCTTAAATAGGGATGAGCCGAACACCCCCCGGTTCGGTTCGCACCAGAACCCGCGAACGGACTGAAAGTTCGCACGAACGTTAGAACCCCATTGACGTCTATGGGACTCGAACGTTCGAAATCAAAAGTGCTCATTTTAAAGGCTAATTTGCATGGTATTGTCCTAAAAAGGGTTTGGGGACCCGGGTCCTACCCCAGGGGACATGTATCAATGCAAAAAAAACTTTTAAAAACGGCCGTTTTTTCGGGAGCAGTGATTTTAATGATGCTTAAAGTAAAAAAAAAAAAAGTGAAATATTCCTTTAAATATCGTACCTGGGGGGTGTCTATAGTATGCCTGTAAAGTGACGCGTGTTTCCCATGTTTAGAACAGTCCCTGCACCAAATGTCATTTTTAAAGGAAAAAATCTCATTTAAAACTGCTTGCGGGTTTAATGTCATGTCGGGTCATGGCAATATGGATGAAAATCAGTGAGACAAACGGCATAGGTACCCCCCAGTCCATTACCAGGCCCTTTGGGTCTTGTATGGATATTAAGGGGAACCCCGCACCCAAATTAAAATAAGGAAAGGTGTGGGGCCACCAGGCCCTATATACTCTGAACAGCAGTATACAGGCGGTGCAAACAAGACAGGGACTGTAGGTTTGTTGTTAAGTAGAATCTGTTTGTAATTTTGAACATTTTTAACGTGTTTAGCTCCAGCCAAAAAATCTTTTCTAAGCTTTTTGGAAAACATAGGGAAGGGTTATCACCCCTGTGACATTTGTTTTGCTGTCTTTCCTCCTCTTCAGAAGATTTCACCTCACTTTTTTGTCCCAATGAAAAATGTTTTTTGAAAATTTGGGTTTTTTTGTGGAACAAGGATTGGAAAGCATCAGTGGAAAGGAGAAATTGTTTTCCCATATTAACTCTTACAGGAGAGAATTTCCCTTCCTAGGGGTAGATTTCATCTCACTTCCTGTTGTCTCCTTCCGTTTGCAAGTAGGAGTCGTTTGTAAGTTAGATGTTTGAAAGTAGGGTCCTGCCCTATATACTCAGCAGAAATTTGGGCCTTAGGTGTTGCTGTGGCCACAACACTGTAAGCCCTCACAGGGCCCTGCTGTGAAATATTAGAATTGTAATTACATGCCCCTGTTGAACAGGAGCTGAAAAATTAGGCCTTAGGCACTGGTGCTGGTGCCACAACACTGCAACCCCTCACAGACACTCTAGTTGGAACGCAGGAACGAGCCCTGCTGCAAAGTATTGCTTCAAAAATTGTAATTACACGCCCCTGTTAGACAGGGGCAGAAAAATTGGGCCTTAGGCACTGGTGCTGGTGCCACAACACTGCAACCCCTCACAGACACTCTAGTTGGAACGCAGGAACGAGCCCTGCTGCAAAGTATTGCATCAAAAATTGTAATTTCACGCCCCTGTTAGACAGGGGCAGAAAAATTGTGCCTTAGGCACTGGTGGTGGCGCCCAGAACCAAAAATGTTCTTACAAGCTATCAGCGTGATGATTGAGGAGGAAGAGGATAATTACTCAGGGATAGTCACTCAGCATCAGCATAGGCAGTCTTTGAAGGGATCTGAGATTTCAAAAAAAATTATTCGGTTACATCAGCATCAGGTGCTTGGTAGCTGGTGGTGATCCAAGACTCATTCATTTTTATGAAGGTCAGCCAATCGACCGAGTCGGTGGACAGACGCACCCTGTGATCGGTTACCACGCCTCCAGCAGCACTGAATGTGCGTTCCGAAAGAACGCTGGATGCAGGACAGGCCAGTAGCTCAATTGCATACTGTGCAAGCTCTGGCCAGTGATCCATCCTCAAGACCCAGTAACCCAGAGGATTTTCGGTGGGAAAGGTGTCCAAGTCTGATCTTGCCCCTAGGTATTCCTGCACCATGTAAAACAGACGCTGGCGATGGTTGCTGGAACCGATCATACCTTGGGGCTGCGGACCAAAAAATTGTCTGAACGCATCGGTCAGACGGCCACCTTCTCCACCGCTCCTTCTTTGACTGACCGAAGCCTCAGCAACACGTTGTCCAGAAACAGGAGTTTGTAACCTCCCAGTCTCTGGGAACGCGTTGCACAGACCTTTCTGCAAGGCCTCCCGAAGATGTTTCATCCTCTGCTCCCTCTATGATGGCAAGATAAGGTCCGCAACCTTACCCTTGTAACGTGGATCAAGGAGGGTTTCCAGCCAGTATTGGTCCTTCTCCTTGATACCACGAATACGAGGATCCTTACGCAGGCTTTGCAGGATCAGGGAGGCCATGCAGCATAGGTTTGCTGAGGCATTCGGTCCGGAGTCCTCTGGGTCACTAAGAACGACATGGTCCGCAGCCACCTCCTCCCAGCCACGTACAAGTCCATGTGTTTCTTGGGACTGATCCCTTAAAGACTGCTGCTGATGCTGAGTGCCAGGCTCCACCTCCATACTGACACAATCTTCCTCCTCCTCCTCCTCTTCCTCCTCGTCCTCTTCCTGTGTGATCGGCGGGCACGCAGGAACACTGTCTGGATAAAGGGGGCCTTGAGAGCTAAGGAAGTCCTCCTCTTCCTGCCTCTGTTCTGCCTCAAGTGCCCTGTCCATTATTCCACGCAGCGTGTGCTCCAACAGGTGGACAAGGGGGACAGTGTCACTGATGCATGCACTGTCACTGCTCACCATCCTCGTGGCCTCCTCGAATGGTGACAGGACAGTGCATGCATCCCTGATCATGGCCCACTGGCGTGGGGAAAAAAAGCCAAGCTCCCCTGACCCTGTCCTGGTGCCATAGTCGCACAGGTACTCATTGATGGCCCTCTGCTGCGTGTGCAGCCGCTGCAGCATGGCCAACGTTGAGTTCCACCTGGTGGGCATGTCACAGATTAGGCGGTTCTTGGGCAGGTTAAACTCCTTTTGGAGGTCCGTCAGCCGAGCACTGGCATTATATGACCGGCAGAAATGCACACAGACTTTCCTGGCCTGCCTCAGGACATCCTGTAAGCCCGGGTACCTGCCCAAGAACCGCTGCACCACCAAGTTAAGGACGTGAGCCAAACAGGGCACATGGGTCATTTGTCCCTGTCGGAGGGCAGAGAGGAGGTTGGTGCCATTGTCGCAAACCACCATTCCTGCCTTAAGTTGGCGTGGCGTCAACCACCTCTGAACCTGCCCCTGCAGAGCTGACAGAACCTCTGCCCCAGTGTGGCTCCTGTCCCCCAAGCACACCAGCTCAAGCACCGCATGGCATCTTTTGGCCTGCGTACTTGCGTAGCCCCTTGAACGCCTACGGAGCACCGCTGGTTCCGAGGAAGAGGCCATGGAGGAAGAAGAAGAGGAGGGGGTGGAGGAGAGAGGTGTGTCACAATCAGCATTTTGGAGGCGTGGTGGCGGAACAACCTCCAACACTACTGCACCTTGTCCTGCATCCTTCCCAGCTGCCAGCAGAGTCACCCAATGCGCCGTGAAACTTAGGTAACGTCCCTGTCCATGCCTGCTGGACCATGAGTCAGCGGTAATATGCACCTTACCGCTGACCGCCCTGTCCAGCGAGGCATGGACATTGCCTTCCACATGCCGGTAGAGAGCCGGAATCGCCTTCCGTGAGAAAAAGTGGCGTTTGGGTACCTGCCACTGAGGAACCGCACATTCCACAAACTCACGGAAGGGGGCAGAGTCTACCAACTGAAAAGGCAGCAGTTGAAGTGCTAGCAATTTTGCCAAGCTAGCATTCAACCGCTGGGCATGTGGATGGCTGGGAGCAAACTTCTTTCGGCGGTGCAGCAGCTGGGGCAGGGAAATTTGCCTGGTACAATCTGACGTCGGTGTACCAAAAGCAGATTGCCCACAAGTACTTGGCTGTGACACACCTAATTCTACACCTTCATTCCTCTCACTGCAGGTCTCAGAGAGGACTGAAGGTCTAGTGGGGTTGGAAATCTCAGCTGATGAGGAGCAAGGAGAGATCCTCTTTGTTCTTTGGTGTGGGTCTTTTAGATACGCTTGCCAACGAACTGCATGGCAGGTCAACATATGTCTGGTCAAGCATGTGGTACCCAAGCGGGAGATGTTTTGGCCACGCGAGATACGCTTGAGACATATGTTGCAAATAGCAGCGGTGCGATCTGATGCACTCGTCTCAAAAAAGGCCCACACCAAAGAACTTTTTGAATAACGCGCAGAGACTGCAGCGCCCTGCACATGTGGAGCTTTGGGGTGTGATGCAGTCAATGTGCTGCCCTTAGGCTGGCCCCTGGAGGGCATCCTGCCTCGTTGGTGATGTGCTGCCGCCTCCTCCTCCTCCTCCTCCTCCTCCTCCTCCTCTCTCCTATCAGGCACCCACGTTGAGTCAGTGACCTCATCATCCCCTCCCTCCTCATCACTGGAGCAAACCTGGCAGTATGCTGCAGCAGGGGGAGCATGACTGCCAGATTGCTGTCCTTCTTGGGCACCCCCTCTGTCCGTGCTCATGTTACTGCCTTCATCGAGCTCAGTATCGTCATCAGAGCCTTCCAAACGCTGGGCATCCTCCTGGAGCATGTACCCAACACTGTGGTCAAACAGTTCGAGGGAATCCTCATGAGGACATGGTGGAGCTAGGGAAGGAGTCACTGATGACATTGAGCTGAGGGAAGAGGCCGCTGCTTTGCCAGACAAAGCACCCTGGGCATGGGTGAGAGAGGATGAGGAGGATGAGGACGGCTTGGTCATCCACTCGACCAAGTCTTCCGCATGTTGCGGTTCAACACGGCCAGCTGCCGAAAAAAAGGCCAAGCGTGTCCCATGGCCACGTGCTGATGAGGATGCACCGTCTCCACGACCAGCACTAGACACAGAGCCTGCTTGCCCTCTCTTATTGGCTTGTGACTGTCTGCCTCTCCTTCTTGGCCTTCCAGACATACTAATGGCCTGTAGCTGCACTAAGCTGGGATAGAACACCTGTAATTTTCTTCAAGTAGCTTTATATACTGTAACCAGACAAGCCTGCCTGTCAGTAGGAAGATAACAGGAACGGATCTAGCTGAACACTGTGAGCAGGACGCACTGTACTAAATGTAAATAGTCTAGCTGCCTGACCGTGGTACTAATAGGATCAAATAGAACACCTGTAATTTTCTTCAGGTAGCTTTATATACTGTAACCAGACAAGCCTGCCTGTCAGTAGGAAGATAACAGGAACGGATCTAGCTGTACACTGTGAGCAGGACGCACTGTACTAAATGTAAATAGTCTAGCTGCCTGACCGTGGTACTAATAGGATCAAATAGAACACCTGTAATTTTCTTCAAGTAGCTTTATATACTGTAACCAGACAAGCCTGCCTGTCAGTAGGAAGATAACAGGAACGGATCTAGCTGAACACTGTGAGCAGGACGCACTGTACTAAATGTAAATAGTCTAGCTGCCTGACCGTGGTACTAATAGGATCAAATAGAACACCTGTAATTTTCTTCAGGTAGCTTTATATACTGTAACCAGACAAGCCTGCCTGTCAGTAGGAAGATAACAGGAACGGATCTAGCTGTACACTGTGAGCAGGACGCACTGTACTAAATGTAAATAGTCTAGCTGCCTGACCGTGGTACTAATAGGATCAAATAGAACACCTGTAATTTTCTTCAGGTAGCTTTATATACTGTAACCAGACAAGCCTGCCTGTCAGTAGGAATTTAACAGGAACGGATCTAGCTGAACACTGTGAGCAGGACGCACTGCACTAAATGTAAATAGTCTAGAAGATAACAGGAACGGATCTAGCTGAACACTGTGAGCAGGACGCACTGCACTAAATGTAAATAGTCTAGAAGATAACAGGAACGGATCTAGCTGAACACTGTGAGCAGGACGCACTGCACTAAATGTAAATAGTCTAGAAGATAACAGGAACGGATCTAGCTGAACACTGTGAGCAGGACGCACTGCACTAAATGTAAATAGCAGGAACGGATCTAGCTGAACACTGTGAGCAGGACGCACTGCACTAAATGTAAATAGTCTAGAAGATAACAGGAACGGATCTAGCTGAACACTGTGAGCAGGACGCACTGCACTAAATGTAAATAGTCTAGAAGATAACAGGAACGGATCTAGCTGAACACTGTGAGCAGGACGCACTGCACTAAATGTAAATAGCAGGAACGGATCTAGCTGAACACTGTGAGCAGGACGCACTGCACTAAATGTAAATAGTCTAGAAGATAACAGGAACGGATCTAGCTGAACACTGTGAGCAGGACGCACTGCACTAAATGTAAATAGCAGGAACGGATCTAGCTGAACACTGTGAGCAGGACGCACTGCACTAAATGTAAATAGCAGGAACGGCTCTAGCTGAACACTGTGAGCAGGACGCACTGCACTAAATGTAAATAGCAGGAACGGATCTAGCTGAACACTGTGAGCAGGATGCACTGCACTAAATGTAAATAGCAGGAACGGATCTAGCTGAACACTGTGAGCAGGACGCACTGCACTAAATGTAAATAGCAGGAACGGATCTAGCTGAACACTGTGAGCAGGACGCACTGCACTAAATGTAAATAGCAGGAACGGATCTAGCTGAACACTGTGAGCAGGACGCACTGCACTAAATGTAAATAGCAGGAACGGATCTAGCTGAACACTGTGAGCAGGACGCACTGCACTAAATGTAAATAGCAGGAACGGATCTAGCTGAACACTGTGAGCAGGACGCACTGCACTAAATGTAAATTGCAGGAACGGATCTAGCTGAACACTGTGAGCAGGACGCACTGCACTAAATGTAAATAGTCTAGAAGATAACAGGAACGGATCTAGCTGAACACTGTGAGCAGGACGCACTGCACTAAATGTAAATAGCAGGAACGGATCTAGCTGAACACTGTGAGCAGGACGCACTGCATTAAATGTAAATAGTCTAGATAGAAGATAACAGGAACAGATCTAGCTAAACTGAATACAGTGTATATATATATATATGCAACACCTGGGATGCATATATATATACACAATACACTGTAAGTGCAGCTAACTGACTGACTGTTCTGCCTAATCTATCTAACTCAAATCAAATGACACTGTCTCTCTCTCTCTCTAAGCACACCGGAACACACACTACACAGGGCCGCCGTGCAGGCGGCCTTATATAGTGTGGGGTGTGTACTAAATCCCCTGAGCCATAATTGGCCAAAGCCACCCTGGCTTTGGCCAATTACAGCTCTCTCTACTGACGGCGCTGTGATTGGCCAAGCATGCGGGTCATAGTGCATGCTTGGCCAATCATCAGCCAGCAATGCACTGCGATGCCGCAGTGAATTATGGGCCGTGACGCGCCACACGAATTTAGCGCGAACGGCCCATAACGTTCGCAATTCGGCGAACGATCGAACAGCCGATGTTCGAGTCGAACATGGGTTCGACTCGAACACGAAGCTCATCCCTAGTCTTAAAGTGTATTTCTATTCCTGCAGCCATAACTTAAAAAAGTTCCTGCTTACAGTTTACTCTCTCTTTTCTGAAAACTGCAAAACTGAAGTTTTCCTCTACTATGGCTGGGGAGTTAAGTCTTCTGTCCCGGAGATAACTCGGTGGAGGTGGTCCTCCGAGTTGCATTCTGGGAGAGGGTATTTATGGGACAGACGCCATGTTTGGGGGTTCTTTTCGTTCCACCTGCTGGCCCTCCTGGCTGACAGGTATGTGTTAGGAGTACTACTGCGTGGTCCTCCGACCGGGAGGACCACGTTGCTGCAGCGTGTGGGTGGGCCCAGAAGCCTATCTGGGGCCTACCACAGCAGCGAGGGAATGGTCCTGTACTGTCTGTCCTACGGGAAGAAGCTGGACAACTGAGAAGATCCCAGGGGAGGACCCATCATGGAAGGATCATGCAGAGTGCTGGTCTGGAGAGGGGCCTGGTGACTCAGTTGAAGGATGCATCCCAAAGTTACTGTACTGCCGGGTCGGCTTAAAGGTTGTAGTGCTGTGTTTGCTATCCATCGTAAACCATTACATCCTGTGGCAGAGGATCGTACGGGTTTCTATCCCATTCAAGATTGTGGCAGAGACTTTTGTTCATACTGCGTGCCGGTTGCTAGGTTAGTGAGAGAAACCTATCCGGGCGGGCAAAGATTCAATTCTAAAAGGAAAGTACATTCATCTACAAGATTCCAATTCCTAATATTACATCAAGAAAAGGTATTTGAACTTCCCTGCAACTCTTCTTCTACCTCTTTCCTGCTACTTCCTTCAGTTACTCTTTATTAAAGCATTGGAAAAGATACTCAAGTGTCTGGTGTCTACACTGTCTGGTATTAAACTCAACGAGACCCTAGACACGGTTCTGGTGAAATTAAGGTAACGAAGGTGACGGTAACAGCCCGCTTTAAACCAGCAGCTCCACCGTGAGTTATTGCTACAAAGCATATTGTACCTTGGCCACATTCTAAAGGTGTTTTTAACGCATACTGTTAGAAAGGTTAATTTGGTTGGTTGCAGGCGGTCAGTAAGTTGAGCTGGGAATTTTCTTTGGTTTTGTTTGACATGCGTTGCCCTTCAATGTGCTCCTTGCTGCAAAGGCCAGTTATAGGTGGAGGCAGTGGTCATTTGTCTGTACTGGTGATACAATGGCTTCTGAATATATTATAATACAGTGGATAGGTCTTGAAGGGCACCAGTCTTGACTGGACAAGAAATTAAATATCTATTGGCAGTATCATAATCCTATAATTGTATACTTATGAAAAATGTATATTGTACACTTACAGTGCCTTGAAAAAGTATTCATACCCCTTGAAATTTTTCACATTTTGTCATGTTACAACCAAAAGCGTAAATGTATTTTATTGGGATTTTGTGTGATAGACCAAAACAAAGTGGCACATAATTGTGAAGTGGAAGGAA
Source organism: Aquarana catesbeiana (assembly GCF_042186555.1). Classification (NCBI taxonomy): domain Eukaryota; kingdom Metazoa; phylum Chordata; class Amphibia; order Anura; family Ranidae; genus Aquarana; species Aquarana catesbeiana. Next base: position 541,493,761 of record NC_133328.1, on the reverse strand, counting down.
AATGATAAATAGTTTTATACATTTTTTACAAATAAATATCTGGAAAGTGTGGCGTGCATTTGTATTCAGCCCCCCCTGAGTCAAAACTTTGTAGAACCACCTTTCGCTGCAATTACAGCTGCAAGCCTTTTTGGGTATGTCTCTACCAGCTTTGCACATCTAGAGAGTGACATTTTTGCCCCACAATATGATGCTGCCACCATCATGTTTCATAGTGGGGATGGTATGTTCAGGGTAATGTGCAGTGCTAGTTTTCCACTACACTACTTTGTTCTCATCTGACCAGAGCACCTTCTTCCACATGTTTTCTGTGTCCCCCCACATGGCTTCTCGCAAACTGTAAATGACACTTCTTATGGCTATCTTTCAACAATGGCTTTCTTCTTGCCACTCTTCCATAAAGGCCAGGTTTGTGGAGTGCACGACTAATAGTTGTCCTGTGGACAGATTCTCCCACCTGAGCTGTGGATCTCTGCATTGATGCTCTTTGTCCGGCCTGTCAATTTAGATGGATGGCCATGTCTTGGAAGGTTTGTAGTTGTGCCATACTCTTTCCATTTTCGGATGATGGATTGAACAGTGCTCCATGAGATGTTCAAAGCTTGGGATATTTTTTTTATAACCTAACGCTGCTTTAAACTTCTCCACAACGTTATACCTGACCTGTCTGGTGTGTTCTTCAGCCTTCATGATGTTGTTTGTTCACTAAGATTCTCTAACAAATCTCTGAGGGTTTCACAGAACAGCTGTATTTATACTGAGATTAAATTACACATGGGTAGACTCTATTAGGTGACTTCTGAAGGCAATTGGTTCCACTAGATTTTAGTTAGGTGTAAAGGAGGCTGAATACAAATGCACGCCAGACTTTTCACATATTTATTTGTAAAAAACTTGTAAAACTATTCATCATTTTCTTTCCAATTCATAATTGTGTGACATTTTGTGTTGGTCACATAAAATACCAATAAAATACATTTACATTTTTGGTTGTAACAAGACAAAATGTGGAAAATTTCAAGGGGTATGAATACTTTTTCAAGGCATTGTATTTGGCATTACTTGGAGCCCGTGTTCCTGTATATAGAAGTGAACTGGTAAGAGAACCAACAAAACCTTTTACACGTTCACTTCAATCTCTGTTAAATTAATGAACAATCAGATAATAAATCAATAGCAGGAGCCGAGTTAGTAATGCCAGTAAAGCAAAGTTATCTAGATTTCCTCGTCACTAATTATAACATCCTGTACACATATATATATATACACAGCTATATTCATATTACAGTCGCATTCTGTACTTTAGGCTAGAATGTAAATGCTGTCATAAAGAGTATATATAAACAGTACAATATGCAGATTAAAATATATGTATATACATTTAAATATATATATATGTGCAGGGTATACCTGGATAATAAAAAAGCAAAGGGAGATTATCTCTCAATGTAATACATAGATAAAAATAAGAACACATTTTCCAATCAAAATGTGCTGTGCAATACTGTAATATATTGATTTAGGTTTTAAATGACCCCCACTGTTTATTTAAAATTATCTAGTTTAAACATTAGCAATCATTATAGTGATTTTTCAAAATGAGAAGTGGTTTCATTTTATACCCTCCAGCAACATATTTTTTCACTTGGTTAAATTGTTATAATTACAAACACAGCACAGCCAAGAATAACACAGGCAATGTTGAAAGAATATTCATTCTACTGCTGATGAAGAGAGCCAAACAACTCCATTACCAGTATAGAATGTCTGCCTTAATGGTAATCACTTTCTCTTCATTGTATTCTCTGTATTCCAAAATTCCTGCCTCAGTTACATGTGGCATCAAATCTCCTAAAGTACAAATATAGAGAACATGGAGGTGAGTTTACAGAGTGAATATAACTCATCTGTGCTATCATGATGCCAAGCTTCCAGTTAGCTGCCAGTTTAAGGGAAACTTATAGTAAGGAAGCATTGAGCATTGCTGACCTCACCTTCTGTAAATGCTACTTCACTGGCTGTCAAATGACTTCTCTACTTGCTGTACAAGACACTAAGGCTGGTCATACATGGTTCGAATCTTGGCCGGTTCAGCAGAAACCAGTTGGGATTCAAACGATTAATAGCCAGGCTGAATGTACCGAGTTGATCGATTGATTAACTTGGTTAAACCAGCCTGCCAGATTCATTTGCGATTATCGCAAGCGACTGCAAGGATTACTTCCCCTGTACACTCCCCCCCGACCACCACCACCACATATAACAAGCATATAGATTTGGAGTTCATGACTTCACCCTAACTTTGTAATCTGCATGCCTACTCCACATCGGTGACTGAGAAAGTAGCCAGAGATAGCCAGGCAAGCAGCATTTAGAAGGAGTTCAGTAATACCTGTTATTTCTCTATACAGGTGTACTTTAAAGTTTGGTGCTTCAATCCTGCAGTTTTCCTCTGTCACTTCTGGACTTCATGGTCTTATACAGATAAGCGGCTGCTACAGGTGCTCAGGTGTGACTACCTTAGCTAATGGGGTTGGCATGGGATTTGAAGATGAGCGTCATCTAATGCTTAAGGCTGGGTTCACACTGGTATGACAAATGCTCTGACATTGGGAGCTCATGTCGCATGACGTGTGAAAATCAATGTTTCCCTATGGGAGCCGTCTTAACCACTTAATCCCTGGACCATTTGGCTGCACAAAGACCAGAGCACTTTTTGCGATTCGGCACAGCGTCGCTTTAACTGACAATTGCGCGGTTGTCCGACGTGGCTCCCAAACAAAATTGACATCCTTTTTCCCCACAAATAGAGCTTTCTTTTGGTGGTATTTGATCACCTTTGATGTTTTTATTTTTTGTGCTATAAACAAAAAAATAGCGACAATTTAAAAAAAAAAACGCATCATTTTTTACTTTTTGCTATAATAAATATCCCCCCAAAAATATATAAAAAACATTTTTTTTCCTCAGTTTAGGCTGATACATATTCTTCTACATATTTTTGGTAAAAAAAAAAAATCGCAATAAGCGTTTACTGATTGGTTTGCGCAAAAGGAGATAGCATTTTTATTATTTTTTTTTTACTAGTAATGGCGGCGATCAGCGATTTTTATCGTGACTGCAAAATTATGGCGAACACATCGGACACTTTTGGCGCGATTTTGGGACCATTCACATTTATACAGCGATCAGTGCAATTAAAAATGCATTGATTACTGTGTAAAAGTGACTGGCAGTGAAGGAGTTAACCACTTGGGGGCCGTGAAGGGGTTAAGTGTGTCCTAGGGAGTGATTCTAACTGTGGGGGGAGGGGCTATGTGTGACATGACACTGATCACCGCTCCCGATTACAGGGAGCTGTGATCAGTGTCCTGTCACTAGGCAGAACAGGTAAATGCTTGTTTACATAAGCATTTCTCCATTCTTCCTCTCTATGAGACGATCGCGGGTATCCCCGCGGATATCGGGACCGCAGGACCCGTGATCACGCTCACAGAGGTCACGGCAGGCGCGTGCCCGCAAACCGATTCTTAAGGGGCAACGTACAGGTACGTTAATCTGCCTGTATGTGCCCTTCTGCCGACGTATATCGGCATGAGCCGGTCGGCAAGCGGTTAACTAGTCTGACACAAGTCGTTCTGACTTTGAAAATGCTCCCTGCACTACTTTGGTCCGACTTAAGCCCATTAAATATCATTGAAGTCGGATCAAAGTAGGTTCCTTGTCCTAACCATCTGACTTGTGACATCTGACATGGTGATTACAGCAGCAGTAAAAAGGAATTTATGTCACACTGGGATTGTTTTGGTCAAATGACAAGTCAGACTATCACAAAGTTGGATCAAAGTAGTATCCTGTTCATTCAAGTCGGATGGATGTAGGACCGATTTAGGACCGATGTCGCAGAGACTGTCGTGTAGTCTCAGTGTGAACTCAGCCTTAGTAATATTCATCTCATCCTACTTCACTAATCCCCGCTTAGTGGTAATGACTGCATTTCACATATGATCCACAGCTGAGCTTGTTACTCTGCTAGAGCTGGCAGTTTTATAAATAAATGCTTCATTTACATGTGTAAGATATATACTGTGAAAGATACACTTATCAAACATATACATTTGGACTGGTTTATACATAGAGGAGTGTGACATTGCATGGCAGGACAGGGACGGCTGAAACTTGTTTTGCCAGAGTGAAGTTTCCTTCTCAGAAACCTTTTCACATAAATCTTTTAGTGACACGGAAACTGGGTTCTAATTAGCAGGGATGCAAGCAGGCATCAATGCAGCATGCAATTTGCAACAGGGCCTATTCAGGGCATAGCAATAGTTCTGCTCCAAAACTACCCATTCAAAAACAGGGTCTTGCCAGGAGACAGTCCCAATGCTGCTCCAGTAGTACAAATCCAAGGACAGGGCCTCTCCAGGAGACAGCCCTAGAGCTGATCCAACATTACATACCCAAGGATAGTCCTAACATTGCTCCAGTATGGCTCACTCAAGGAAGGACAGCGGCTCTTTTCTCATTTTACTTAGCTAAGGACTGGGCCTCTCTAGGAGAGAGCTCTAACATTGCTCCAATACTACTCATCCAGGGATGGGGCCTTTCCAGGAAACAGCCCTAATATTACTCCAATAATACCTACCCAAAGACAGGACCATTCTAGGAAACATTCCTAGTGTTGCTCAAATACTACTTACCAGCTTGATTCCACTAATTCTCTGCCTGCTGCCCAGCCAGGCTCCACTGATCCTCAGTCTGCTGCACAGCCTAATTCCACTGTTCCTCTATTAAAATGGGAAATCCAATTCTCTCACCAACACTTGTTAAAATAAAAAGACAATGTTGTCTTGCTGACAGGAAGCAGCTGCACACTCACCCATTCAAACCACCATTCACTCACAGGAGAATCCAGTTAATGAGTCCTAGTAATAAAGGATTTAGAGGCTTGTCACAGTGAAGCAAGTGTCCCAAAGACTCTTAGCCCATAGTCCACTTATAAACCATCTGATTTCTCCTGAGTGAAATCATCTATTAAAGTTCTGGTCATGGTGGGGGGGAGGGATGTTGGAGATAATCAGCCAGGTAAGCTTGGGTCCGCAGGTTAGTTCCACAATAAACTGGGAGGGTGTTTGTGCAAATGCAAGTCAATAGTCCTCCTATGTATGAAGAACCTGTAAAATAAATTGCTCTTCAGGTGCAGTGAATGGATTGCTAAAGGTAAGCCCACAACTAGGAGATGCACTTGGGAGAGGTGGATGCACAATAGAGGGTCAGTATAAATAAAGCAGGGGGATCTCACCAATGTCTTCCATCTAGTCCATCAATCCAATGCCCCGCATCCAAATAGCCATCCAGTGCCTCCAAGTGGGTTCTTTAAGTCCAATAGCAAGGTAAAAACCGTTCCAGATGAATCACCATACTCTCACTATTAGGGCTGACCCGCTAGCTGCTTGCCTGCCAAGAAGCATCACCTGCGTGATGTTAACACACTGACATGTTTTGTTAGCCTATCACTAAATTCCTCAGAGTTACCTGGCTGATTATCTCCAACATCCGTTCCCACCGCCCCCCACCAACATGACCAGAACTTAATAGATGAGGTCACTCAGGAGAAATCAGACGGTTTATGAGTGGACTATGGGCTAAGAGTCTTTGGGACACTTGCTTCACTATCACAAGCCCCTAAATCCTTGATTACTAGGACTCATTACCTTGAATCCCCTGTGAGTGAATGGTGGTTTGGATGGGTGAGTGTGCAGCCGGTTCCTGCCAGCAAGGAATTTAGTGATAGGCTAACAAAACATGTCAGTGTGTTAACATCACGCAGGTGATGCTTCTTGGCAGGCAAGCAGCTAGCGGGTCAACCATAATAGTGAGAGTGCGGTGAAATTGTGTTGGTGAAGAGATTGGATTTGCCATTTTAATTGAAAGTTTTTTCAATAAAGCAATGTGTGTTTTACTCAATTGAAGTGTGCCACTTAATGACTACCTTGGAAAGTTTCTTTCCTCTGTGTTATGTCTGTTTGAGTCACGTGGTCTGCACCAGATACAATCTAAGTATCATAGGTGAGCATTGATTTACCCAGGGCTCATGCTAGGTAATAGACAGCCTCCGCTCTGGCCATGCCCGTGACATTTCTCCCCTTTCGGCAGGAGACTAACACAGGAGGAGACCCCAGACGGGTTGACTCCGAAGTTAGTCCACAGCTCCAGTCCTCTACTGCCTGTACCCACACAGTACCCCAAACAAATCATCCCAAACAGTGCATTACTCACCCAGCCATCCTCTGCCTCTCTCAGAGAACATATCTGCCGCTGGGGAGAGGCCCGGACTGGCCCTTCTCCCTGGAATCCTTTCTGCCGCTGGAGAGAAGACAGGGGGACTGGGCTCACTCCATCCTGCTGTTGGGGATCTGGGCCGACTGCCCAGCATCCCTGGGGTATACAGGTGGGGACTGAAGCCCCATCAACTGACACCAGATCAAGCTGCAGTTGTGAGGTGATGACTGCATTCTCTCCTTGGATCCTGATCTGCAGCTCGCGATAGACTGCAACCTCCTCACCTTGGGCCTCCACAATTGCTGCAGGTGTGGGGCAGAGGTCTTGGACCCTCTGTCCGGTTGCCAGCACTTCTGCTGGGGGTTTGCCAGGTGGTTCCTCCTCTACAGAAACGTCTATTAAATCCCCAGTCTCTGGAATTGGTAAAAGTGTGGGACAGAGGTCTTGGACCCTCTGTTCAGTTACCAGATCTTCAGCTGGAGAAGTTTGTTTTAACTCCATAGATGCTGCTGGCAGAAAATCACATGTCCCTGTCATTGTTGTGGGAGAAAGGCTGACTACCTCTTCTCTCAGGAAGGCCGAAGCCACTGTTGGTGCTGGGCAGAACACAGTGAACTTTGGCCCTGATAGCAGCTCTTCTGCTGGAGGCTCATCAGGTTGTTCTTCCTCAGCAGAAAAGTCTATTAAATCCTCTACCTCTATAACTGGTGTCTGTGGATAGAGGTTCACCATCTCCTGTCCGTGGAACTCAGAAGATGTTATCAGTGCTGGGCAGAGGTTAGCAGAGCTCTGCCCTGTTGTCAGCACTTCAGTTTTGGGGATGGCAATCTCCAGATTTTCCACTGCAGATTCTCTGGCATGCTGCTGGACAGGCACATTCCTCCATCTAAGATCATCCCATGCAGAAACAGGATCATCAAGGTCAGTCAGCACTTGCTGCATCCGCCATAAGACCTCCGCCTCCATAGCTGTGGGGGCAGGTTGGCAAAGCACACTATCGCTCTGCCACATTGCCGACTCTTCAGCCAGGATTTCAGGGTTGTCAGCTGGTATTTCCTGATAGTCCCAGGCAAAGGGAGCCCAGCCCTGGCACTGAGCAATGTCTAGCAGCCGTCTGTAGGCGATCTCTAGCTCCCATTCCTGAACGGCCAGAAACTCCAAATCTTCCTGTGCCCAGTGCACTTCCGAAATGTTCAGTAGCCCTTCTCTGAAGTCCATGATTTCATCCACCCGCCGCTCCAAATCACTCCCAAAGTTAGGGTCCCCTGTCAGCTTCACAAACAACAGTCCCAAGCCGCCGTACCTTAAGCCTTCCGTTGGGCTGTCATCCGCTATCCAGGGACATGCTTGGGATACATGCCACCGGAGGGCTCTGTAGCTCTCATCCAGCTTCATCTCTGCCCAGACCAGCCTGCTTAATTCAGCTGTCTGCTTCTTGTGTGGTTTTTCTCCCAAAAACCGCACCCGCAGTCCGTACTGCGACCAGTACCTTTCCTCGATGGAGGGGAGAACTTTTCCCTGGTGTCGCTGCTCACGGGCTAGCGCTTCCTTCCAGAGTTTGCAGCGAATAGAATCACACCATCCCAGCAGGACCTGCTCCGATACTGGTCCTCTGTGCTGTATCTGCATCTCTCGCAACCTCCTTCTGAATTCCTCATCCATGGCGGCTGGTATCTGTACCTCTCCTCTTCTGCTATCTGGACCTTGGATCCAGATGGAAGTTTGGATGTCCCAGACTTCAGGAAGCTTTCCCGCTGCTTGCCACCAATGTCACGGAACGCCCCACACTCCACTTGAGTGCTTCCGTCATATACCGCTTCCTAAGTTCTGGAACACGAGTCCAATGGATCTGGCTATAGGAACCCCCAAGAACTAGACAACACCAGTCTTGGAGTACATCAGAACTACCTTTATTTTGAGATCTCACAGACCTTTATACAGCAGGGATGACTCAAAGCTAACCTAATTAACATGACCTAATTTACTACAAAATGTACCCAGACCAGATGACAGTCTTGTGGGCACCGAGCTTCACACATTAATACAATTATCAATACAAACAACCATCTCCCCCCTCCTCAGCCTAGACCATTCGTCTATTAGCCAGGGCTGGTGGCTAATGTGATCAGCTCTCTCAATTAACATAAACACATGTTGATAACACCAGCATCTCCTCACAGGATGTGTCCCAGCAGAATGAATCAGTCTTATCAGCAGGGGGCTGCTGGAGGAACCCCCCCTCCCTCTTCAGGGACACAAATATACAGTAAGGAGTCCCCATACAATATATACATGACTGAGTCCGATTAATACAGTTCAGACTGGATTTCTCATTCACCTCAAATGCTAGGGCCCATAATCGGTGGGCAACAGGCTTGCACACAGTCCTCTCCAACAGCCTCCGCTCTGGCCATGCCCGTGACACATGTATTTGCACTAATTGCGGTTGATCCAAGGTTCAAAATCTATTGTATTTCCACTGTTCCTCTGCCTGCTGCCTTGCCAAACTCTGCTGATCTTTGGCTTGTTGCCCTGCCAGACTTCACTGATTTTCTGCTTACTACCCAGTAAGGATGGGCTCAAGCGTGTTCACAACTCCACGTGCCCGCACCCGCCAGGAAGCTGACACTGCATAGCACTAATCACAGGTAGCGAGACATTTCCTGATCTGTGCAGTTGCGGATCAGGAAGTGTCTCACTGCCTGTGGTTATCGCTGTGCAGTGTTGGCTTCCTGGCGGGCATGGGCATGTGGAGTTGCAAACACGCTTGAGCCCATCCTTACTGCCAAGTCAGACTCTGCTGATCCTCTGCCTGCTGTCCAGGCAAACTCTGCTGGTCCTTTGCTTGTAGCTCAGTCAGACTCCAGTGATCCTCTGTCTGTTGCACAGCCAGACTCTCCTGATTCTCTGCCTGCTGCCCAGTCAGACTCTGCTGATCCTCCGCCTGCTCCTCAGCCAGACTCTGCTTATCCTTTGCCTGCTACCCAGCCAGAGACTGCTTAACAATTGCTTTCCATGATCCAATTGCTTCCCATGACATATATGCAATTGCTTTGCCTTCAGGTGCATTAGGGGACCTGGGTCAGGTAATCAGTGCCTTTGAAAGACCTCAGTGTGAAGTACGGGTGAAGAACCGGTCTTAGAAACCAAACAAGCTATGCAGTTATGACAAGATACAGTACTCTTGTGTCAGGATTCCTGTGCTGTCAAATGACTCTGGTGCTAAGTCTTCTGATCACCCATGGTCTCGAGCTCCCTGTTTTGTGCTTTGGTCCCTGCTGCTCTGACTCTACAGTCTGGTCCAGTAGCCAAAGCTAAAGGTCCATGTCATAAAGTGGTTAATCATTGTCTTCCTGACCTGGCCATCCCTGCATTGGAGTACCTGATTTCTTGAGGGAGTTTGGGTGTCAAGTTTAATATCTCTCAGGAAATCCAACAAGGGGAGAGCCCCCGGCAAGTTGGAAGACCCTGGCAGTGGGGAATCTGGTCTGTTATTAGACTCTGGATGTGGGGTACCTTATCAGACTCAAGCAGTAGGGAATCTGGCATGTTTCCAGACCATGGTGAGAAATCTTCACTTTGGATCTATTTGGCAATTGAAAGGGGAAGGCTGGACTCTTTAATTATCATATGGGCTTGTATGGCCAAGGCTTGTTGGAGCATCTGAAGGCTGCTCCCTGGAATGGAAAAACTGTCAGGAACTGGATCACCTGCTGGTGGCTCTGTGGTTTCCAGACCTGAAGGATGAAGTCATGGTGTCTACCCGTGAGTGTCTCCCAGTAGCCAGAAGACCCCAGGAAGTAGTCCCCAACTGATGATGGCTGCTGGAGAAGAAATTTAGCCCCTCCTCTCTAGGTTTCCATAGTTTCTCAGTGTTTTTCGCTTTGTGCCAAACATCCTGATTCTGCTACCCTTGAGCCAGTAATCCTGCTTATGCTACTCTGACCCTTTCTGCCTTGAACCTTTTCCCCTGATCCCGCAGCCTCTACCTGTACCTGATACCCGCTCTTGCCCTTCTAAGCCATTTCACCAACTGTTCCTTGAACCCCCTACCCGACTCATCTGTACCCAATCTCTCCCCTCACTTCATACAATTTTATACATTATTTCCTATAGTTACTTTGTTAGTTAGGCTAGGTTCATGGTTTCTGCTGAAACCAGTCAGGGATTTGTTCAGGCCTCCCCCTGTATGCAATATATGTGATTGGTATTATTTTCCTGTGACAACAAGTACACATGCTCTTGGTGGTCTCTGCTTACAGTAATAGGGCAATATAGTCTGCTTTATATGATCTATATAGGGGGGAAAGTGCAGTGTTCCTCCTGCTTAATGCTTGTGGCATGTTGATCCTAAGGACACTATAGAGTGGTGAATATAAAACCCACCTTGAGAGCTCTTTCTAAATCTTATGCAGGGAAGATATGGTTTATTTGAAAGGAACATATGGACACAATGGGGAAGTATTGAAAATTCAAAGATCTGTGTTTGAATGAGCAAAGTCAAGCACTTTCTACATGAGTTCTAGTGGGAGGTCCTTGATACTATTTGAAATAGCCTGTGATGATGGAATCAATTATATTTTGAGCCTGGGAATCGCCCTCTTTGTATTTCCCTTTTGTTAATACAAGAAATATGATTTTGCAATGTGGCATTTATGAAAACTACAGAGTTTTATAACAAGTATAAGGCAAAGTAACCTATTGATTCCTTCCCTATCTATAGGAACTTTGGGTATAAATCCAGAGACCTCCAGTGGGCGCTACACATATGCCAGAATTTTTTCATAGTTCCTATTCAACCGCTTTGAGTTATTGCCTTTATTTTAATATCAGTATAGCCATTTTTTTTGTTGATCTCTAAAGTTTATGTTTTTAAGTGAGGCGATTATGAAAAATAGAACATTTCATAACAGAAAGCTAGATTATACTGGGGGAACCCAGGAGAACCCTAGTTAGATTAATGTGTATCACAGCTTTTCTGTTATCAAGCTGTATAATATGCATGGAATGATTAATTAGATGTTAAATAACCAAATAAATACCTAGCTGAATAATTTATGCATTGAATAATAGAAGTATTTATCATGCTCTCAATATCTACAATATGCTTTTTGTTACGTCTATGAAGCACATTGCCATTTTGGAAGTGTTTCCCCATGACAGCAAAGTATGATGATAGCCTGATACTTTCTATACCTATTTTGTACAATTATATTTGTTTGGTATTTATTTATTTATTTTTCAAATAAGCATATAATGTACACAACTCTTGTAGGCAGGTGTTGGGCTGCAGTTTGTCCACTGACCTAAAGGTGATGCTGAGACGCTTAGCTGGGGACTAATTTGTTCCTCATTACGGGCTTCAGGCAGCGAAGTGGTTAAATAGTAGTTTTTACATCATTCATTGTGTTCAGTGTGTGGGAGTAGATCAGGGATAAAGCCCTGCTTGTTAACCACTTGACCTCTGGAAGATTTACGCCCCTTGATGACCAGGCCACTTTTTGCGATACAGCTCTGCATTAATTTGACTGACAATTGCGCTGTCATGCAACACTGTACGCAAATAAAATTTAAGTAATTTGTTTCCCCACAAATAGAGCTTTCTTTTGGTGGTATTTGATCACCTATGCGTTTTTTATTTCTTGCACTATAAACAAAAAAAGACCATCAATTTTGAAAAAAAACAATATTTTTTACTTTCTGCTATGAAACATATCCAATAAAAAAATTTAAAAAATTAAATTTCTTCATAAATTTACACCAATATCTATTCTGCTACATATTTTTGGCATATATACTGGAATTTTTATGGATTTATTTATTATTATTATACTAGTAATGGTGGCGATCAGCGGCTTATAGTGGGACTGCGATTTTGCAGCAGACAAATGGACACTGACACTTTTGACACTTTGTGGGTACCAGTGACACTAATACAGTGATCAGTGCTAAAAATATGCACTGTCACTGTACTAATGACACTGGCTGGGAAGGGGTTAAACATCTAGGGTGACCAAAGGGTTAAATGTGTGCCTAGAAGTGTTTGTGTTTACTATGTGTGCTGCTTTTAGTAGGGGAAGATATGCATTCAAGTTCCTGCTTGCACAGAATCCATCCCTCCCCCATCAGAACAGAACTTTTCCATTCTGGGCCTCTGCCTGACAGTCGGCGGGGGCGGTGGGCATTGAGTGCCTGGCACCCGCAGATTGGCTTCTGCTGTGAATAATCACAGCAGAAGCGGACTGCCGCACGCCCCTTGCAGGCGGAAGTGTAGGATCACGTAGATATACGTGATCCGGCACACAGCTACTGCTCTGCAGCAGTAAAACTGCTATAGGCCGGTCAGCAAGTGGTTAAAGAGAGAGGAGAAGCAGCATTAGGAATTGGTATTTAAAGAGGAGGTAAAGAGAAAGTTTCCCCTTAGGCCAGCTTCAGGGAACTTTCCTCCACTGTCAACCAGACAAACTGCAAGGACTTGGGGGATCTCAGGTTGACCCAGTAATCTGGATACCTCCTCCAAGGGAAATGCTCCTCAGTCATTCTGTGGTCTGTAGGCTTAAATTGTATTACTGTTAAACTGGAAATATAGTGTATGTGGTGCCATTTCTGTGATAATTCAATTTCTACCATGAAAAGGAACATTAAACATCATGTGTTGATTACTCCCAATTCTCAGGTATGCTGAATGTCAGCTTCCATGGACTCCCATAAATTTCAAACCCCCACCCTGTCTTACACCTCTATGTTTCCCAGGCTCCACTATCCCACCAGATGTCTTCAGATACATAGAGGGGAGGGAGACCAACATCTGTTTGCTGATCTCCCCCACCTAATAAGAACTCAGAAGCAACAAGGAATTCAGCACTTCTGGTTTCTGTTATCATTTACTTCAGCTGCCATGGCCAAGGAAGAAGCCAATGGAGCATAATCAGTGCTCCGTTAGCTTCAATGGAATGTAGGAGAGACATCAGGGGATTAATAGACTTCTGATATCTCAATACAGCTGACACAGTACATAGGTTGCCACATAGGAGGTTTTTGGTCCCCTATTTGATAGCAATAAAAGTTAAAGTGGAACTTCACCCTCCACCCCCCCAATTTTTTTTTTAAGCCTTACCTACTTTGTGGTGAGTTCTGATAACTTTTGATACTTACCCACCCAGAAGATCAAGCACTGTCCAGCTGAGAGACTCTTCTCTTCTGACAGCGCTTGGTCATTGCTAGGCTGCCCGCTATTCTGGGATTATCCGGCACGCCTCCTGATGATGCCCGGACAGGTCCACCCCTCCTCCTTTCCTCAATGAAATCCTATGCCTCCTGGGATATGTGATGTACATAGCCCGGGAGGCAAAGCAGGCAGTGTGCATGTCATTCGCCTAAGGCGAATGACATGCCTGGAGAGGCAGGGTGGACTAAAAAAAATAGGTAAACAAAAGAAATAAAAAATTTAAAAACACTATTTCTGCAGAGGATGGAAGGAGGGGTGGAGAGGTGGGATTGTCCTCGGGAGGCTGAAGATCCACTTTAAAACCGCTTCAGCCCCGGAAGATTTTACTCCCTTCCTGACCAGAGCACTTTTTGCGATTCGGCACTGCGTCAGTTTAACTGACAATTGCGCGGTCGTGCGACGTTGCACGCAAACAAAATTGACGTCCTTTTTTTCCCACAAATAGAGCTTTCTTTTGGTGGTATTTGATCACCTCTGCGGTTTTTATTTTTTGCGCTATAAACAAAAAAAGAGCGTCAATTTTGAAAAAATGCTATATTTTTTACTTTTTGCTATAATAAATATTCCCCAAAAATATATAAAAAAATTTTCCTCAGTTTAGGCCGATATGTATTCTTCTGCATATTTTTGGTAAAAAAATTGCAATAAGCGTATATTGATTAGTTTACGCAAAAGTTATAGCGTTTACAAAATAGGGGATAGTTTTATGGCATTTTTATTATTAATTTTTTTTAGTAATGTAATGGCGGCGATCTGCGATTTTTATCGGGACTGCGAAATTATGGCGGACACTTTGGACAATTTTGACACATTTTTAGGACCATTGGCATTTATACAGCGATCAGTGCTATAAAAATGCATTGATTACTGTAAAAATATCACTGCCAGGGAAGGGGTTAACACTAGGGGGCGATCAAGGGGTTAATTGTGTTCCCTAGTGTGTGTTCTAACTGAAGGGGGGAGGGGACTGTGTATGGGGAGATGACAGATTGATGTTCATACTCTGTATGAATAGACAGTCACTTCTCCCCTCAGAGAAGCGGAAACTCGGGGCACACAGATCCTGGTTTTCCGTGTGCCCCGAGCGATCGCGGGAGCCCAGCAGTGATCGTGACTGCCGGGCACTTGCATCGGCTCCGTGGGCGAGCAGGGGGCGCGCACGCCCCTAGTGGCCACAGGGCGAAGTGACATTACTTTATGTCGTTTTCGCCCAGCCGAGCCATCCATTCTGCCGCATTACAACTGCGGTGGCTGGTCGGCTAGTGGTTAAAAAAAAGTAAAAAATAGAGGGTACATCTAAGCACTTAAAACCCCCCAAAATTTTTGAGCCCCCGTCTCGATATACAAGCATATATATTTATGTAAACACATGGGGGGTGCCCACATGCAAAATTGTACTTTCAATAATTCCAGGGTTATTGTTCACAGTTGACTCTAAACTGATGACCTGCAAAGGCTTTTAAAGTGTCTCCTAACGAAAGTTTTGTTTACCGAAGTGTTGCCATTTCAAGGGTGTCCACAATATTTACTCTGTACAACCTCATCTTTTATATATTACATAAAAATGCCTAATATATTGTGTATGAGTGCAATCAAATTTATTTTTGTGTATTTTTTACTGAAAATTTGGGAGTTTTTACTAATCTTCAGTCCTAAAATGATTGTTTAACATGTGTGCAAAAACAAACGTCTCTGGCAGTCTAGGTTTCCTTTAAATTGGTATCAGACCACTGAATCTTGAGTGCTTGATTAAATATATTTGTATCTCGACCTGTCAGCCAATTTTTTTGTATTATAGGATCTATTTTCCTGTTACAGCTGACTTGTTTTTTAATAATTTTTTGTTTCCTTTTGCTCTTGGCTCATTCTGAAGTATGTGATATTTCTAGTTGCCTCTGGTTATGACCATTGCTTCATCCTGCTGTAAGTTTCCCCTCTATGCTTGCCTGCTGGCTGTACTGCCCCATAGCCTGTCCTAATCTTGTTTTTGATTTGGTATTTGTCTTTAATTTGAATTGGTCTTCTGTCATATGACTTGGTACTGTGGTCTGATTCTGTTTGGGCTGTTGGCTGTTGAATACTATCCAATACTAACCATGAGGGTTACAATCTACTGTTGTCTGCAGTAAAATATCCGCAGCTCTAGAGAAGACCAGATGGGATCCTGCAAAATCAAATACTTTCAAAGACTCCTACACCCCAACCATGTAATCCTTTAATTACTAACAGCAACATAGGCTAGCCATTCATGTATAGATTTCGCCATCAATGCCAAACAATGTGGATTAGGAATTCCCTGCTTTTAGCAATCAAATATGCTGAGTGACTGTCACCAGAGCCAACCAAGGCTTGAATTTCGACTTCTGCACAATTCTGCTGAAATTCAAGCCTCATTTGGCCAGCTACACTAAGGGCCAATTCATACCTGTCTGTTTTGGTGTATTGCAATAACATGTTTTTTCTACTTTAACATGCACTGCATTAAGGTTTCTACATTTAGAGAAAAGGGGCGGCCATTATACCAGAACAGATCCAAAATCGGACATGCACCATTCTTTTCAAACAAGCACACCACAATCCATGTAGTTTTAACCTTTCATATTCTATCTAAAAGAAAAACAATTTTTTGCTGAACTGTTTTAAAGTAAGTCTCATGGCCCATACACACGGTCGGAATTTTCGACAGAAAAGTCAGATGGGAGATTTTGGTCGGATATTCCGACCGTGTGTATGCCCCATCAGACTTTTTCTGTCTGTTCCGACGGACTTAGATAGAGAACATGTTCTAAATTTTTCCGTCGGAAATGCCGACGGAAGTTATCCCATTCGCAAATCTGACTGTGTATGTACACGGCATTAGGGGCTGCCATTACTGTCCTCCTGAAAATAATAGCTGCCTGGCTATTATGCCATTGCCTAGCTGCAACACTTACTGAGACTAGGTTCACACTTGTGCAGCTCTGAGAGCTGCGTTTTGCATGGGCACAACAACCCATTCATTTGAATAGGTTACTGTGCTTCCTAGAAACGCAGGGAAAAGGTCCTTGCTCCATTTTTTAAAATGCTGCCTGCACAGAAACCGCAAGTGCAATGTGGTTCCCAGCGCGGGGGGTTGCCATTAGTATAAATGCCACCCCCTGTCAGGGCTGGGCTCTCAGCCCTTCCTTCTCTGTGCTCAGGTTGCTCGGCTGTTGGTTAATTGCCAGTACTCATCGTTCCACAGTGGCCACCTTTTGATCATCTCCTCCTCATCAGTCAAGCCCACAGTCAGCCCTTCTGGCTATTTTAACTGCCTGGTTCATTTCTTCAATGCCTTCGCCTTGGTCAACATATCTATAGACCAGGGGCGGACTGACAACTCATTGGGCCCCCGGGCAATAGGAGAAGATTATGGGGCCCCCGGGCAATAGAAGATTATGGGGCCCCCAGGCAATAGATTATGGGGCCACACAGTATACACACACACACACATACAGTATACACACACACAATATACACACACAGTATACACACACAGAATACACATTCACACACATTTTTACATACTGTCCCTGCTTTTATTGAGGCTGGCAACCCTGATGGGGCCCCTTAGTGGCATGGGGCCCTCGGGCAGTGCCCGAGTGCCCAAATGGTCAGTGCACCCCTGCTATAGACTCTCTGCTGTGTTCCTGTTGAAGACTTACCTGTCTGACCTCCATTCTGGTTCCTGATCCTGTCTGCTGCCTCTGACTATGCTGATCTCTGACTTCCTGATTTCCTGGCTTGTTCTGACTACCCAATTTAGCTACCGAACCCTGGCTTCCTTTTGACTACGTTTTCCAGTTGTACCATTTTTACCATTTTATTAAAAGGTTTTGATTTAACTGCATTTTCTGTCTCCATCTGTTTCATGGTTCCTGACACCCCCACGCATTTCCTGAGGGGCAGGAAATTTTTCTGTGTGAGTGGTTGCAGCTGCTGAAACAGGTGCGATCCTGCAGCGGCGATCACCAGCACAGGTGTGAACCGAGCTGACTGTTAATAAATATGTTTAACTGAAAAGTCTGAGTAAAGTCAGAATTTCCTTTTTGCATATTAAGGGTAAGTGTGCAAGCAGGTGCTTGCTAAGGTGTTACTGTGCTGGTTGCACTCATTATTTTCTGGGTCACACGTATTTTTTACTGTGTGAGTTGCACTGTTTAATACATGTTGCCCAGCAGAAGTGGTGCTGTAAGTAAGGTAAAGTGAGTGGGTAGGAGTTAAAATCTGCTAGCCAGATTTTCCCAGGCTTTTCTGAAGAGTACTGCCCTCTGCTGGACAAAACATATAAAAAGGGGAACTCTATGTTGAGGGCCGCTGGTCTTTGCTCTCTGATGAGAAGAGAAGGACAGTGCTGCTGTGGATGCAGTCACCACCACTTTGTTACTTTCACTACTCCTTGTGGGAACCTAGTTGGGGTTCCAAGGGATGTGGACTTTGCTGCTAAATGAACTAATAGACTTTTTTACCTATTTAAGGTATGATCACATTATGGGGTACAAGGGAGCACCAGGTACACGATAAAAAGGCACTTAGAGGACTTTACAGTATTGTTTATGGAAGATGAGAACTGTTTATGTTTACCTGGTAAATTCCTTATTTCAGTAAAAGAACTTTGTTGTTAAAGTGGTTGTAAACTTCAGTCGTTTACTTGTACCTATAAGTAAGTTATACTTGTAAGCTTATAATAAGGCCTACCTATAGGTACTGTAAATATCTCCTAAACGTGCACCGTTTAGGAGATATTCACTATATCGGCGCATGCGCTCTGAAGGAAAGGCCATTGGGGCCATTCCTTAAAGAGGTACATGCATGGTGTATCAAAGAAAAGAGCTTGGAAGGGGAATAAAGAGAAGTCAGTGCGAACAGATTACAAGGGTCTAACCTGCAGTGAAAGGAGAAGAGGCTAATTTGCCATTGCTAGGGGCCGGAGTAACGTCAGGTGCTTAAATAGCCAGTCAACGGGAGTTGTAGTGACATGGCATGGATGACGGAAAGCCCTGGTAGCGAGGGGGTGTGTGAACTTGGCCCCCTTTTCTAGCGACTGGTGTCTTCTCTACCAACATGTGAAATTTGAAAAACCTATGTATGTTATTCAAAACAGCTATGCCCACTTTTGCATTACTTTTGGTAGATCCCTCATATTTCAAAGAAAAAAACAAGGGTTCTGCAGGAACTGAAGTGAACTGAGGTCTCACTGTCAGTGCCATGGACAGCAATGAGGACCAAGCTCTTTCCAATAGTCAAATAGAGTTCTACTTCAACGCCTGACTTAATATGCACCATCAATTATTCTAATATTGAAACAAAAAGACCTTTAGAAACATCAGAACATGTAGGTCTCATACTGAAAACTGATGTGCCTTTTATTTTAAATTATATAAAAACTCATATTTAAAACATATTATCTTGCAGTTGCTAATTATGATCCTCAATGACAGTGTGTATAATACAGTTTCCAAGAGCCATAAACAGTACGTTTTGTACAGTTGCTGGTTTATTCGGTTAAGCAGTAAAAACATAAATCATTGTGAAGTCCTTTTTAAGCCTGTATAAATTCCAATGTCCAGAATATGTATTTTTTGATTAGTCTGCAGAAGCTCTAACAGCCATATAACCAACTAGAGTACTAATTAATGTAATAAAAAATGAGTATGACATCAATGGGCAACAGAAGATAAATTAAATTGAATTGAAGACTTTGTAAAATTGCTCTTGGAATACTTGAAGAGAATCCAGTAAATATTTGCAAAGTGGTTTTCCGTTCATTTGCATTAGTTGCTTTTAGCAAATTTGCAATGTGTTGCTCCAGTATTCTGTTTCTTGTGCTCCAATATTTTATAGTATGTTTGCATGCAACAAATACACCAGATTACCCTTGTCAGCCCTCCCTACATGACTGATAACTTATCTCAGGGGTTGATAAAGTAACTGGACATAAGGGAGGTTTGGGGCCTGTATTTCTGAACTCTTGAAAATGCTAGTTGCCTAGCTGTGCCTGACATAAGCAAATTTAATTTACAGACCCAGAAGATGCATGTCTTAAAGCCCTGTTGGACTTTCTTAAAGGAAAACTATAGTCACAACACACATTATTATTTTTTAATATCAGCATTGTAATATCAATACAGACAATAGTTATATTTGACAATCCAACAATCCTTACTTAGAAAAAAATCTTCTTTCATTTTGTGAGTGCTGCCTGTGTTGGCCATCTCTTTCCACAACTTCCGGATTTCCTATGTGCTTTACAGCTTCTTGTCTGCTGTTTAATTTTGATTTCTAAGGACTACATATCCCATGGTACCTTGCTGCCTGCAAATGGGGAAACCACCTACAGGATATATACATCATTAATTTTACGTTAAATACTGTTGTTATGGCAGAGGCTAGCTGCCACAACCCCGGTATTTTTTTATACTGTGAGCGATTCTCTTTTACATAAAAGTGATCCTGGCGGCAGATTCACCACGGGATCACTTTTAGAGGTGGCGGGAGAGGTGCCCTCAACCCACCTCCTGCCGCATCCCGGATGTCTCTGGGGTTACCGGACCTTTCGGTTAGCCCAGAGCCGATCCAATGCTCTCTGTGACTGGGCAGGAGGATATCCTCCAAACAACTCTATGCCCTTGAAGGAACGGAGTGAGGTCTGACGTCATTTGCGTTTAAGTATAAATGTGAGCTCTGAGGTCTTTTTGACCCCAGATCTCACAATATAGAGGCCATGTCTTCCTTATTTATATTACAAGGGATGTTTACATTCCTTGTAATATGAATAAAATAGATTAGATTTTTTTTAAAGTGATAGTGCAAAAAAAAAGAGAAAAAAATAAAATAAAAATTGAAAGGGCCCCGTTCCCCTTATATCTTTACTTTTACCTGGTCAGCAAATCAGGAAGCATTGTAGCCAAGGCTCCAGTATAGCAGCCAAGGTACTAGCAGTCTCAAAAAGAGCAATGGCAACCTCCATGTTTTTTTCATGACAGTGTCTCTTCAACCAGTTGAGCTCTACAGCGAATTTTCTCATTTGCACACATATAAAAAATCATCATTACTTAAACCCCCAGAGCAGTATATATTTTGTGAAAGCAGAGACCCTCTAGAATAAAAACATGATAGTTGCAACTGTATATTGAACACAAATTTTCAGGAAAAATAGAATGCAATAATTTTTAGTGCAAACACATACAATATAATTTGTGGTAAAATATAAAAGATGGGGTTGCATTGAGTAAATAGATACCAAACATGCCTTGTCCTAAAATTGTGTGTACCCGTGATATCGCAAAAAACTATGATGCCCAAAAATCACCATAGGTGATGCTCTAAAAGCTTTTACGGCTCATCAGTTTAGTGTTAACTAGGAGCTCTTGTGCTAGAATTATTGCTCTTACTTTGATGTTCACAGTGATATGTCACACGTGTGGTGCGACCGCAGTTTACATATGCGTGTGCACCCTGGGCACGTGTGCGAGGCAATGGGTATAGTAATTTTTTAATACATTTTATTAAATTAAAAAAAAAACTTTTTTCTTTTATTTAATTATTCATTTTTACATGATTGCTATCACAAAGGGTTAATAAACCCCTATGTAATAGCATTAGGCAGGTGACAGATACACTTTAACATTATGGAGACATTAGGGGTGTAATAGACCCCAATGTCTCCCCTGCCCTGGACATTATCTAACCAAGCACAGATCGTCTTGGTTAGATATGTCCCCTGGCTGTACCGGTCAGGAAATGGTAGATCTGAAACCGGAAGTGACATAATCATCGTCACTGTTGGTTCCATTATATACATGTGAAATTGAGAAATGGATTTGCCTTGGTTTCACATCACTCTCCCCACCGAAGCTGGCAGGTGTAGTCCCAGGCTCCCAATAAAGGCTGTTTCACACGGACGTGTCCGTGTATGGAGCCCGCTCTGCTCAGCGGGGGATCGCTCCGTGGATCCCCGCTAAGCAGGCAGATGACAGGTCCGTCGCTGCACACTGTGCAGCGACGGACCTGTCAGAGCGCCGCTCTCCCCTATGGGGGATCGGATGATGACAGACCGTAGAGTCCATCGTCACCCGATCCGATCCGCAAACGGATGCAAAAGTAGGTTTTTCCTCCGTAACACTTTTTCGGATCGGAGCGGGTCGGATGTCAGCGGACATGTCACCGCTGACATCCGACGCTCCATAGAGGTCTATGGAGGGTCCGTTCAGGTCCGCCTAAAAAACTGACAGGCAGACCTGAACGGATCATTCGTGTGAAAGAGCCCTAAGAGCGATAGAATCCAGGAATCATGGGGGGGCCACTGTGTTGCCCGCTCTGTGAAAGTGTTCGGCGGCTGGGGAGCCTCCACATCACTTTCAAACCTAGAGCCAGCTGAGCAAAACACACTCGAGCTGATGGCTGCTACTGCTTGTGATTAAAGGTTCACTCTTTAGAGTATGTCCAAAGAACTGAACTGATTAAGCAAAGAGGCTGAGTGATTGCAGTGAAATATAGAGCCCCCTCTAGTGGCTAATCCATGAATCTCCACATAAGCCAAAAATATAAAAAAGCAGTAATGTAGACCAGCTGTCGATCTTTGGCCGGTCTACTTCTGGGTACCATTCCTCAACTATTTTGATTGGCCGGGCCAAAATAATGTCATTCTGGCACATGCATTGGCATTGCTCAAATTGTACATTGAGCTGTACATGTACACTGCAGACAGGCAGCTAAGAAACGTGTACACTGCCTGCTTGCATAATTTTTTTAATCACAGTCTCAATTTAATATCAATTAAAGTCTGTTCATTTAAAGCTAATTTATTTACGATTCAGCTGACTTCTGTACAGATAGGAGTGATGATTTTTTTTTTTGTTCCTCCTTAGCTCACAAGCAAAGCCCCTGTTAGGAGAGATGTATGTATGGACATATATATATATGTGTATATATGTATGTCTATGGGCATGCCCAGGGATCTACACAGGCACATAATGCAAAACCTGCACCAATTTTTGGTTATGTGCACACATGCACACAAAAATGCGCATGCACACACTAATATGCCTTAGCGCAAACATGCATGTATGACTGGCTTTGTCACCAATCTTTCTATTCAAATAACACCCTGAGGAGAAGCTGCTGAGTGGTGTTTGGCTTCTAAAACCTGACCATCGTTCTGCTGCTCTGTGCTTGACCCGGCTTGACCCCTGATTCTGTTGCATCCTGATCTTCTGCCTGCTGATTTGGTACCTCCTGATTAGGGATGAGCTTCGAGTTCGAGTCAAACTCATGTTTGACTCGAACATCGGCTGTTCACCAGTTCGCCGAACAACGAACAATTTGGGGTGTTTGCGGCAAAAGTCTTTAAAAGTCTATGGGAGAAATCAAAAGTGCTAATTTTAAAGGCTTATATGCATGGCATTGTCATAAAAAGTGTTTGGGGACCTGGGTCCTGCCCCAGGGCACATGTGTCAATGTTAAAAAAAGTTTTAAAAATGGCCGTTTTTTCGTGAGCAGTGATTTTAATAATGCTTAAAGTCAAACAATAAAAGTATAATATTCCTTTAAATTTCGTACCTGGGGGGTGTCTATAGTGTGCCTGTAAAGGTCTGACAACAAAATGACATTTCAAAGGAAAAAAGTCATTTAAACCTACTCGCGGCTATTAATGAATTGCCGGTCCGACAATACACATAAAAGTTCATTGATAAAAACTGCATGGGATTTCCCCACAGGGGAACCCCGAACCAAAACTAAAAAAAAAAACTGGTGTGGGGGTCCCCCTAAATTTCATACCAGGCCCTTCAGGTCTGGTATGGATATTAAGGGGAACCCCGCGCCAAAATTTTAAAAAAATGACAAGGGGTCCCCCTCAAAATTCATACCAGACCCTTCAGGCTGGTATGGATTTTAAGGGGAACCCCGCACCAAAATTTAAAAAAAAATTGGCGTGGGTTCCCCCCAAAAATCCATACCAGACCCTTATCCGAGCACGCAACCTGGCAGGCTGCAGGAAAAGAGGGGGCAATGAGAGAGCGCCCCCCCTCCTGAACCGTACCAGGCCACATGCCCTCAACATTGGGAGGGTGCTTTGGGGTAGGCCCCTAAACACCTTGTCCCCATGTTGATGAGGACAAGGGCCTCAACCCCAGAA
The DNA here is from genome assembly GCF_042186555.1 of Aquarana catesbeiana. Lineage (NCBI taxonomy): Eukaryota > Metazoa > Chordata > Amphibia > Anura > Ranidae > Aquarana > Aquarana catesbeiana. Next base: position 541,470,095 of record NC_133328.1, on the reverse strand, counting down.
CCCTTGGCCGGTGGTTGTGGGGGTCTGCGGGCGGGGGGCTTCTCGGAATCTGGAAGCCCCCTTTAACAAGGGGCCCCCCAGATCCTGGCCCCCCCATGTGAAATGGTAAGGGGGTACAAAAGTACCCCAACCATTTCACAAAAAAACTGTCAAGAATGTTAAAAATGCCGAGAGACAGTTTTTGACAATTCCTTTATTTAAAGTCTTCTTTTTTCCATCCTCTATCTTCTTTCTTCTTTCTTCTATCTTCCTTAGGTTTGTTCCTCCATCTTCTTCTTCCTCCGATCCTCTGCTTCTTTCTCCGGTGTTCTCGTCCGGCATCTCCCTCCGTGGCATCTTCTTCTCTTCATCTTCTCTTCGTCTTCTTATCTTCATCTTCTTCTCTTCGTCTTATTATCTTCATCTTCTTATCTTCATCTTTTTCATGGATGCAGAGCGGCCCGAAAAGAAGATGAAGACAAGAAGATGAAGAGAAAAAGATGAAGCGAAAAAGATGAAGAGAGAAGCGTCACACAGCGGGAGCCTCCCATCCAATCATGGATGCGGAGCGGCCCGAAAAGAAGATGAAGAGAAGAAGATGAAGATAAGAAGACGAAGAGAAGAAGATAAAGAGAAGAAGATGCCGTGGAGGGAGATGCCGGACGAGAACACCGGAGAAAGAAGCAGAGGATCAGAGGAAGAAGAAGATGGAGGAACAAACCTAAGGAAGATAGAAGAAAGAAGAAAGAAGATAGAGGATGGAAAAAAGAAGACTTTAAATAAAGGAATTGTCAAAAACTGTCTCTTGTCATTTTTAACATTTTTGACAGTTTTTTGACAAGTACCCCCTTACCATTTCCCACAGGGGGGGCCGGGATCTGGGGGTCCATTTGTTAAAGGGGGCTTCCAGATTCTGATAAGCCCCCTGCCCGCAGACCCCCACAACCACCGGCCAAGGGATGTGGGGATGAGGCCCTTGTCCTCATCAACATGGGGACAAGGTGTTTTGGGGGGCTACCCCAAAGCACCCTCCCAATGTTGAGGGCATGTGGCCTGGTACGGTTCAGGAGGGGGGGCACGCTCTCGTCCCCCCCTCTTTTCCTGCGGCCTGCCAGGTTGCATGCTGGGATAAGGGTCTGGTATGGATTTTTGGGGGGACCCCATGACAATTTTTTTTTTAAATTTTGGTGTGGGGTTCCCCTTAAAATCCATACCAGACCTGAAGGGTCTGGTATGAATTTTGAGGGGGACCCCTACGTCATTTTTTTTTAATTTTGGCGTGGGATTCCCCTTAATATCCATACCAGACCTGAAGGGCCTGGTATGGAATTTAGGGGGACCCCCACACCAGTTTTTTTTTAGATTTTGGTTCGAGGTTCCCCTGTGGGGAATTCCCATGCCATTTTTATCAATGAACTTCTATGTGTATTGTCGGACCGGCAATGCATTAATAGCCACAAGTAGTTTTAAATGACTTTTTTTCCTTTGAAATATCATTTTGCTGTCAGACTGTTCTAAACACGGGAAACATGCGCCCCTTTACAGGCATACTATAGACACCCCCCAGGTACTAAATTTAAAGGGATATTACACTTTTATTGTTTCACTTTAAGCATTATGGAAATCACTGCTCCCAAAAAAACGGCCGTTTTTAAAACTTTTTTTTGCATTGATACATGTCCCCTGGGGCAGGACCCAGGTCCCCAAACACTTTTTATGACAATACCATGCATATAAGCCTTTAAAATTAGCACTTTTGATTTCTCCCATAGACTTTTAAAGGGTGTTCCGCTGCATTTGAATTTGCCGCGAACACCCCAAATTGTTCGCTGTTCGGCGAACTTGCGAACAGCCGATGCTTGAGTCAAACATGCGTTTGACTCGAACTCGAAGCTCATCCCTACTACTGGTGTATCTTCATTTTTATCCTCACACTATGCCAGTGCTGGGCACAAGTTCAGTTTTGCTTTGTTCCCCTTTTCCAGTGTTGCTTGCATGTTCAACAGTAGTAAGGAACCAGGACAAACAACTGAGGCAAATAGATCAATTTTTACCAGTGTTAAGTGCCAATCCAGCTCAGATTTGTGCACAGTTATTAGAGGTGAGTTATTACATACTTCATAGCTCACAAATGTCCCTCTTTTGGACAGTGTCTGTTTTTGAAAAAAAATACATCTCTCCTTCATGTACCTCTTTTCTCCTCTTTTCTCCTCAGTTATTCTGGTGACACGTGCAGAACTGGTCTAAGCACAGACATGATGATTTTTGTGTGCATGGATGTATGCACGTACATCCATACAGACTAAGGTATTAAAATAGTTTTATTATTTTTTTCTTTTACCTTCTCCAAGAAATCACAGAAAACATCTGGTTTTCAGCCCACTTTCATAAATTCTAAATTTCTTTAAAAAAAAAAAAAGTAAACTCTATATCAGAATTGCCCTTTTCCTCCTGACTACCTGGGCAGAATTTCAACATATTTCAATAAGCCTTTCTTTGACTATCATTAAAGTAAAACTTTTTTTTTAGTTTTGCATAGAGTAGAGAGGGATTGGAATGCCTGTCAGTTTTTATTGCTGTCTGTGCCCTCTCTATTTGTCCTGTTTACCAATGTAAATGAAAGTGAAAGTAAAAGAAAATTCCAAATTTTGGGTTGTCCCCAGAAAAGTAATAGAGGGGAATCTACCAATGGGAACACTAGTTCTGGTGACCTGGGGGGCCCCAAAGAATTCCCTTAATTTCCAGGGTTTTCCTCTCACTTCCTGTTTGGATATGGGACAGAAAGTGAAGGAAAATCTCCACAATAGGAGACAGAAGACAAAAAAAATCTGATAGATGGTATAACTCTTCCTTGCTCTATCCAATATGAAAAAGAAAACGTTTTGCCTAAAGTTCTACTTTAAAGTGCCACTAAACTCAATTTTTTTACATTAATCATTCTAAATTATCAAGTATAACATGGCTCTACATTTTTTTAAAGTCTCTTACCTTTGTTTTTGGGCTTCTTTTTTGTTCTGTGCATGCTTACCACAGTCTGTATGCCTCCTTCTCATAGGTGAACACAATGTTTTATTTTTTATTGGGGCTACAGAACCCCATCTTTCTTGCATGTCATTGATCATAGAGACTCTCTGGAATGTGTCAAATGTGGGGCTTCACCAGGTGACCCAGTGCACTTTGCTTGACGATGCCAAACTAGGATGACGTGATCCTTAAATTTAATGAAGTATACTGTATGATACTTCTATTCGATATCACTCACTTACTTGTAGTTGATGTCACTATCGACCTTGATGCTCTCATTACTACTGCAGTATAAAGGTCGTTATTTGCAGCACGTAGAGTTTTTATGCTTAGATGTGTTGCCAATGTTGCTCCTACTAAATGTGACTGGATCTCTGAACTTTACAAATTATTAGCATTTAAAAGAATCACACATGAACAGAAGGGCTCCCTTAAAAAAATATTATTCAGTTTAGAACTGCTGGCATGAGGCTGCGGATGCCATAGACCCATAATAGGTGACTAGGATGTATATAAAAGGTCTGTTTGAGCCTTCTAGATAGTTGTAACATTGATGCACTTTGGTTTCCTCAAATAATGTCTATGATGTTTGTATGCAACGACTTAAGCCTGCTTTCTCTGAATTGTCCATTTCATATTATCTAGTGCTCTGTTACTTCATGGTCCTGTTGTATTCCACTCCTTGGGAAGGAGGAAAGGAAGGAGGAGCACCTAAGTGTAATATTATAAAACACGGTTTAATGCACAAGGTATTGCACTTACAAGATTGAAGAAATCATGGGCATATCTGTAATAAAATGTCCTCCTCGCGGGGTGCCTGCTATTCGGTATCTCCCAGCTTCTGGATGGTGTCAGAAGGCTGAGCAAACGCTGAAACAAAACAGGAAGTGCAGGGGACCCAGGCTTCCTGGCGTGGACCACACGGAGGGATATGACGTCACCCGGTGGGCGGGCCTCGATGGAAGGAAGGACGACTGAAAACTAGGCTACGTGCTCGGAACAAACAGTACAGAGTTTCTGGATACGCTCTGGGGATGGCTGGCACCTGAACTTTCATTTATACCACAGTTGTCATGAACAACAATACCTACAACAAGGACTAATACAATAATTTTTTGATTAACTGTGCAGATTCAGCATTGTCATGCTCTGGGTGAGATTTTATCTTTTCTGTATTCCACTCCTTGTAAACTATCGTTACCTATGTTGCTGTTTTGTGTGTCTATGTTGTTTGTTACCTAAAAACAGATTGAAAAACAAAAGTAAAATCAAATTAATAAAACATAAACAAGGGATCATGCAGAACAAATGTAGCCATCCTAGAACAGGAAATCTTAGAACAGCAGAAAAAAACTTGGATTTGAGAGATGACGCAAAGGAAGAGAAAGATGGAAGACACATTTTACTTCTATTTAGACATCTTGCATTTATTTTATTTTTAATAACAAATGTAAGTTTAGTGCCACTTTAAGAAAATAACAGCCGACTATAAATGTTTCTGCTTTCATCAAATGATTCAGACCAGTGAAAGATGATGTCTTAAATGTTGATAATAAGTGTTGTCGCACCTTGGACAATGCTATTAGTGTATACAGGCCTTAAATGTGCTGTACATGCAAATCTGGCAGCCTTATTAATTATGTCAGCTATACTATTGCAACAGGAATACAAGTCAGTCAAACATAATGAAAATCTGAAGAATTCAGACAAGGCAAGAAAGAAGCTTAAAGTATTTAGATCCACAACTTTATATATCAGAATTAATGAATTACTGACACATGACAATACTGTATATACAGATAAAATTAACGTATATATATATAGTTAAAACTTTTATTGAGTAGTGTAAGTGTGCCGGATTTTTTTTTTTTTCTGTCTACTCTGAAATGTATTTTTTGTTTTTGCCTCAAAGAAATAATAGGAAGTTAGGTGACATATTCAAAAGTGTTCCCAAAACAGGTGTCCCCATTAGAAGATTTCCCTTACCTCTTGCAATAGTGACAACACTCCTGCAACCCCTCCTATACCCTGTACTGGGGCAAATCTTATAAAGGATAGCTGTGCCACCATGACAGTTCAGCAGTCTGTAATGTAACCCACTTTCTTCCACTGGCCAGATCATTGGGGTCCAACTCTTATGTTGGAGCGCTCAGAGTCATGCCCCTTTAAGCACTGCCTCTGTGATGCTTGCAGGCAACACTGTCCCTCTTTTGTCAAAGTGTAGTGGGGTTTTGGTCAGTGGCCTCTAACCAACGCTTATTATCTCCCTCACTGTTTTTTGGGGAAAAATAACCGGTCAATGTCCACAATGTCCTTCCCTTTGATTGGGCCATGGCTCCACTAGCATCCGTGGTACACTCTGATGTCCCAAAATATCTGCTACTGTACCTCTTGCCCTCTCAGGTGCAGTGAAGACTGGACTGCTAGCAGCCTGATATGCAATTAGTCCCTTTGAACAACCTGCACACTTTTCTCTTCAGCCCGAGAAAAGCAACGGGAGACCACCTCTTCTCTGAGCCTCAGTGTCTCTTTGAATCTGCAGTTTTGTCCTTCCAGCCCACCAAAGCAGCTCAGTCTGTAAAGAACTACACCTCCTACAATCCTCTTCCCAGCAGCTCAGCTCCACAATAACAGTCTACATCCACAGCTGCGCCTGTGAAAAAGTCTCCTGTGCTGCTCAGACACAAAATCCTTTTCCTGCCACTGCTGCACCCTGGACTACATTAGTAAATCTCACATGTGGCTTGAGTCGATTGAAATGCAACAACCATTATATTCTATATATTATGAGTGTCTACCACTGGCAGTTTGTGCAGGAAGACGAACGTTCCTATTAAAGGGGTTGTAAAGGCTAAACATTAAGGTAAAAAATGTTTAGGTGTCAGCATCACCCCCTCAGCCTCCCTTTACTTATCTGAGACCCCTTTTGATCCTGCGCCATGTGCTTCCGCAGATCGTTTCTCCCCTCACTTCTGGGTCTTGCTGGCTTTGCTATCAATCAAAGCCAGTGACGATGGAGAGTTCCTCTGTCTGTGTCAATGGATGCAGCAGAAGGACTCGGGTACGAGCACGCATGAGTGCTCCCCATGAGAAGCGGCTTCCCATGGGGGCACTGGACAGCAGCTTCCCATGGGGGCACTGGACAGAGAGGAGGGGCCAGGAGGTTTCTGGACGATCTGTGCAATTCCATTGCACAGAGTAGGTAAGTATAGACATGTTTGTTATTTTAAAAAAATAATAAATTATGGCACCTTCTATAGATATAGTGGAGGGGTTAGTGTTGTGACCCTAGGAAGTAAGTGTGTTATTCTAAGGATTACCAGGTGATGTTAAGGAAAAAAGGTTAAAAAAAAGAAATCTAATGCAGTCACCTTATAGGAATGGTGAACTTTAATACATTACATTTTTTGGGGGGAGTTTAGATACACTATAATAACAAAAGTATTGGGGCGCCTGCCTTTACACGCACATGAACTTTAATGGCATCCCAGTCTTAATCCATAGGGTTCAATATTGAGTTGGCCCACCCTTTGCAGCTATAACAGCTTCTGGGAAGGCTGTCCACAAGGTTTAGGAGTGTGTCTATGGGAATGTTTGACCATTCTTCCAGAAGCGCATCTGTGAGGTTAGGCACTCATGTGGACGAGAATGCCTGGCTCACAGTCTCCGCTCTAATTCATCCCAAAGGTGTTCTATCGTTTTGAGGTCAGGACTCTTTGCTGGCCAGTCAAGTTTCTCCACCCCAAACTCACTCATCCATGTCTTTATGGACCTTGATTTGTGCACTTGTCCAAATCATTTGGTGGATGGGGGGATTATTGTGTGGGGTTGATTTTTAAGGGTTGGGCTTGGTCCCTGAGTTCCAGTGAAGGGAACTCTGTGCAAGCCAGGCAAGTTCCTCTACCTCCAAACTCACTCATCCATGTCTTTATGGACCTTGCTTTGTGCACTGGTGCACAGTCATGTTGGAACCGGAAGGGACCATCCCCAAACTGTTCCCACAATGTTTTGTTATGCTGATGCCCTAAGAGTTCTCTTCACTGGAACTAAGGGGCCAAGCCCAACCCCTGAAAAACAACCCAACACCATAATCCCCCATCCACCAAATGATTTGGACCAGTGCACAAAGCAAGGTCCATAAAGACATGGATGAGGGAGTTTTAGGTGGAGGAACCTGACTGGCCTACACAGAGTCCTGTCCTTAACCCAATAGAACCCCTTTGGGATAAATTAGAGCGGAGATTGTGAGCCAGGCCTTCTCGTCCACATCAGTGCCTGACCTCACAAATGCACTTCAGGAAGAATGGTCAAACATTCCCAAAGACACAGTCCTAAACCAGAATCTTCAACTTACCAGAATAGTTGAAGATTTTATAGCTGCAAAGGTGGGGCCAACTCAATATTAAACCCTACGGACTAAGACTGGGATGCCATTAAAGTTCATGTGCATGTAAAGGCAGGTGAACCAATAGTTTTGGTAATATAGTATATGTTTATGTTGAGACTTGACTCTTTATGTGGCCTTTTGAACTCCAGCAACTTTAGTTTAATTTTTTTGTTGTGTACTACCCACCATTTATCTACAGTGCCTTGAAAAAGTATTCATATCCCTTGATATTTTCCACATTTTGTCATGTTACAATCAAAAACGTAAATGTATTTTATTGGGATTTTATGTGATAGACCAACACAAAGTGGCACATAATTGTGAAGTGGAAGGAAAATGATAAATGGTTTTCAATTTTTTTTACAAATAAATATGTAAAAAGTGTGGTGTGCATTTGTATTCAACCCCCTTTACTCTGACACCCCTAACTAAAATCTAGTGGGACCAATTGCCTCCAGAAGTCACCTAATTAGTAAATAGAGTCCACCTATGTGTAATTTAATCTCAGTATAAATACAGCTGTTCTGTGAAGCCCTCAGAGGTTTGTTAGAGAATCTTGGTGAACAAACAGCATCACAAAGACCAGTAAACATACCAGACAGGTCAGAAATAAAGTTGTGGAGAAGTTTAAAGCAGGGTTATAAAAAAATATCCCAAGCTTTGAACATCTCAGCACTGTTCAATTCATCATCTGAAAATGGAAATAGTATGGCACAACTGCAAACCTACCAAGACATGGCCGTCCACCTAAACTGACAGGCCGAGCAAGGAGAGCATTAATCAGAGAAGCAGCCAAGGGGCCCACGGTAACTCTGGAGGAGCTGCAGAGATCCACAGCTCAGGTGGGAAAATTTGTCCATAGGACAACTATTAGTCGTGCACTCCACAAATCTGGCCTTTATGAAAGAGTGGCAAGAAGAAAGCCATTGTTGAAAGAAAGCCATAAGAAGTCCAGTTTGCAAGAAGCCATGTGGGGGACACAGCAAACATGTTGAAGAAGGTGTTCTGGTCAGATGAGACCAAAATGGAACTTTTTGGCCTAAAAGCAAAATGCTATGTGTGTGGGAAAACTACCTATCAGGCTCCTACTTACCAGACCGGCGAGTCCTGTCGGGCAGAGAGTAGGCTCCCTTACCCTCCGACTATCGGCCCCCTGGTAGAGTAAACAGGGGGTGCGACAGTACGGAGTGGTATGAAGGCCTGTATGGCTGTCCTGGTATAGCAGTCCGGGTGTCACAGGGTTAACAGCTGGAAAGACTGGAGTAGGCTGGAGCACCTTCACTGAGCTGAGCAGGCTGGAGTGGACAACAGGCAGGAAGTCTGCAGACAGGCTGATAGGATCCCAGGGAGCAGGCAGATGGATGGTCAGTAGGCAGGCCGGGTTTAGCAACAAGCAGACGGCAGAGGTACAGTGGAACAGGCAAGCGGAAGGTCAGACAAGCAGAGGTCGGTGCAGGCAGAATTCAGAGAGAGGTCGGGGGACAAGGCCGGGTCAACAGGTATAGCAGGAACAGACAAGGTACACGGTCAGGTTCTGGAACGACTAGCTGTTGATTAGGCAGCACTGGTCACCAGAACTCACTGGCTTAAATGGGGCTTTTGGCGCCAAACGACGTGCGCGCGCGCGCCCCGGCACACACAGGCACGCGCGCCCGCCAACGCCCGCGCGCGCGCCCCCGCACACCGGCGCGCACAGTGGAACGATCCTGGACACGCACACCGGCGCCGCGAGGAGCCCGCACAGCGAGGTCCGCAGGAACGCGCGCACCAACGCGCGCCGACGCACCCTGACGCACACCACCGCGGGCGCCCCGCCCGCCGAGGTAAGGACCCTGACACTACCACTGCGCATCATCCTGAACACACCATCCCCATCGTGAAACATGGTGGTGGCAGCATCATGTTGTGGGGATGTTTTTCTTCATCAGGGACAGGGAATCTGGTCAAAGTTGAAAGATGCATGGAGCCAAGCACAGGACAATCTTAGAAGAAAACCTGTTATGCCCCATACACGGTCGGATTGTCTGACAGAAAATGTTCAATGGGAGCTTGTTGTCGGAAATTCCGACCGTGTGTAGGTTCCGTCGGACATTTTCCATCGGAATTTCCGTCACACAAAATTTGAAATCTAGATCTCAAATTTTCCGACAACAAAATCCGTTGCCGTAAATTCCGATCGTGTGTACACAATTCCAACGCACAAAGTTCCACGCATGCTCGGAATCAAGCAGAAGAGCCGCACTGGCTATTGAACTTAATTTTTCTCAGCTCGTCGTACGTGTTGTACGTCACCGCGTTTTTTTTTTTTTTTTTTATCCTGTGCAATCCGGTACTTAGCTTAGATAATGTTAGGGTTTTTTTGGAATTGTCAGCCTCTGCAAAGCTCTGCAAGTATCAATTTAGAAATGTCTGTGTGTGCAGAATCAGGAACAGATTGTAACATTTCCATCTGGCTTTTATTTGTGCATTTTTATCCCATAAACCTGAAGGGCTGTCCTTTCTAGACAACACCTGCACTAATATAAAATTCTTGTCTGTTGATAACCTATTTTTTTTTTTATTCTTTTAATTTAATTTTATTTAATTTTATTTATTTATTTAATTTTATAAAAGTACAACAAGCACATATTTCAAGTTATCACAAACTGGAAAGTTATTCCTTAATACCAATGAAACCCCTATTTACCCCTACAAACCCTCCCCCACCCCCACCCCTACCCCTATCCTACAGTGTTAACTTGTAAGTTTAAATAAATTTTCCTATTCGCTTTATATTATCTTAAAATCTCCTCTACAAATCTCCCGGATTTTTTAAACAATACCCATTTGGACCACTTATCCCTGCAGTCAACTCCATCCCCCGCACCGCATTCTTGATATTCGGAATTTCCGACAAGATTTGTGTGACCGTGTGTATGCAAAATCCATGGACTTTGTTGTCGGAATGTCCGATCGTGTGTACGGGGCATTAGGGTCTGCAAATAACTTGAGACTAGGGTGAAGGTTCACCTTCCAGCAGGACAACGACCCTAAACATACAGCCAGAACTACAATGGAATGGTTTAGCTTAAAGCATATTCATGTGTTAGAATGGTCCAGTCAAAGTCCAGCCCTAAATCCAATTGAGAATCTGTGGCAAGACTTAGAAATTGCTGTTCACAGATGCTCTCCATCCAATCTGACAGAGCTTGGGCTATTTTGTAAAGAAGAATGGGCAAAAATGTCACTCTCTAGATGTGCACAGCTGGTAGGGACACACCCAAAAAGACCTGCAGCTATAATTGCAGCGAAAGGTGGTTCTACAAAGTATGGGGGCTGAATACAAATGCACGCCATACTTTTCACATTTATTTGTAAAAAAATGTGAAAACCATTTATCATTTTCCTTCCACTTCACAATTATATGCCACTTTGTGTTGTTTTATCACATAAAATCCCAATAAAATACATTTATTTTTGAGTTGTAATATGACAAAATGTGAAAAATTTCAAGGGGTGTGAATACTTTTTCAAGGCACTGTAAATGTAAGTGGAAGAAGATATTTTGCAGGGAAAGAAGTTACATGTAAGTAGTATAGTCTCTCAGGGAATTAATTCCATTTGTGGGGTAAAAAAACACTATTCCTCATGGGGATCATCTCTCAGCAGCCATGTGTCTTAGTTAGGTCAGGGTGATGTCTAGGAAAAAATAAGAGGCGCTTTCAAACAGAAATCAAGTGCGTTAAACACAGTGATGGTGTGACCCCCTACACGGGTATATAAACACTAATGCAAAAATGGGATCTTTAAACAAATCTGAACAAAATGTATATAAGTGTACATGTACCAGCCAGATAAGTGGTCAAGTAACTATCAACACAGTGATGGTGCGAACCTCTTAATGTGTATAAACTTACATACAGTATATTCTAAGGAAAAATCTCAATATATCCAGTGATATAATCTGTGCTGCCACTTCATAACATGCTGCACATGCAAACAAAATTTTCAAATAAAGCACAAAAATTGAAAAAATAAAAAATGAAAAATGAAAAAAGAAATCAGTCTACAACAAAACGTGACCACACACGTGAAAAAAATGTGTCCAAATAAAGTGATGATAAATCTTGATAAAGGCACAGGTGATGTTGTGTCTCTTCCACCTCTCCTCTCGTGAGCAGTGATTCCACTCCCTCAGGACCTACACTCACCGACTTGATTTGCCAGCACTTTCATGCAAGGCAATAATCACTTGTCTACCACACATCAAGGTAGTTGGATCAATCGTTGTTCCACAGTGAATGTTTTAATCCCGGTCCACATGAAAAAAATAATAATGTGCTCCAATAGTGTAAATCAGTATCACACATTTATTAAAACCACTGCAATCTTCAATCAGTACACTCACATGTAAAATGATAAAATACAGCCAAAGTGCAAATCACATCAAACGCAATTCCAGTGGATCCAAATAAAACAAATGGTCACGGCGGACCCGAGGTGTACTGATGCCGAGTTATCAATCTCACCCCTCCCTTGGATGTCCTCCGTCCCTCCGTGTAAACAATGCTCCTTTCCTTCAATGTGGCTCACAGTGCTGAACGTCACGTCTCACAGCCACGCCCCCGACATGTTTCATCACAGGTTGACTTATTCATGGGATAGGCTGTACTCCCTGCCACTCATCCCTTATATGCCTTAACTAGCTATCGCTCATTGGCCGGCTCGTCGCGCATGCGCACATCTCGGGTCCCCGTCATGTGAATTACGCTGAGAGCTCCGGTACAGAGCATAATGGGAATCGGGCATTCCAGCAGTGTGGACTGATGTTTGCAAAGAATCTCTTGTTCCGTGAGGTGCCATGTAGGCACAGCTGACACTCCAACTGCTCGCTGCATGTCACATCACATAGTGGAAGCAGCATTAACACACAGCACAACACAATATTAACCCCTGCAGCTGCCGCTCTCACATTGCTTCCTGAATGTCTTGTGTTATTTACACAAATACATGCATCTACATGGTGAGAATCTCCCTATCTGAATACACTGGAAATAATCTACCACTCCTAACCTCTAGGTATGAGCCATCCATATGACCAGATGTTCCCATCTATAGTGGGTATAGATTATATGTGTACACATCTACAATCAAATCTAAAATAGAATAGTTAATATGAAACAGCAAAAAATGTTTAAAGTACCTTATCACTAATAAGCATGTTAAATGTGTATAAAATGAGACCCCAATGAATTTATATTCAGAATAAAATAGGATAAAAATCGATATTAATAATAATAAAAGGGGCCTCTACATATATGCCCCGCCACTATGTTGAGTAATAATTGGATCTAATTCTAGATATGTATCTAATATCTCGGCAGATACACTTTCCCCTTAAATCCAGTGGCTTATATATACCTACAATACTAAAAGTGCTTGAAGTACATGTAATTAAAAGTCATTAATAAAACAATTCAGGTCTAGTTCTATATTTAACCCCCTCGGGGTCAGACTCTTCATTAAAAATATCCACCGAGTTTCTCTTTGGGATAGATTCCTGACTCTGTTGGACCCCCTCCACGAGGGATGGATCACATCTATCCCACAAAACTGCAGTAGAGAGGGGTCCTGCTGATGTTTTTCCTTAAAATGTAGAGAAACGCTATGGTATTTGTAACCATTCTTTATATTAGTTAAGTGCTCCGAGATTCTAATCCTAAGGAGTCTCTTCGTTCTCCCCACATATAATAGGCCACAAGGGCACCACATTAGATATACTACATGTGAGGAGTTGCAGGTGCTGAACTCCTTGATCTCAAAGGACTCACCATCACTATTGGTTACACTCTTTACCCCTCTGTGACTTACTTTCACCGTTCTGCAGCAAATGCACCTCCTGCAGCAGTAAAAGCCCCTAAAATCCAACCTCAAGTCCTTTTTTCCTGGCGGGTCCAGAATTTTCTTGACCACATGGTCACCGAAACTGGGAGCTCTTCTGTATATAAACTTTGGTTGGCTCGGTAGCACCTCTCCCAGGTGCCTATCTCTGCACAGAATATGCCAATATTTCCTAAAAATGCCTTCTATATCCTTATATTGGCAGTGATATCCAGAAATAAATCCAAACTGATCTTGGTTGTCCTTTATTTTTTTTTTTCAATTTTTTTTTTTTCAATTTTTGTGCTTTATTTGAAAATTTTGTTTGCATGTGCAGCATGCTATGAAGTGGCAGCACAGATTATATCACTGGATATATTGAGATTTTTCCTTAGAATATACTGTATGTAAGTTTATACACATTAAGAGGTTCGCACCATCACTGTGTTGATAGTTACTTGACCACTTATCTGGCTGGTACATGTACACTTATATACATTTTGTTCAGATTTGTTTAAAGATCCCATTTTTGCATCAGTGTTTATATACACGTGTAGGGGGTCACACCATCACTGTGTTTAACGCACTTGATTTCTGTTTGAAAGCGCCTCTTATTTTTTCCTAGATGTCTGTGGGAGGATTTGGGTAGTTCACAGACATCTCCGATTAAATATTCAGTATATATGCATTATAATTTAAAGGGGCTGCTTCATATTGGATGTGGGGATTTATTTCTTCACGTGGTTTATTGCATAATTTGATTTTAGCACAATCACACTCATTTTGTGAAACATAGTGGGCGCGGTGGAGGTATTAGTTTTTGGTGAAGGGCGGTAGACCATTTGTAATACCTATCATATATAGGTCAGGGTGATGGCTGATCCTGAGTTTTCAAGGTAAATTTTCCCCAGACCAAAAATGAGAGCAAAATTAAAGTGACACTAAACTTTTTACATCAATCCTTCTAAAATATCAAGTATCCCATGACTCTGCTTTTTTTTTTCTCCAAATATTGTTTACAGGCTTCTTTTTATCCTGTGCATGCGCCCTGATCTTCACTGGTGCATCTTACCGCTACTAGTATAGAGCGAGCACTGCCATTATTTATGGTCACATGCTCCACTTTATGGATAGTATAATTCCCATAGAGTTGAATGTGTCTGCAGGTAGATGTGAAGTCCATCTCGGGGCATTGGCGGCCCGGCCATACGGGGTGCACGGGCACCGCTATCCCTATCCATGTGTCTAGTCCCTCAATCTACATGCGGGGCATGGATTCAAATTGGGTTTTTTTTTAAGCATGTCATTAGAGCCAGAGGCTCTAATAGGTTTCAAAAAAGGGTGAGCTCACCCAGTTGTATGACAATAGCGAATTAATATTTGCTATTGTCACACTGATGCTCCTCCCAGCTAATCAGGAAACGAGTCTTGAGAGCTGTTTGCCAATTGGCCAAGAGAAGAGTTCCAATTGACCTAGGAGGAGGAGGGAGGAGACGCCGTGATGCAGAGGAGAAGAAGCAAGGGGAAGCCACCCCCCGTCACCCGCGCCATAGATATGGGGTAAAGTGCCGGGCTGGGAACCGTCTGACTGACCAAGGGTGGGTGTTTGTGGGTGACCCAACCAGGGGGGAGGGGGTGGCTGTGGGTGCACTGTTTCCCCCCCCCCCAGAAATATACCACCAATTGCCACTGCTCAGGGGTGAGCAGGAAAGGGTGGCTATATTCACATACACAAATGGGGGCATGAAGAATAAATGCAGCCAACCTAGCATAGGAAGAACTTAGAACAGAAGGAAAAAGCTTGCATTTGATAGATGAAAAAAGGAAGAGAGAAGTAGAAGGTATATTCTACTTACATTTAAACATTTTGTATTTATTTAATTTTATAAAAATGGAAGTTTAGTGCCACTTTAAATTATGATTCACAAATGAAACAAATATTTTAAAAAGTCTTAGAACAATTTAGAAATGCAAAAAGTCACATGCCAGATTTATTTACATCTGTTTATTCTGCTGCATTTAGTTACATTCAGAATTGCTTACATTTGCAATGGAACTCATTTATCAACACACAGACAAAACTAGTACAATGATATTTCCTGTAAAAATAGGTGATAACTTGCAGTAAAGAAAGTACACCTTTGCCTTGCTTTGCACTAGTTTTTATGAAAGCTTCTTTGATAACAAACATTACAGTTCACGTCTCTAAAGATTGTGGCTTGTGTTACCATATGCACCAACAACAGCAAATATGAATAAGCTTTACAATTCTATAGTTTATAATAATGGCAAATATACAAGTATTTACCTTTTATTATTGGTCTTGTTGGAATGTATGCATTTAAATGTGAAATTTCTAAACCTAATAAATACTTTCTATATAAAAACACATTTGAACATAAATACATAACAACACTTATGTCTGTAAAACGTAATTTTAAAAAAGTTTAATGTACAATAAGATTGACTTTCTATACATTTTCTTATACAACACGCACACACAGGCAGTCATGTACTAATGCCCCTCTAATTAGTCCTGTTAATGACAGGGTAAAAATGAATATGTGTATAAGTTTTTCCATTCTTCAAAAGGTATTACATAACTCTAATGTAAAACTGGACCTACCTAACTAGCCATTCATACAGAGCTAATATACTGTCTTAAAGGAACTGATATTTGTATTTGGCAGAATAGTGCAATATTTCTTTAAAGGTTTCTCCATCAGAGCTGCAGATTGTTCTTGCTTCAGTATGAGTTGTCTCTTATAACAGTTATAGTTACAATACAATATACAGGACTCTTTCTCTTCACCTGTACCTGCTTAAGACAAGAGACACTTTATCTGGACACAAATAAACTCTGCAGATGGGTGAAGCGCCCCATTCAAATTCGATACAATCCTTAAAAATTATGCTAATTTGATACATTATTCTTTTCAACACAGTGGGGGAAATTTACTAAAACTGGAGAGTGCGAAATCCACTGCAGCTGTGTACGGTAGCCAATCAGATTCGATGTTCAGCTTGTTCAATTAAGCTTTGACAAAAAAAAAAAAAAAATTGGAGCTGATTGGTTTCTATGCAGAGTTGCACCAAATTTTGCACTCCCCAGTTTTAGTAAATCAACCCCATTTTATATATGAACCGTTTCGCAAAAAATAATTTCACCACCTTGGTGGTTGTAAATGAATAAGATGTGAAGAGTCCAGCAAAATATGCTCAGCAATACTAATATACTATGGGGGTTATTTACGAAAGGCAAATCCACTTTGCACTACAAGTGAAATTGCACTGAAAGTGCACTTGGAAGTGCAGTCGCTGTAAATCTGAGGGGTAGATCTGAAATGAGGGGAAGCTCTGCTGATTTTATCATCCAATCATGTGCAAGCTAAAATGCTGTTTTTTATTTTCCTTGCATGCAGTGGATTTGCCTTTAGTAAATAACCCCCTATATGTAAAAAAAATTGTGGACAGGGATCAGGCTGGATCACTTGGTTCGAGTAAAGGGTACTATTAATGCTACAGCATACAAAGATATGTTAGACAATTGCTTTCAGGCAAGTAAAACCTGTTTCTGGAGGGCCCCTTTCTGTAGCACATTGACTGTGCCCCAGTGCACAAAGCTTGTACATCAAGACATGGTTCGGTAATTCTGGTATGAAGGAACTCATGTGGCCTGCACAGAGCCCTGACCTCAACCCTACTGATCACCTTTAGAATTAATTGGAACCATGATTGTGAGCCATGTTTCTCTTCCAACATCAGTACCTGACATTACAAATGTTCTTTTGACTGAAAGGGCAGCAGTCTTTGGGTATTTTGTTGGTTAGTGTTTTAGCTAAGCCAGAGCTGAAGAAGAAAACACTTACACACACATACCAAATGGAAGACCACTGCATGTTTGGTTAGCGTTAGTGCTCTGTCAAAACAGGCTCCACCTCTAAAAGTGCTTAAACAATCAAACATCAAAAATCCTAACAAAAAAAAGGTATTATTTACAATTCTGATTTGCACACAACAAAAGAAACCATGCATCAGCAGTTGACTTTCTTATCCATCTTTCCTTGAAAAGTTATATGTTTGGCTTTTGTAATGTAGCCCATATTTTCAAATTAATTCCCTAATTGCAAATAATAATAAATATGTTATTAATTGTGTAGTGTGAACAGTTAAGCAAAGAGTATAATAAGAGTGCAGTGGAAACTGAAATGAGTGCTTAAACTCACGTAACAATAATAGTTTTAAAAAAGCAAAATTATTATGCAGTTACACATGCTCCACCAGCATCATCACCCTGCCAATTCCCTAGGTTTTAATTGACCAGTTCAAGCAGGATGTTGAATCAGCTAGAAAAGAATCATAGGTAAGCCATCACCACTGCAATACTACTGACAATCTGTGGAAAGGAACGTGCTATAGACACCTGAATAAGTTTAGTATAGAGAAAATGGTTAGTAAATGAGAATGCAAAAGATGCAACTTAGTATTTTCTACAATGTGCTTTGGGAACAAGTGTATATTTGTATTTAAAAACACCCTGTATGGGCCACTTGCCTAGGTATTTTACCTTACCTACTAGGGATGAGCCCCGTGTTCAAGTTGAACATAAGTTCGACTCGAACATCGGGTGTTCGCCTGTTCGCCAAATAGCCAACAATTTGGGGTGTTCGCGGCAAATTCGAAAGCCACGGAACACCCTTTAAAAGTCTATGGGAGAAATCAAAAGTGCTAATTTTAAAGGCTTATATGCATGGTATTGTCATAAAAAGTGTTTAGGGACCTGGGTCCTGCTCCAGGGGACATGTATCAATGCAAAAAAAAGTTTTAAAAACGGCTATTTTTTCAGGAGCAGTGATTTTAATAATGCTTAAAGTGAAAAAATGAAAGTGAAATATTCCTTTAAATTTAGTACCTGGGAGGTGTCTATAGTATGCCTGTAAAGTGGCGCATGTTTCCCGTGTTTAGAACAATCCCTGCACAAAATTACATTTCTAAAGGAAAAAAAGTCATTTAAAACTCCTCGCGGCTATAATGAATTGTCTATGGGAGAAATCAAAAGTGCTAATTTTAAAGGCTTATATGCATGGTATTGTCATAAAAAGTGTTTGGGGACTTGGGTCCTGCCCCAGGGGACATGTATCAATGCGGAAGCAGTGATTTTAATAATGCTTAAAGTGAAAAAATAAAAGTGAAATATTCCTTTAAATTTCGTACCTGGGGGGTGTCTATAGTATGCCTGTAAAGTGGCGCATTTTTCCCGTGTTTAGAACAGTCCCTGCACAAAATTACATTTCTAAAAGAGAAAAAGTCATTTAAAACTACTCGAGGCTATATGAATTATCAGGTCCCGGCAATACAGATAAAAGTCATTGAAAAAAACGGCATGGGATCCCCCCAGTCCATTACCATGCCCTTTGGTTCTGGTATGAATATTAAGGGGATCCCCGAACCAAAATTAAAAAAAAAAAATTGCGTGGAGGTCTCCTCAAATTCCATACCAGGCCCTTCAGGTCTGGTATGGATATTAAGGGGAACCCTGAGCCAATTTTTTTTTTTAAAAATGGCGTAGTGGTCCCCCTCAAAATCCATACCAGACCTGAATTTTAAGGGGAACCCCGCGCCAAAATTAAAAAAAATGGTGTGGGGTCCTCCAAAAATTAATATCCGACCCTTATCTGAGCATGCAACCTGGCAGACTGCAGGAAAAGAGGGGGGGACGAGAGAGCCCCTCCTCCCTCCTGAACCGTACCAGGTCACATGCCCTCAACATGGGGAGGGTGCTTTGGGGTAGCTCCCCAAAGCACCTTGTCCCCATGTTGATGGGGACAAGGGCCTCATCCCCACAACCCTTGCCGGTGGTTGTGGGGGTCTGCGGGCAGGGGGCTTATCGGAATTTGGAAGCCCCCTTTAACAAGGGGAACCCCAGATCCCGCCCCCCCTGTTTGACATGGTAACGGGTACATTGTACCCTTACCATTTCACAAATAAAGTGTCAAAATGTTAAAAAAAACAAGACACACCTTGGGACAAGTCCTTTATTAAAAAATAAAAAAATAAAAATGTCCCACAAAGTCCATTCATCTTCTTCTATGTCTTCGCCAATGGACCGAAAAATAAAAAAGATCCGCCTCCATGGGAGGCACCCGCCATATGACGCTTCAGCGCCAATGACAGTTCTTTTAAAAGTGAAGGCGGGGCCACACGGTGGCGAACTTTGGTGACGCCGCACCCCTCTGACGCATGGGGACTTCCCAATGGCTTCTCCGTGGCATCAGAGGGGGCGGGGCCACCCGTTTACGTACCCGGGTGGCCCCGCCCCCCTCTGACTTTTGATTTTTCACGTTCGTGTCCCATAGACTTTAACGGTGTTCGCGTGTTCGAACAAATGTTTTGCCTGTTCGCATGTTCTGCTGCGAACTGAATAGGGGGGTGTTCGGCTCATCCCTATTGTCTACATTTGATTAAGTTTCAGTACCTATGCTGCAATGTACAGGCATGACTATAAGCTTCATAGAGATTGATGGGAGAGATCAACTATAAAACTACAGTATGTAAGTCATTGAAAGCCAACAGGAATATTTGACTTTTTTCATTTAGGTGACATTACACATTTAAAAAAAATATTCTTGACATCTATAGATATTGTGGTAACAGATCCATATAATTATCTTTTTCTATGTTGTAGATGGTTACCCGTGGATGTTGCCATTAGTGGCAAGGAAAATTTTAAGTCGATGATTTTAGATCACAGTAGGCACCTGTGATTAATTATACTCCAGGAGATGTCAGCATAAATGTCAGTAAATGGGCCCCCAAAACAGGTCACATCATACCTGCATGTCCAACCTCGCTTTTCTATCAGCAATAAGCTATCATAGGAAGATATCATTAGACATTGCTGGAGAGCAACCTACTTTAGTCCCCTCATGTTATATGGTCAGAGGACAGGCATTGTTTCAGAGATATATCTTTCATTGAATTATAAGAACTGTTCCCCATGTAAAGTGATTTCTATTTTAACTAATTACACTACTAATTATCTGTAGTTGACCCTGGTGTGTAAATAATTCTGTTTAACTCTTTGCTAAAAATACTGCATAAGGAACTTTGGTTAATTTTCCTTATAAAAGAGGTTTTCCAATAAAATGATGTGGATCTTAAATATATGGTGAGAGATCCTGAAATGCTCAATATGACATTTTAAACCAACAACTTAAATTATCACACCACATTACCCTTACAATGCAACTAGACCCTCCATTACTCATTGTTTAACAGATGTCTCTTTTAATAAAAGGATAAAAAGTACATTCTTCTTAGGTATGAAAAAAAATAGCATTTAGGGTTTATATTTTCTCAGAAACATTATTATTGGCTTAACTTGGGAAATATGTTTATAATATACATGGGGCAGTTATGAAGGAAGATCATTTAGACTAATACATTCCTTGTGTATGTGGTTGAAACTGTTTATATGGCCTATCAACAAGTGATCATCTCTAATTAAAAGTACCGCATGTCATGTTTTTATACAATTACTGCATCTGTTTTTGTATGTGGTTACTGTAAAACTACTAATTTTGTCTAATAAGCAATGTGGATGCTGCACATAGGCGCTGAACAGCCAGATATCTGATATGTAGATGGATAGGGCCGGATCTGCTCGTATACTGCCAATGTAAAGAGTACATCCAATGTAGGAAATGCATGCCAATTGATGTAAATGCGTGTACTTGCATGTTAATGCATTAAAATACATGTAAACTTATGCAAATAAAGTGATATAAATGCATGTTAATAGAGTAAATTCAAAAACATAAAAACTGAGGTCAGAAAACACCAGGTTTGCTAATTTCTGCAACACATTTCCACATGCTAAAGAAGAGTACTTGGGTTGGAATGAAATGACTAGATGCAGCTGCATAAAACTTACACATAATAAAATGTCTATTTAGATATGTATATGCACATAGCACCAGAATTTTTGTTAAGCACCTACTTTAAAGTGATTGTAAAGTCTCAGTTTTTTTTTCTATAAAAATAACAAACATGTTATACTTACCTGCTCTGTGCAGTGGTTTTGCACAGAGCAGCCCGGATCCTCCACTTCTCGGGTCCTTCTTTGGCTCTCCTGGCCCCTCCCTTCTGTTGAATGTCCCCACAGCAAGCAGATTGCTATGGGGCACCTGAGCCCTAGCTCCGTGTCTCCATTCAAACACAGAGCCCTGGTTCGGCCCCACCCCCTCTCTTTCCTGATTGAGTAACTGACTTTGATTGACAGCCAATGGCGCCGCTGCTGTGTCTCAGCTATTCAGGAGAGAGAGTCCCGGATGGCCAAGGCACTCGTGGACATCGCTGGATAGAGATGGGCTCAGGTAAATATTAGGAGGGGGGGGGGGGGTTGCTGCACATAGAAGGCTTTTTATCTTAATGCATAAAATGCATTAAGATAAAAAAAAAAAAAAATTCTGCTTTTACAATCACTTTAACTGCCTGCACCATATTTGATTATTTCTAGCTATCAGAGGTCACAATTTTAAAAAATATTAAAATAACATAGACATACTGCATTTCTCAAAATCTATGTCTGAGTATAATATTAAATAACTTAGCACCTACCAAAATTAATTGTAAATATAATTTTCTTTTTTTTTATGACCAAACACACATCCCCCCATGATAATTAAAGTTTGTGTTAAATTTACACACCCCAAAATTATGTAAATGCGACAAATCATTTTGAATGGTTACATCCTCTATGGTGATTAGATTAATGCGTGTGTCCCTGATAGAGTATTTTCACTCCCTTCCTGTCTTAATGACTGCCTCTCATTAGGACAGAAATCTCCCTACTGGGAAAATATTAAACGTGTTTTAGTCCCATTGACATCCCAATTTGAAAGATTGACCCTTATTTCCCATATTAGTAATCACCTGACCTTTAACCAGGATATAAGGAAAATTCCCCCAAAGTGGAGAGACAAACAAAAATACAAATTTTCACTCAATCCAAGGAAGAAAAAAAATGTCTCAAGTTTTACATTTTATGCATTTATAGTTATTAAATTTTAACCCTGGTCCAAAGGTTCCAAATGTTGCTATGCATGATAAAGTTTTTTTAAACTCTATGATTGGTAGATATAATATTATCTATGTTCAATGATCAACTATTGTTGACAATAAAATCTAACAATTAGTGAGAAACAATTCAATACTACTTTTCAGTTATACTAGTATGGCGTTGTCCCAGTATAAATCACTTCTAAAATATGTGGAAAAAGTAGTGTCTCCACAATTAAAAATATACTTCAAGAGGACAACTAAATTAATCAAACACAAACAGAATGAGAATGCTCATTTTAGAAAAAAAGATGTCTTAGGGGCACCTTTGTTAACATGTTTAAATATATCCAAGACTATTATAAAGATTTGGCAAATTAACAGTTTCCCCTATAATTTAGGAAGAAAGAAGGGGACATTAGCTACCTATGGGTCAAAGAAGATTTTACTGTTAATTTAGGAAGGGGTTCTTGGCAATGACAGTGGTTAAGCTTTGGAATGCTATGTTGCATAAGGAAAATATGGAATAAACATAACAATATTTTGAAAAGCATGAGATGGTTCTTAAAACCAACTACAATATCTAGAGCAGCCCTCAAAAATTGGATTTTGAGGACTGGCGAGCTATGGCTCTCTGGGAGCAGGGGGGGGTGCACCGCCGGCAGGTGGGTTGTATGGGAGCTGTTCTCCCAGCAATTGGAGGGGAAGAGAGAGGAGAGCCGCCGCCCGGATAATCAGAGCACCGGAAACATTACAGCTTTCATTTCAATAGCTGTGTCTTCCCCGCCAAGCGCGCTGTCACATACAGCCTCTCCTCTTTGTCCGGGCACTATCAAAGTTCCCCGGACAAGGGGGAGGGGCTGTACTTGAGGGAGCCCAGCGGGGAACACATAGCTATTAAAATTAAAGCTGTTATGTTCCCGGCGCTCTGATTATCTGGGTGGCGGCTCTCCTCTCTCTTCCCCTGCACAGGTAGGCTGCATTGGGGACACAGGCTGCATTGGGGACACAGGCTGCACAGGCTGCACTGGCTGGCACAGGCTGCACTGGCAGACACAGGCTGCATTGGCGGCACAGGCTGCATTGGTGGCCACAGGCTGCATTGGTGGCCACAGGCTGCATTGGGGGGCGCATGCTGTATTGGTGGACACTGGCAGGCTGCATTGGTGGACACGGGCAGGCTGCATTGTTGGGCACGGATAAAGTTGTTGTTAATATTTATTTTTATAACTTAATTGGACAAGGGGGAGGGGCTGTATTTGAGGGAGCCCAGCGGGGAACACATAGCTATTAAAATTAAAGCTGTTATGTTCCCAGGGCTCTGATTATCTGGGTGGCGGCTCTCCTCTCTCTTCCCCTGCACAGGTAGGCTGCATTGGGGACACAGGCTGCATTGGGGACACAGGCTGCACAGGCTGCACTGGCTGGCACAGGCTGCACTGGCAGACACAGGCTGCATTGGCGGCACAGGCTGCATTGGTGGCCACAGGCTGCATTGGTGGCCACAGGCTGCATTGGGGGGCGCATGCTGCATTGGTGGACACTGGCAGGCTGCATTGGTGGACACGGGCAGGCTGCATTGTTGGGCACGGATAAAGTTGTTGTTAATATTTATTTTTATAACTTAATTCTGCATAAAACAGTTAAGTGTCATTTCATGCGGGGCAGGGTAGAGGTTGGGCGGGGCAACTAGTGGCGAGTAACCCTTGAGGCCTGGCTAGTAGCTCAGGACTTGAGCCCTGATCTAAAGCCATTATTACCAAAGTATACTATGGGGATATTCTGATCTGATTCTGAGTGGATTCCACCACATTTTGTGACTTAAGAAGGAATTTGTGTTTTCTCTTGTGTGGCAAAATTGGTACCAGGAGTAATAGGGTGTATACATCCTATAACTATGGCTATAATCAATTATTACCTAATTATGAAGCAATTTTTAAAAAGTGGATCTATGGTGTGAGTTAGTCAAAAAGTCGAATGTTCATCAATCAAATAATGGCTATACTATGGAACATTTTATCCTGTTTGGAACTCATTTGTCTCTTATACATGGTCTCTAGTGAGAAAAACTGCTGGTAGAAGATTTTGTAGTTGTGGAAGTTATTGTAGGGGAAACAATGGTATATTCATGCAATATCATAGCATAACAATTAAATTAATGTGTATTTTTTCTCTGCAATTGTCATTTTAAAGTAATCACAACAATAAGAGATGAATCGTTCTAAAACAATAGATAAAGCTACTGCATACTAAGTGCTTCACAGCAATTTTAACCTAAACATTTTGCCAAATGTAAAACAAATTATTAGGAAGCCAGGCTGTAAAATCCTTGCACATCTATACTCCTTAGCAGTAACATAGTCTACTATGACTTCTGTTAACTACTTGAGTTGAAAAGTTATGACCTCCTCAACCGCAGATTTCTGGATGAAACCTATAGCAACCGTATTAAATGCAGAGCAAGGATGGAATTGGACAGTGCAGTTTCTTTGCGTAGGCCCTGAAGGTAAGTAGACATCTGATATGGATTCCACTCACTTGCAAATTTCCAGTGCTATGTGGAATATCTTTTAAACCAAGCCTTTGAACCATGTATAGCAACCTTTAAAAAGTTTCACAATTACCTAAATAAGAAATATAATTGCTAATGATTAAAGTTACTTAGCCATAATAAGCTAAATACCTGCAGATTTTACATTGCATTTTACATTTTACATTTTACAGTGCAATGATGTCATAAAAATTATTTAGTGAGTCATGAAGCAAAAATTGAGCAAAGACGGAAACTCTTTGTATTCATCTGATGAATGATGGAAGTCTCCATTATAGGGTTTGTCTTTAAAAAAATGAGAAACAAAACTGAGAATACAAATGGTATTTTTTCTAATAGTGACCAATCATGTTCCATGTTTTTTTGTCTGTGAAAACTTAACAAGGGATTTGATTGGTCACTATGGGATAATAGCTGTTTCCCATTTTTTTTAGCTAGCCCTTCAGAACACAAATCTGGTTATAGATGCAGTCCCCGCAACTCTTGTTCCTGAGCCACTGGAACTGCAATGCTGTAAAAAAAAAAAAAATAAGGTCCAACCCCAGTGGCATGCATCTTGTGGGTTGGAACCACAAATGGTTCATGTAGACAATTTTTCAACTTCCCAGATTATGTATGACTGTGAACTGCATCCCTAAGGAAAACTGACAACGGAAGTGTCAGAAAACGTTAGACTTAAATTTAAAGGGATTGGGAAAACTTGGCCCTAATCATCTAAAAAAATATTAGCCAGGATTTACATTGGCTTCTCTGAATGATGTTACCTTTCAATATATATGAGAATTAATTGAAGAAAAGTTTGGACATTTGCATAACTATTCCAAGCAGCCAGCTCATTATATATATATAATCTTTTTAGCCCGTGGTATTAATATACACTTACAAACATCACATAGAATACAATTGGGTTGAGAAACTGTAAAACGCTGTAAAAAACATACATATATTCGGAATAGTATCTAAAAGATCTTTCCTTTTGTATAAATACATATGAAATAATAACTGAATTCTAACATGAATTCAAAGGTACCTATAATGTACCCGAGGTGTGTTAATACACTGTATTGATTAATACAGTTTCCTAATCTTAGTACTAGAGTGGTGAGGTCACTAATTAATTAGATGTGATACTGATACTTTATGCTATTAAAAATGTTTAGTCTGTATCTTTTCTCGTGATTTATATAATTAAAAATCACGTCAATCTGAAATTGTTTTGAATCATCAGGCAACACAGCAGTTCACTTAAACCAGTATAAATAATTTGATGTCACTCCTGGAAAGCACTGATTATCTGTACAGGAACCTCCATAACTTGGAGGACAGGCTGAGCAAGGTACGCCAACTTTGTAAGGGGCTTCTCCAATCCAGTTTCCCCTAAGATGAAAAAAAAACAAGCAATATTTAAATACAAGAACTTTTTTTGTTAGTATATGCATTTATCAACTTGCTACATAATAAATAAGAGCATTAAACTAAACACCTGGCACAAACATACATGATTTCAACTATGTGTTTATTTTAATAAAAATGTATTTTTACATGCAACTGGTGTAAATCTCAAATTTGTCTTAGTTAAAGCCACATGTAATTTCCAGTTTGGCATTACACAAACTAGAAGAAGGAGGCTCAGCACTTGGGACCAACCAGATGTGCTACAAGCCCATTTACTAACAAGGAATATGTTGATAGAAGGAGTGAGCAGAGAGATGACCTTATTAGCCTGTTGCTAATCACAGGTAAGAGGCAGGAAGGCGACCTAGCTGAGCTGCTTAACTGCAGCAGAGAAAAGGTAGGTCACCAGGCGGCTGAAGGGGGAAATCAAGATCTCAGGACAGGAAAAACAAAAATACAAATAAGTTGACAAGTAAAACAACACATATTTATACAGTATATGTTTTTCAGTTTTCTTCTGTAGTTCAGCTTTATTTGTGTTGTTTTCACACCTCTGAAATGCTTGTTTTGTTGTGAATGCTGGTAACCATAAACCTGGTACACTGCTAGGTGTACCAGGCTTATGCGGGCTGCGCAGCGGGCTGAAAGAAAAAAACCTGATAGCTCAGGTCGGAGCCGCTGTACTAACAATTCAATGTTAGTTCAGTGATCTCCCTGCTGTTCTATTGCGTTCTGGCAGGGGGGTAGCCTTTGGCTGAGAGCACTGATAGGGAAGCGGTTGGAAGACCTTTTTCGCTCATGCCCCTTCGACAGAAGCCGACCGGCTTCTGTCGGACCAGCTGCAGTAAACACGGACCAAATGTCAGCCGTTTTTTACTAGCTTTCTCCTGTGTCTTCTTCCATCTGCCTGTATGATGACGCATCCTCTTTCCTTTTATAGTTACCTGGTCGTGTCAGAGGACCATTTATTGGGTAACTGCCAGCCCCTCTCTCCAATCTGTGGTAAGTATATATATATATATATATATATATATATATATATATATATATAACTAATTGTCTCTCACAATCCCATATGTGGCGGGGGTGGGGACATTTTATGCCCCACCCCTCACTTTTATTCCTTAGAATATTTGACCTCTGAGACCATATTATTTTCAGTTTGGGTGCTGCCATCTTTCTGTAAACATGTTATAAGTGAGTCCAGGCTGTTAATCACATCTATGAGGTACAGACAGGAACACAAGCCATTGGTGTTATTGAATCAGAGTTAAAAAGTGGGTACTGCTCAGGGAAGATATTGGTGGAAAGCCAATTGTCATCTTCTAGGAGGAAATCAAAATTTGCAGAAAAGGTGCACTGAGAGTCCACAACACATGCACATGAGTTACTGTACTAACCAACAACAATACATTTTCAATACCAATGACCATAACCTTCTACACAGCTAACTATGTAGAGGTTTGCCATTGAAGCCCAATACATTATTAGGAGGCTGATTCTTGGTACTAGTATAGTATGTTGTTTGCTTGTGTTCTGGCCTGTTAGCTATTCCGTTCCTATATTGTAGATGACAGTCTAAGAGCTCAGTTGAGCTCAGATATTGCAGTGTCATATGTGAAGAACATATACACTGAAGTGCAGATACAGTTCTTGCATTACCTTTCGAGACCACAATTCAAGCTGCCTTTTGAAGTACAACTATGACTGCACAATTGGTCAATACTTGGTAGGAAACTGATTACACAAATATAAAATACTGGTTCTGTCATCAGAACAGCTGCCCCTGCCATAGGTAAATGTGTAAAAAATTGGACTTACTTTGGAGAATAATTGCAGACCAAGTACACAGCTTTTCCCCATACAGCTCCCCAGACGTTCATATTGTAACATGTATGGATTGCACACCCAATTCTGTTAGTTGTTGCCCAAACCATCTGCCCAAGAAAACACATACAGCAGAGTGAACATTTTTAAACTAAAAATGGAATCATGCTGCAATATTATTACACATACTGAAATCATAACAAACCTGCGTATAATGTGTGCACATTGGTCCATAACACCTCAAGGGACATCTGGGATTGCAGTCTTGAGGATAAGGAAATGCATAGTCCTTCACTTCATCATACCATGGTTTTACCAGTTGTAAAATAGATTGGTATCTGCAATAAAATGAGAATATCACATATCTTTATATTATGTATATTATGTTACAGTATGTCTTTTCATTGAAGCCAATCCTAATTCCCTCACTGCCTATTCCATGCAATCCCAACAGCATTGGGTCTAGATATACTATGCAAAAAACAATGTTGTAGGTCTACCTTTGTGCAGAGAGTGAAGTTGCATTTGGGCCCCTGTGGTTGGGTGATGCCTAAACTATACTTTCTATTAAGATGGCTAGATACAGTGCCTTAAAAAAGTTTTCATACCCCTTGAAATTTTCCACATTTTGTCATGTTACATCCAAAAACATCAATGGATTTTATAGGGATTTTATGTGATAGACCAACACAAAGTGGCACATCGGAAGGAAAATGATCAATGGTTTTCAACATTTTTTACAATTTAAATATGTGAAAAGTGTGGCGTGCATTTGTATTCAGCCCCCTTTACTCTGATACCTCTAACTAAAGTCTAGTGAAACCAATAATTGCCTTCAGAAGTCACCTAATTAGTAAATAGAGTCCACCTGTGTATAATTTAATCTCAGTATAAATACAGCTGTTCTGTGAAGCCCTCAGAGGTTTGTTAGAGAACCTTAGTGAACAAACAGCATCATGAAGGCCAAGGAACACACCAGACAGGTCAGGAATAAAGTTGTGGAGAGGCTTAAAGCAGAATTAGGTTATAAAAAATATCTTAAGCTTTTAAAATCTCACGGAGCACTGTTCAATCCATCATTCGAAAATGGAAAGAGTATGGCACAACTGTAAACCTACCAAGACATGGCTGTCCATGTCCACCTAAACTGGCAAGCCGGGCAAGCAGAGTATTAATCAGAGAAGCAGTTGAGAGGCCCATGGTAACTCTGGAGGAGCTGCAGAGATCCACAGCTCAGGTGGGAGAATCTTTCCCCAGGACAACTATTATGCCCCGTACACACAGTTGGATTTCCGACGGAAAATGTGTGATAGGACCTTGTTGTCGGAAATTCCGACCGTGTGTAGGCTCCATCACACATTTTCCATCGGATTTTCCGACACACAAAGTTTGAGAGCAGGATATAAAATTTTCCGACAACAAAATCCGTTGTCGGAAATTCCGATCGTGTGTACACAAATCCGACGGACAAAGTGCCACGCATGCTCAGAATAAATAAAGAGGTGAAAGCTATTGGCCACTGCCCCGTTTATAGTCCCGACGTACGTGTTTTACGTCACTGCGTTTAGAACGATCGGATTTTCCGACAACTTTGTGTGACCGTGTGTATGCAAGACAAGTTTGAGCCAACATCCATCGGAAAAAATCCTAGGATTTTGTTGTCGGAATGTCAGAACAAAGTCTGACCGTGTGTACGGGGCATTAGAGTGGCAAAAAGAAAACCATTGTTGAAAGAAAGCCATAAGAAGTCCCATTTGCAGTTTGTGAGAAGCCATGTGGGGGACACAGCAAACATGTGGAAGAAGGTGCTCTGGTCAGATGAGACCAAAATTGAAATTTTGGCTTAAAAGCAAAACACTATGTGTGATGGAAAACTAACACTGCACATCACCCTGAACACACCATCCCCACCGTGAAACATGGTGGTGGCAGCATCATGTTGTGGGGATGCTTTTCTTCAGCAGGGACAGAGAAGCTGGTCAGAGTTGCTAGGAAGATGGATGGAGCCAAACACAGGACAATCTTAGAAGAAAACCTGTTATGCCACGTACACACGATCGCACATTCTGACAACAAAATCCATTTTTTTTTTCCGACGGATGTTGGCTCAAACTTGTCTTGCATACACATGGTCACACAAATCTTGTTGGAAATTCCGAACGTCAAGAACACGGTGACGTACAACACTTACGACGGCACTAGAAAAGGAAAGTTCAATACCAAGTGCACCACCCTTTGGGCTCCTTCTGCTAATATTGTGTTAGTACAAGTTTGGTGAGAGACGATTCGCGCTTTTCAGCCTCGTGCTTTTCCGATCATTACTGCTCTTCAGTTTGTGCTTGTGGGCTTGTATCTGGTTTTCAGTGCTTGCCCCCCCAAAGCGCACGCGAGGTCCATATAAAATATATGGAGTACTTTGCGGGTAGGGGGGCCACTGATATGCCAGAAAATGTTTAATAAACATTTTAAAAATAATTTGAAATAACATTTCCTTTGATTTACTGCTTGTGTTTCTTTTAGCTGTCTCCTAGGTTCTCCAATGGGCTTTTTTTTTTGGACATTTTCTTCAATAGTGCAGTCGTAATTTATTTGATACATGAGGTGTCAATCTCTTCTTCAGCTAACTATTATTATGTTGTGGGTCTGCTACACATACACCTTGTTTTTGTTGTTAATGTATGTAATGCATTACTGTTAAAAATATACATCATTTTCAGCGCCATGAATGAATTTTGCAGAGTCACGAAAATGGCATGATTGTGGCAAATTATAAAGCACTTTATTTACTAAAGGAAAATCCACTTTGCATTACAAGTGCACTGCAAAAGTGCACTTGAAACTGCACTGAAAGTGCACTTGTACTGCAAAGTGGAGTTGCCTTTAGTAAATAACCCCCATTTCAGTGTAAACACCAACTTAGTCCAAAAAATTATATTGAGCATTGAAAGAAGAAGCCACACATTGTTGAGTAGAAAATGATTTACTCTGTGCACATTCACATGTGCGTTAGAAAATGGTTTTTGAACAAACCAACATATTTTAGTAATAACATTTTGTTTTTGACAGTACAAATAGCCTTTTTTTGTGTTAAAACAGGCATGTTTAAAACCATAAAACAATACACAACTCAGGAACTTACAAAGTTCAACTTTAACAAAGTGAAGACAATATCAGACATTAGTATGTCCAAACTGTGTTGATCTTGCCTTCATCAGATGGGGTGATGTCACCCCTGTGAAAGCCAAATTTTGAAGATGCACACAAATTGAGTGTTAAAATGGGGATTTACCCTCCTGATCCCATGCCTAATGTCAACACGTGCTAACTCCCATCATGGGGGATCAATGGACATGTTTCGGGGGTGCAACCCCTTCCTCTCATCTACTTTATTTGCAAGGAAGGGGTTGCACCCCCAAAGCACGTACCTTGATATCCCGTGATGACAGATAGCACATGTTGACACACTGTGTGTATCTTCAAAATTTGGCTTTCCAAAAAATATTTAAAATGTGTGAAAATACTAAAAATAAGAACAAACTAGAAGAATTTTGGGGTTTTTTAGATTCTGCCTAAAACATCAATGATGTTTTTGAGTCTTTTTTCCACATCATTGATGTCTTCCTTGATCTTTTGTAAATCACGATTGCACACCATTATCTCCCCGATGAGGACGTGTGCACTTGCACTTGTGAAATGCGAATCTTCTTCCACAACATCCACATCACCTAAAATTAAAAAAACACACCATGTATTATAAATATCCAGGCATACATTTATTACCTGAAGCTGTGGTCTCAGACACTCATCTGTTGTGGTCACTATTTCGCTCACTTCATAAACCTCTCCTTCCTCCACATCTTCTGGTTGTGGTGTGGGGATTTGCTTTTCTTTCGGAGGTGGGGGATCCCTGGTGTCCTCAGATGTCCCTAGTCTTTTCTCCCCTATGTGAATTAAAAAAAGGTATACTTAGCACACAGATATTTGAGGCCAGAAATAGTAATATGAAACATTGCTTGGAAGTCTCGTACAATTGTCTTTTTTGGCAGAGTTCCAAGCTGAAGACATTATTTTTTTCCTTTCTAAAGCTTGAATACTTACCTTTTTTTGTGCAATTTTCACACATGGAGACACCCCTCGTATCCACTGGTGCACCTGTGTGGGACACCCTAAAAAGTTTGTTCTGGTGTCCCACACTAGTGCTCCTGCGTCCAGATGTGTAAACAGCTGCTGAGTGTTCTCTCCTTACACTGAATCAAGTTGGCATTTCATTCTAGTATAAACCCATCTAGACAACAATGTCATAAACTTCTTTTAATACAAATAGGCCTGAACAGATGTAGTTAACCAGTATCTGCCAAAAACATTGTATTAGTGGCCGAACAAACGATTTTTACTACAAATAATTACTGTGCCCACGAACCTGAAAGTTGCCATTTTAAACTGTACAACAGTAAAGAAAAGCACATGGAGCAGCATGCAAGCAATAATAATAATAGGAACACACAACAACTACTTACCTTTTTGAAGAACTCTCTTGAACTTTCTGTACTGATCCTGCTCCCTCAATTTCAGGTCTGACCAGCGTTTCCTCAATTGATCCTTGGATTGTCGTACCCCAAAATTCCTGTGCAGACTTTTCACAACTTTAGCCATGATCTTGGCCTTTCTGACATTTGGGTTTGGGTAAGGTCCATGCTTCCCATCATAGTCAGCCCTCTTCAAGATGTCCACCATCTCCACCATTTCTATAAAGGACATATTTGAGGCCTTAAATCTCTGGGATCGGGACGCTCATGGCTCCGGGCTTTCGTCGTTGCTGCTCTCCTCTGCATGCACTTGCTCTTTCATCGCCATGTGCTCTCCCACTGCACCAAAAGACAAGGGGCAGGGAATAGACTAGAAAGAACATCAGGGGCGGGCGGAGTTTCATGCATGCACAGTGTATATAAAGCGTAACACGCGTGCGTCGTACATACGATCTGTGAGAGGAGGAAGGAGTATCGGAAGCGCCGATCGTTAGAACGAAGGTACAATTTTAACTTGGTGCATCAGTGGCCTATACTGCTTACAGATTGAGGCCTATATTAGGACAAGATTAGGAGAGTTTAGCCTGACATTAGGGTTTGTCTTGTGTTGTGTCTTGCAGAGAAAATGTATCTATTCAATGATGAGGACTTTATCCCCATATTCATTGATATGTACAGGGAGCTGCCCTGTCTTTGGTAGGCAAACCACCCCTTTTATAATAATAAAACAAAGAGGAATGCAGTGCTGGATCAATTGCTGGAATTTGTGAAGCCGGTGATCCCCACGGCAGACATCCCCTATTTGAAGGCCCTAATTGGTGGCATGATGAGCACTTATAATAGAGAGCGCAGGAAGGTCCAGGATTCCCAGAGATCAGGAGCTACAGCAGATGACATTTATGTACCCAGGCTGTGGTACTATGACAGACTGCATTTTCTGGCAGGCCAGACTGAACCCAGGCCAGCACTCTCCAGTTTTCCTTCAAGGCTTCCTTCCACCTCAGCTGAGGCTTCCGACGTCCAACCTGGGCCTTCCAGCCAGGAAGAAGTGGAGGAGCCCAGCTTGAGCCTGGTATAGCATTGTTCAACATATTTCTAGTCAAATAATTAATTATGTTAACTAGATGTTATTATTGATCAGTAATTTCTGATTTTACAAAGTGTTTTACATATCAATAGACAGTAGTGGCCACAAATGATTGGGACAAGAATGAAAAATGCTGGGGTCAGAATGATAGTCTTTTCTATTTATTAACATTCAATTTGCAACAGCATGAGCTGAAAATTGTGTGTGATTGATGAACCAAAAACTAAAACTATGTCCCTTTTTCATACACAGGAAAGTCTCAGCCAGGAGGAGACTGTGGAAAGTGGCAGCCAGGAGGTGGCGGAGGTAAGTGGCAGCCAGGAGGTGGCCAGGCCCAGTAGCCCTTCCCGGAATCCCAGGTCCCTCCCCTTCGCCTTCCAAAAAAAAGTCCCAGGAAGAGGAGTAACCTGGAGGAGGCAGCACTTGGCCTATTTCGGAAGGCTACTGCGGCCCTTGGAACCCCCCCAATAATCAAGATGACTATGCCTACATGGCAGCCTGCAAAATGCAGGAAATGGAGGGGGGCCAACGCCTCTTATGTGAGGAAGTTATCTTACAAGCCCTAAATAAGGGGTTGAGGGGTAAACTTACAAACCAAAGCCACGTTTGTGAGTTCAACCATGGTCCTCCTCCTCCACCTCCTGCCACAACTATAACACTAGAGCCACAGCCTGGAAGCAAGCGTGGAAGGAAGCGTGGAAGGAAGACAAGAAAGTGATGGCCTGGGTTCAGTCTGGTCTGACAAAAGACGCAGGCTGTTGACCACAGCCTGGGGACAGATATGTCATCTGCTGCTGTTCCTGATCTCTTGTAGTCCTGGACCGGATTGTGCTCACTATTATAAGAACTCGTCAGGCCACCAATTTTGACTGTAAAATAATTGATGTCTGCCCTGGGGTACAAAGGCTTTGCAAACTTCACCAGTTTCTGTAGCATTGCTGTCCTGTTTATTTTGTTATTTTGTTATGACCCATAATTAATGGCTATTTATTTTTCACAAATACTTGCCTCTGTGTTTTACTTCAAAAAGGACAGTTTGTGAGTAGGCAGGTACATTGCAAAAATACAATGTCAAATTAACAAGGGACACCAACAACAAGCAACCTCATTGAGGTTAAAAAATACAAGATAATAATGGTGTTGTGGTAACACAAAACGAAACAAAAAAATTACGAAGATCACTAGCATTCTAGCAGTATAAAGAAGAAGAGAATGCGCTGCATTAAAAGATTTTAAAATTTGCAGCGTGACGAATGTGCTATCTCCATTACAAACGTTAGTTTTACCAGAACAAGCACTTCCGTCTCATACTTGATTGAGAGCATGCGTGGAACTTTGTGCGTCAGAATTGTGTACACACGATCGAAATTTACAAGAACGGATTTTGTTGTTGGAAAATTTGAGATCCAGATCTCAAAATTTGTTTGTCAGAAATTCCGACGAAATATGTCCGATGGAGTCTACACGCGGTCGGAATTTCCAACAACAAGCTCCCATCGAACATTTGTTGTCGGAAAATCCGATTGAGTGTATGCGGCAATAGAGTCTGCAAAAGACTTGAGACTGGGGCGAAGGTTCACCTTTCAGCAGGACAACAACCCTAAACATACAGCCAGAGCTACAATGGAATGGTTTAGATCAAAGCATATTCATGTATTAGAATGGCCCAGTCAAAGTCCAGACCTAAATCCAATTGAAAATATGTGGCAAGAACTGAAAATTGCTGGTCACAGACTTTCTCCATCCAATCTGACAGAGCTTGAGCTATTTTGCAAAGAAGAATGGGCAAAAATGTCACTCTCTAGATGCGCAAAGCTGGTAGAGACATCTCCAAAAAGACTTGCAGCTGTAATTGCAGCAAAAGGAGGTTATATAAAGTATTGACTCAGGGGGACAGAATACAAATGCACGCCACACTTTTTACATATTTATTTGAAAACCCTTTATAATTTTCCTTCCACTTCACAATTATGTGCCACTTTGTGTTGGCCTATCACATAAAATCCCAATAAAATACATTTACATTTTTGGTTGTAACATGACAAGGGGTATGAATACTTTTTCAAGGCACTGTAGGCCTTGATGCCTACAGTGCAGCGAAGTTGTACTTGTGAAGACTTCTACTAATTAGGTTGCCTCCAAAATCGACATTGTTCACACAAAAAAACATGAAGATGTTCCCAATGTACACCACAGCAAGATCAGTTCGTAATTATACTATCTATATCAGGGGTGCCCAACTGCTGTGTCCCACGGCTCTCTCTGATGTGGCCCATGACCTCCTGCTCTGGGATAGTGGGTCAGCATGCCCAGATTGCGGGTTCCTGAGCCGCCATCCCAGAGCATCAGTGTGAAGAATGGACCCGTGGTCCATTCTTCACACTGATGCTCTGGGATGGCGGCTCGGCTCGGAGAAAGCATGCAGCTGCAGTAGAGAGCAGAGCCAATGCTTCCAGTATAGCGCTGGCTCCTGTCACAGGTGGAGAGATACCAACTGCACTCTGACTGGGACAGCAGCAGCCAGTGATACCAAGGACAGCAGCAGCCAGTCACACCTTCACGGGGGGATATCAGCAGCCAGCCATACCTGCCTGGGGACAGCAGCAGGCAGCCATACCCGTCTGGGGGACAGCAGCAACCAGCCAGCCATACCCCCCTGGGGGACAGCAGCAGCCAGCCATACCCACCTGGGCACCTGGGGGACAGCAGTGTCCAGCCATACCTGCCTAGGGGACAGCAGCAGGCAGCCTATACGGGCCTAGGGGACAGCAGCAGGCAGCCAGCCATATCCACCTGGGGGACGGCAGCAGCCAGCCTTATCCGCCTGGGGGACAGCAGCAGCCAGCCATACCTGCCTGTGTGACAGCAGCAGGCAGCCAGCCATACCCACCTCGGGGACAGCAGCAGCAGCCAGCCATGCCTGCAGGAAGCCTGAGGTAGAAGTGAAGATTAAGGTCAGTTTTAATTAATATCAAACAGCAATGGGCATATCTCTTCTCTACACAGGTACACTAGCTATACTGGGCCGCTTTCAAACTTTCACATGATCAGTCCGATCGTGTCCACCTGTCCATTTTTCAGGCTGACCCAATTAAACCCTCCATTTCCCTCTATGGAGCAGCAGATGTAAATGGATTTGTGTCCATTTACACCCACCTATCTCCAATCCGATCCAAAAAAAAAACAGAAGGAGGGGTCTGTTCTACATGTCTGCTCTGCATTTGCTCCTCCCATTGTGGCCCGTGGTCGGTTACCAAGTCGCTTAAGTTGCCCTCGCTCTTCAAAAGTTTGGGCACCCCTGACCCGTATAGTGGCAAAAACATTGTAGGAAACTTAAAGGTAAAGCTGTACCTTTAAGCCCCTGCTTTCGGAATCAGACAGCAGCCAGTGGGAGTGTACATTCAGAGCCAGTGCCATCACTTCTGTGGGTCGGTGAGTGATAAGACATAGAAAGAGCAGTACTGGAAAGGGAGGAGTGGGCAAGGCTGGCCAACAGGGGAGAATGGACACCAAAAAAAAAAGCTACTGGGAAGTGTCTGAACAGGTGCAATTCTCAGTGTTGTTTGCCACAGACAGGAGGGTTGCTGAATGTCTGCATTAGACGGTTATTTGTAACCAGGCATTTAGCAATCCAAAAAGTGCCTAATACAAAAGTTTGTTATTTTTACCAAAAAAATAAAGGGGAGATTTTGATTTTTGACTGGAATTCTACTTTATTAGCTGGGTGTTTATACTCACCTTTACCTATGCTACCCAACTATCCCAGTCTGCCACCAAAACCTATTCAAGTATGGATGAACATATGATATACTCCATTGCTTCTTACGGTTCAATGCTCGCTGCTTTAAAGGACCAATGCTAGGACCAAGCATGCATCGCCTGACATTATATGTAGGATGGTCTCAAACTGTGCGCTGAAGCAGATGGTGCCTGTTTCAACAGGAAAAGGGCCCTAAATAGGTGTGAAAGTGACTGGATTCTGGTGGGTGCTGCTCACAAAGGAGAAAATTCTTTAGCTAGTTGTTGCTCCGATGTGCTGACACACATCGTCATGTGTTGAAGCCTGTCTGGCCTATGCAGATGTATGTCCTTGTTCAAACAGACCAATGTCTGAGCTAAGCAAGTAATAATCTCTATGTGGGCAGACAACAGGTCCAGTCTGGTGACTAATAGAAGCATTTAAGCAGAGAGGCTGAAACCAAGGCCGTGCTGTCTTAAGGTGGATTATTGACAAAATAGCCAAGAGGCTGAAAGATGTTTGTGTTTGTTGTTATGCTAAACAACCCTTGTGTGGGCAGAACACTGTGTTTATTTGACTTTTGAATAAATAAAAATGGGCAACAAGCCCTAAAACATCTTCTGAGTCATGGGGAAAACTCTACATTTCAAGCTAAATCTCACAATTGGTGGAGGATGCGAATGGCAGATGTGAAGCTCCTTCTGCTTGGAGTTTGCTGATCCCTTCTGAGAAGTAGGTTTTCTCAGAGGAACTGTGCATGCAGTTTGTTACAAGTGCAATTGAAAGACATGGTACATTTTGTAGAATTTGTATGCATGCAAAGATTACAGTAAGGACAGTAACCTAAGTTTGAGAACTGAAGAGTCTGTCTCAGCAGTGCTTAAAGTGAAAGTGCAATATATTGCTGAATTTGTGCAAATTGATGTGGACTTTGTTAGTATGTCTAAAATATGGGATTCTCAAAAAAAGACATTGGCGTTGATTTAGGTAAAATGATCTGCGCACTGCAAGTGCACCCACAAGTGCACTTGCTCTAGATCTGAGGGGGACAGGCAAGAAAAATAAAAAAAACAGCATTTTTGCTTGCACATGATTGGATTATAGAAATCAGCAGAGCTTTCCCTCATTTCAGAGCTTCCTCTCATAACTAAAGCAACTGCACTTGCAGTGCACAGTATATTTGCCTTTAGTTAATCGACTTCATTGCTTAAATTAGAGAGGTAATTATGTAACTAGAGAGGATTTCAACCACATAGGCAAGTCCATCCCACCCATACTTAAAACAGGATCCGGCAGTTTGGGAATCTGCCATGAACTAGTGTAAACATCATTTGGCAGTGGTGATCCCAGCTACAGAGAGAGCAGGGCAACTGTTAGTGCCTTAAAGAGCTGATGTCTGTCCAAAACAGGAGGAGAGTTCTGCTGCCCATAGCAGCACTGCAAGTAGACCAGCTGACTTTATGCAAAAGATGTTGCTAACTGATGATGCAAACGTTTTTATAGTACTGATCAGATTTGCTACTGTTTCTCTTGATGGCTAAATGGTGGCCTACTGGGTTAAGGACCACGGTAGCAACAATTATGACAGGTTTAACCCCTTACCTACCAAGGTATATTTCAAAATATTCTTGGGGACATTTAGCAAGGCAAAACATTTTTTACAAATACTGTACAGCGGAGACAGGGTACATGTATTGAGACCTCAAGGGCTACCAATCCTTTAAAACACCAAGTACATCTCTTGGTGATCCCTTTAAACTGCATGTTATGGAAAAGTATGATTTTCACAGACAGTGTCAACAACATTGTATTCTGGCACTACATATTTTAGATGTGTAATTGATTTTTTAGATGTTAAATTTGGCTTGGCTTAAATACAGTAGTAGCACTCCAATAGGATTAATATCAACTTGAGGAAAAAAGGATTTTTAAGGTAGTTTTGACTGCGACACCTGAATTATTTTATCAAGTGAAAATAGCCCTGAATTGACTGGTAGAGGTAGCAGCCACAATAAATATAAACGCTATTGGAAAAGTTTACTAGTAAAAAATAATAAAGATAATGTTCTTAACTTCATGCAAGTGGCAAAACAGTTCAGTAGTATAGTCTGTGAGCTTCTTTTGTTTGACCTACCACACTGCATTGTCTTTAATTTTGAATAAAATGTCAAAACAGAGTGCACAAAAAAAACCACAACATTACATTCTACAACCCCCCCCCCATCCCCTTATCCCCAATTATTCCTAAAATATTCAAATTTAGACTTCGGGTAGGTGCCTGGTAAGAACTGTCTAGTGTCAGGACACAAGCCCTCGAATAGGCAGAAAATATAAAGAATTGGGTTTTAACTTGAAAAAGAAATTAGAGTGTATTGTAATAGCCACAAATTGTTGGATAGTACAGCTTCAGGTGGTAGCCGACATCCGCACCTTCATCAGGCCAGACGTGTTGATTGCCACTTTAGAGTCATACCTGGCCAGATTTCTCCTAGTAGAAATGCAGTGACTGCCACTTTATTTGTGACATCCCTATGCACTGAAGCTCAACATTTCCCATGCCCCAGATGCTGCTTCCTTCCTCCACCTACTCCTCCCCTTTATCCTTCACCCCTCTCTCCTCTTTTCCCCCTCCTCTTTCTTCTTCACTTCATCTTCTTCCACCTCCTCCTCCTCCTTCTACTTGCCCCTGAATCATACATAATAAAGAACTGAAAACAGCCACAGAAGGTGACTGCCAGGCAGCAGCAAAAAATAAGCATACAACACTACAGTCGAATTCTGCCTGTCCTTTTCCACCTCATCTAATAACCACCTTCCTATGCCAGGATTTGCTGGAGTACAAAAAAAGTCCATATACCCCCATGCGCCCAGCACAATATGCCAGCTTGGCACTTCAAATGCTGACATACCAGCTGCCACAGCAGTCATCTTCCTATAGCTCAATCACTGGTCAGTTTCATTTTAACATCTTTACATCCATCATAGCTAACTAAAATACTTAAAAGCACTTATTCCAACTACTGGGTTTCAAAGATGTACCACTGGTTGAAAGTGGCCCAATATACGCTTGAGGCATTAGCCTACCCTCCTGCACCTGTCAAATCAGAGACAGCCTTCAGTGCAGCAGTGGGGTTACTGATAGAGAAGCTCACTTTTATTAAAATGAATCAGACCTAGATCAAAGATGACTTCCAAACACCCATTGCAGAGCTTACAGATAAAACAAAAACATTTATTTTATGTACGTTTAGCTAACAGAAGACCAAAGGAGGGGGTGGACCTTTCACAGTGATATTATGCATTTGCATCCTCCTCCTCTCTAAAGTAAATTTAAAAAAATAATTATTTACCTCCCTGTCCTAACTGAGAGATTCTGACCGAGAAATCTCATCAAGTAGGGAGGTCCATGATCCCAAATGCAGGCGGCTGCCCAGTTTTCGGCGGACTTTGCCAAGGAGTCATCCCAGACCTGGAGGAGGCATAATACTGAATTAGAAATGTTCAATTGTTATAAATAAACATATACAATATGAATTTATGTACTTTACAGGATTTCAAGGATGGGCCTTGACTGCGAAATATAGTTCCCCCTTTTGTACCCGCAGGAGGGGTTTATATTCACGAAACACTTGGGAACATAGGTGGATTAGCAGAAGTTTGAGCTTGAGACAGGTGTCTGGAGAAATTGTTCAAGCTACTGAAATGTTGAGCACTACTGACAGCTGTGTCTCCATTGGGGGAGACCCAGGAGTTCTTTGGACTGTGATACCTCTTCTACAGGTACCAGCCCTGAGTCAGTGAGCACTATCTTGTTTTATTTATGCTGACGACAAGTTGACTTTATTTTTTTTATGTTGTTTTGAACAAAATCCACTTTTCTGTTTTGCTGCTGGACAGAAAGCATTATTGTGTTTGCCTTTTGTAAAATAAAGCCTTTTCTATGATTATATATCTGTGCTGGTGATCCCTGACCTTGTGAACTTTACATCTAGTGCTCCAATGCGGGCACCATCGCTGCAGCTGTGAAAGCTGTTTAAGTTGAACTGACATTAAAAGGGACAGTGCATCTGGTGTAGGCCAGCCAGCTACAAGTATAGGTTAAATACAGGCACAAAGTTATGAGGACCAACAAAAGAGTTCCAGCATGTTGGCTGCCCAGGTTGTTTTTCAGCAAGTATTCATGCATGCTCAAATGACTACCCTGCAGAGGGCAATGCAGCAGCTCTCAGGACATAAGCAGGCAGCCATTGCTCTAGACAACTTTGAATGACAACCTCTATCTGCAAAAGCTGACCCCAGCCAATGACGTAGAAGTATTCTTCACCACATTTAGGAGGACAGCAGAGAAAGAAGGACAAGAAAAGAACAGTAGGCTGTTGCCCCTTTTCTCACTGGAGATCCACAAAAGGCCTACTAAGATCTGGTGAGGCCAAAAATTATAATTGACTGAAAGCAGAGGTCATGGCCATTCTTGAGGTGACTACTGCTATCCAGGCACAAAGAGTGTATAGCTGGAGGTATTAACGAAATGAGCTCCTGAGGACAAATATGATGACCAGGTACAGCTTGTTAAGAGGTGACTGCAGTTGAACTATCTGTCTGGCCCACAAATGGTGGAGCGGGTCATGATGGACCAGTATCAGAAGTCCCTGTCTGACAGTCTCCACCACTGGGTTAGCAATGGTGGCTCTAATTCTGTGGAGTCCTTATGGATTGCAGAATAAATAGCTTGAATTAATAAAAGAGATATGGGAAAGCACAACCACCCCCAATAAAACAATCATAAAACATATCTATCAGATACTAGGGAGAATCATCAATGCCTTTAGTGAAGGAATATACTGTATTCAGGGTGCTCAGGCTCTGCAGAGAAGATTGTATAACTGGTCAGCCAGTTCCAGCACAAGAGAAT
Source organism: Aquarana catesbeiana (assembly GCF_042186555.1). Lineage (NCBI taxonomy): Eukaryota > Metazoa > Chordata > Amphibia > Anura > Ranidae > Aquarana > Aquarana catesbeiana. Next base: position 541,427,749 of record NC_133328.1, on the reverse strand, counting down.
GTAATTTGGGTTCCATACAGCACTTACACTTTTCAATGGGCAATGGATAAATTGCTACACCTTTGTCAAAAATGTTCCTCAATCTACCTGAATTACATTGTATATGTTACACAGACTGATTCTTTGAGGAGAGGGGGTTTTACCGTCAACCCTGAGAAATGTGCTACTGGAATAGAGGCAGCAAGGTTCCTGGGATATTTTTTCATAATGAAAAAAGCAGTTCCCAGCATTTACGGGTATAGATGGGTACAACAGAAAGTTTATACCTAGCTTTACCACCTTAGCTGCACCATTCACCAACCTAACAAAGAGCAGAAAGTCAATGATGATTCAGTGGAGTTCTCATGCAGAGGATGCTTTCCTGAAACTTTAAGCGGAATTTCACTCTCTCAATCAACACTGACTATTTGTAAGCCTTATGCTACTAGCATTAGTAAATAGATAGGAACATATATCATATTCACTTGTTTAAATTTTTTTTTTTACTTTACTTCTTTTATTCCTTCAGTTACTTTCTGGTTTCCAGGCCTAGACAAATTATGTCATACATCCCAGGAGTCTTCAGGAGAGGAGGATGGATTTTCTCAGCTAAACACACCCTCCTGCTTGCATGCTTGAGCCAAGAGCAAATGGATTCCAGTAAGTAAATGCTACATGAATCATCTGCCCTTACTTAAGATGGCCATGGCCAGAAATGCTAGGTGGTATTTTCTAGGGCTGCTACTAATTAACTAATTTTCATAATCAAGTTGGCCAAATGTTGTTTTGATTAATTGGATAAAAACCTCAAAAAAGTGTGGTGTATAATCTAGTTAATATGTAAAATTTAAAAAAAGACAATTTATTCTTGAATATCTATATGCAGTGGTAAATATAAATAACCAGCTATATGGTTATGGAACAAACTATCTAATCCACTCTGAGAATAACAGAAGAGATATATATAAAGGTTAAATCTCATATCATCAGACTCAGAGATCAAAATTTGTTTTTAAGAAAAATAAATAAAAAATAACTAAAACTGTTCTGCGAATTTTCAGACAGAACTGTAATATAATATTATGCATGACAGGCTCCCTTGTTATAGACAGGTAGCTTGATACAAGCTCCCTGTGCCTGCTGTCACTAAGACATTTAGTAACAGCAACCTCCTTTTTCTGTCACCTATCATGATGGGGTTAAAAAAGTACATATATGTATAGTACAAAAACAGCAGATAATCACTACTATAAGGGGTTAATGTATACTGTGAAACAGTGAAAGTACCGTATTTATCCGCGTATAACACACACATTTTCCCCCTGAAAATGGCGGGAAAATCGTGGGTTTGTGTCATACGCCGACATAGTGCTGCCTCGGAGGGGAAGGAGGGAATGAGCGCCGCCAGATTAGACAGACCTGGGGTCTCCTGTGTACTCGGCTCATATCGGCTCAGCTCGGCACGCAATCATGCCCAGTCCTGCCTCCTGGACGGCTCCTAGCATGTCACATGTCCCGAATGGTGAGCCGAGTGCCGAGCTGAGCCAAATACACAGGAGATCTGGCTCTGTCTACATCCGCACTTGGCTACATTAACAGGCACTGGTGAGGCTGCATATGGTCACTGAGCAGGCTGCAATGATGGGTAATGGCAAGGATGGAGATGGGCACTGATCAGGCTGCAATGATGGGCAATAGCAAGGCTGCAGATGGGCGCTGCTGAGGCTGCAAATAGGCATTGTTCAAACTACAATAATGGGAAATGGCAAGGCTGCAGATGGGCACTGCTCAGGCTGTATTAATGGGCACTGACCCTTATGACCCTTATTTTGCTTCAAAGTCCGTTATTTAAAGTTTAAGTTTTTTTCCTGAAACATTCCTCCTAAAATTAGGGTGCGCGTTATACGCCTGTGAGTGTTATACGCTGATAAATACGGTAATTATATATATATATATATATATATATATATATATATATATATATATATATATATGGCTTTTTTTCAGCAGCAACTAGGAGGAACTCAGTTCCACCACCTCTGGCTCAGGTCGTCTGCTCCCTGCTCACCACTATCACTTGGTAACACTGAAGTCCAGCTTCTACGTTTTCAAGTGATAGCTTATCTCCCAGTACCTCCCACAGGTCAGATCTCCTGCGCAGATCCCACTGAGTGCCGGACAGGGACCAGGGAGATACAGAACATGTGCCCAGGGTTCAGTGCAGTCATGGGCAGGAGAGGGTGCGTGGTAGGCTGCACCCTCTGAGGTCTCAATTTTTTCCCTGGTGACTAGTTCTTGATGCTCCCACTGCATGATCTCCCTTGCAAGTGACTGTAGTATAGTATAGTATGCTGGGAGGTACTACAGCCAGATAGGTGTTTCAGCTTAATATTGCAACAAAGGTAAAACATATGACAGATGGTGGAGCTTTTTAAGGAGGAGGGAGAAGATGAGGACAATGGAGGGAGGGAATTGTATGCAGAGGGAAGAGCTACTATTTGGTGCCATTTGGCAGGTATGTGTGTGTGGCGGGCATGGTTGAGTTCCTGCACCTATTCTCTGAGAAAAAAAGCCCTGTATATATATATATATATATATATATATATATATATATATATCCAGAAGTAGGTACTTTAACTGGGTAACTGGGGTAACTGAGAGTCAGACATGATGCTACATGAAGGATGGAAGGGGGATATAAATCTTTTATATTAGAGCAGTACCCTAATGCAGTAGAGTGCATTAAAGTGGTTGTAAACCTCAGACATGAAATATGAACAAAGTATATCCCTTTATAGTGTGTACTTGTCCCAATTAAAGAGGAAGTAAAGTCTTCCTCTTTAATTGTACCTACAGGTAAGCCTATAATACGGCTTACCTGTAGGTACTGTAAATATCTCCTAAACGTGCACCGTTTAGGAAATATTTACTATATACGCTGCCGCCGCCATCATCGGCGCATGCGCAGTGAAGGAACGGCCCATGCACATGCCCAGGAGTGATGACATCTTGGCTCCGGCCAATCACAGTGCCGGAGCCTGTAATTCCGGAAGTAACTCTGGGGAAGATGTCGGCCCTTTTTATGAAGGTTTACAACCTCTTTAAGAGCACTAAGTGTCAGTTCTGTCTCCTGCAATGTTCCTTTGCTATCAGAATGAATCAATTCTGACAATTTTTCCTGACACCAAGAGAAAAATGGTGACAGGGAGAGATCTCCAGTTCTGTCAGGTTGGATGGTAAACATTGGTGGACAGCCATTTTTAGGTCTCTCCAGAGATGCTCAATTGGGTTTAAGTCAGGGCTCTGGCTGGGCCGTTCAAGAACAGTCACGGAGTTGTTGTGAAGCCACTCCTTCGTTATTTTAGCTGTGTGCTTAGGGCCATTGTCTTGTTGGAAGGTAAACCTTTGGCTCAGTCTGAGGTCCTGAGCACTCTGGAGAAGGTTTTCGTCCAGGATATCCCTGTACTTGGCCGCATTCATCTTTCCCTCAATTACAACCAATCGTCCTGTCCCTGCAGCTGAAAAACACCCCCACAGCATGATTCTGCCACCACCATGCTTCACTGTTGGGACTGTATTGGACAGGTGATGAGCAGTGCCTGGTTTTCTCCACACATACCACTTAGAATTAAGGCCAAAAAGTTCTATCTTGGTCTCATCAGACCAGAGAATCTTATTTCTCACAATCTTGGAGTCCTTCAGGTGTTTTTTAGCAAACTCCATGCGGGCTCTCATGTGTCTTGCACTGAGGAGAGGCTTGCGTCGGGCTACTCTGCCATAAAGCCCCAACTGGTGGAGGGCTGCAGTGATGGTTGACTTTCTACAACTTTCTCCCATCTCCCGACTGCATCTCTGGAGCTCAGCCACAGTGATCTTTGGGTTCTTCTTTACCTCTCTCACCAAGGCTCTTCTTCCCCGATAGCTCAGTTTGGCTGGACGGCCAGCTCTAAGAAGGGTTCTGGTCGTCCCAAATGTCTTCCATTTAAGGATTATGGAGGCCACTGTGCTCTTAGGAACCTTAAGTGCAGCAGATTTTTTTGTAATCTTGGCCAGATCTGTGCCTTGCCACAATTCTGTCTCTGAGCTCTTCAGGCAGTTCCTTTGACCTCATGATTCTCATTTGCTCTGACGTGCACTGTGAGCTGTAAGGTCTTATATAGACAGGTGTGTGGCTTTCCTAATCAAGTCCAATCAGTATAATCAAACACAGCTGGACTCAAATGAAGGTGTAGAACCATCTCAAGGATGATCAGAAGAAATGGACAGCACCTGAGTTAAATATATGAGTGTCACAGCAAAGGGTCTGAATACTTAGGACCATGTGATATTTCAGTTTTTCTTTTTTAATACTAATCTGCAAAAATGTCAACAATTCTGTGTTTTTCTGTCAATATGGGGTGCTGTGTGTACATTAATGAGGAAAAAAAATGAACTCAAATGATTTTAGCAAATGGCTGCAATATAACAAAGAGTGAAAAATTTAAGGGAGTCTGAATACTTTCCGTCCCCACTGTATATTTCTGCTTTGGACATGTACCTTCAGCTATGACTAAGCACCAGTAAGGGGTGTGAAATGCATCAGTAATCCATCCATTGTTTCTGTTCGCTGTATGAACTTATTCAATAAAAACATTTTTCATTGGAGTGCGGCTGTCCATTTTTCTTCTATTGCATGTGCTCTATACACAGAGCCAGCACCCAGGCTGTGCAGGGGAGGGGAGGTTTTGGTATCTTTACCTGGAGCGGTGTATATTTTTCTCTATTTTCCGGATTCTGCGACGTTCTGCCTCTTTCAGGAACCATCGGCGAGTCCCGATGATCATCGGGTCCACCAGACCTGCTGATTGGCTGCCACTGTGTCCAATCACAGCTGGAGCGGGTCGCCGGCAGCACACTTGCGTGCCACAGACCCGTGAATGCAAAATCACGCACCTGTACAAACTCTAGAGTGAGTTCCCCTCTCTCTAGGAATATACACTCACCGGCCACTTTATTAGATACACTTTGCTAGTGGTTGGATCCCATTTTGCCGTCAGAACTGCCTTTATTTGTGGCATAGGTTCAACAAGGTGTTGGAAACATTCCTCAGAGATTTTGGTTCATATTGACATGATAGCATCACACAGTTGCTGCAGATATGTCGGCTGCACATCCATGATGCAAATCTCTTATTCCACCACATCCCAAAGGTCCTCTATTGGATTGAGATCTGGTGAATGTGGAGGCCATTGGAGTACAGTGATCTCATTATAATGTTCAAGAAATCAGTGATGAGATGATTTGAGCTTTGTGGCATGGTGCATTATCCTGCTGGAAGGAGCCATCAGAAGATGGGTACACTGTAGTCAAAAAGGGATGGACATAGTCAGAAACAATACTCAGGTAGGCAGTGGGTTTTAAACAATGCTCAATTGGTACTAAGGGGCCCAAAGTGTGCCAAAAAAATATCCCCCACACCATTACACCACCAGCCTGAACCGTTGATACAAGGCAGGATGGATCCATGCTTTTATGCTGTTTACGCCAAATTCTGACCGTACCATCTGATTGTTGCAGCTGAAATCGAGACTCATAAGACCAGGCAACATTGTTCCAATCTTCTATTGTCCAATTTTGGTGAGATCTTGAAACAGTCTGCCTATTCTCCTCTGACCTCTGACATCAACAAGGGATTTTCCTCCATGCAACTGAAACTTACTGGATATTTTCTCATTTTTGGACCATTCTCTGTAAACCCTGGAGATGGTTGTGTGTGAAAACCCCAGTAGATCAACAGTTTTTGAAATACTCAGATCAGCCTGTCACCATCAACCATGCCACATTTAAAGTCATGCATTGAGCTGCTGCCATGTGATTGGCTGATTAGCAATTTGTGTTACCAAGCAATTGAACAGGTATACCTAATAAAGTGGCCAGTGAGTGTAGCTTTATGGTAGAGCATAGACCCAGAAGACACGATTAAAATGCTGATGCTCTCTCAAGTATATTTTAACTCATGGTGCCTCCACCACCAGGGGAGGAGGGATGTATAGGACATCAGGGATGCAATATATCTCCCTCTTGGATTATGGTACACCTCCTTTTGAGGCCGTAGAGGGTAAATGTACCACGTTGGAAGGCTTTCGATTCAGGAAACTCAAGGGAACAGTTAAACTGTTTCATTTATGGTTCGAATCTCGGCCGGTTCAGCGACACTGGCTGTGTTGATGAGGGAATTAAGCAATTTTCTAACCCACAACCAGTGGTTGCAGGAAAGAAAATCGCATCATCTATGTTCTGGTTTAGTGGAAGTATGGGAGTGAGACAGGTCTCTGAAGAAGTTGTTAAACCTCCTAAATTGTTGAGCACTACTGAGAGCTGTGTCTCCACTGGCAGAGACCTAGGAGTTCTTTGGATTATTATACCCCTCCTGCGGGTAAAAGCTCTGAGTCTGTGGGACACGCTATTGTTTTATTTTTGCTGAAGACAAACTGACTTTATTATGCTGTTGTGCTAAAGAGCCATCTTTCCATTTTGCTGCTGGAAGCATTATTTTGTTTGCCTTTGGGAAAATAAACCCTTTTTCTGTTATTTTACGGCTGCGCTGCGTGTTTGAACAGTTTATTCAAAATGTAGTGGATAGATCAATCAGCACAAGATAAACCAAAATTGCCTCCTAGTGTAATTTAAGATGAACTAAAATACAAAGAATTTGAGGTCTACAGTCTTGCACCCAAGTCCCTATTATTTTGAGTATAGTTACAGAGGTTTAAATTTAGCCAAAAGCAACTCATTTTCTGCCATTATATATATTCTTATGTAGACATTATCTGATCACATTTGTTTTCTGAGTATATAAAAGAAAGCTTACATGTGCCCTTGGAGATGAAGAGTTGCATGACAGGTATGTAATACAAAAATTAAGAGTTAAAGGCTAAGTTCACCCTTTCCAGAAAATAGCCAATGCAGTGAGTGGGCCCCAATAGATATTAACAAAAAAAGTGCAGCTTTGTATATTACAAATTTGCATGGTATATAGCAGGTAAGCATTTATGAGTCAAAATTTTGAGCATAGTGAATACAGACTGTAAGTTTCAATTTAAAAAATGTCTCAACTCTCGTATGTGACCTTTTCTTATATGTGTTAAAAAACGGAATGTAATCTTTCTCTATATCGTTGTCTTTTCCCTATTTATTGGTTTACTCTCCAGAATGTGGCTACTCAAATGTTTTGCTTTCAGTTAATCCAACAGTAGGTAAAATAGTTTATCTGATTACATTTTAGACACACTGCATGCCTAGAATAGTCTTGGCCTTTTTAGTGGTAGCTAATATGTAAAAATGTAACCACAGAACAGTCAAAGCTAAGTTTAAGCCAGAGCTCATGGGGGCGGAAGTATAGTTATGCAACATTAACATTGCTGAAACAATGTATTAAATACAAATCAAAATAGTTAACGTTCCGACCAGGCAGGGGCATTTTAGGCCAAAGTTAAAACCAAAAAAAAAAAAAAACCTACTTAGAATAATTTGTTCATATAATTAAAAATAGCTAATTAGATCTTTTCTGAACAGTGTTTGTAGAACATGAATATTACTATTTGTTGTTTTTTTTTTTTTTTTTACTTTTAATTATTCTGAGATGTGTTAGAAAATACCTTTTTTATTAGTAGCACCAGATGTTCACTATTTGACAATGATCTTGGCGTATATATTGGCCGGTGTAAGTAGGAGCAAAAGACTGAACCTATGCACATAGTTGCCAGGAATGGATTTATCTATTAATTACCAAGGGAAACCTGGTGTGAAGAAGGGGTGCAGAAGGGGTGTAGCATAATCTAACTAGATAAGTGTAATCCTCCAATAGAAGAAAAGGAGATTAGGTTTGGCAATGGTTATTGGAGCCCAAACAGAGGAGTTAAGATGTTTTTTTAAATCTCAAGGAATCCTAGTGATGAGCTCCAATAAATCTTGAATGCTACTGAAGTCATTATAAAGTCAAAGTACAAAGTCATGCTTCATCAATGGATATTCCATAATAATAAATAATCAAGTACCTGTGGGATCCAGCTACAAAATATTAACACAGGCATTACAGCTTTGTGGGTGGAAGTAGAATCACAAACTAGTACAGGTCAACCTTTCCAATGGATTTTCCAACAAAAACAAGAAGCGTGAAGGTTATTTAGTCCATTGGTGACTATCCTAAGGGTGACTCGCAAAGGTGTGAAGATCTGAGATCTTGATTTCTGCCTTCCTGTGCCAAAGTTGACAGTCTGCATCGGTGTTCTGTGGACCTCCATTTGTCTCTATGATTAATGCATATGTAAAGTACATTACATGACAAACACATTGGGTCTTCACATCAGTGAAACGGAAATGTTGGTGTATACATTTCTGGTATGCTGATGTTCAAATGCTTGCACATACTGAGCCTCACCTTCATTAAGCTCTGGGAAAAATTCCCTTTGCAAAGCGAATAGCCTATTTGCCTTTAGTAAATCAACCCCATGATGTACCCTGCAATAACCGTTATTCCTTAGAATTAATGTTCCACAGACAGCCACTCATGGATGTCAAAATCACTGCAGGAGTTCAGACATGAAGTTGGTAGACACTCCCTTGCACATAAGTACACCCTAGAGGAAAATTATTCTGCAAATATTTTATCATTCACTTATACATTATTATTGATAAGTGGTTGTCTTGGAGGTGTGTTTATGGTAGTTATCATGTTGGACTACTGCCCTGCGGCCCAGTCTCCAAAGGGAGAGGATCATGCTCTGCTTCAGTATGTCACAGTACATGTTGGCATTCATGGTTCCCTCAATGAACTTTAGCTCCTCAGTGCCGGCAAAATCTTTAGAAGAGGCTTCCTTCTGGGATGATAGCCATGCAGACCAATTTGATGCAGCGTGCAGCGTATGGTCTGAGCATTGACAGGCTGATCCCCCACCCCTTCAACCTCTGCAGCAATGCTGGCAGCACTCATACGTCAATTTCCCAAAGACAACCTCTGGATATGATGCTGAGCACATGCACTCAACTTCTTTGGTCGAACATGGCGAGGCCTGTTCTGAGTGGAACCTGTCCTGGTAAACCGCTGTATGGTCTTGGCCACTGTGCTGCAGCTCAGTTTCAGGGTTTGGGCAATTTTCTTATAGCCTAGGCCATTTTTATGTAGAGCAACAATTCTTTTTTTTCAGATCCTCTGAGAGTTCTTTGCCATGAGGTGCCATGTTGAACTTCCAGTGACCATGAGAGAGTGAGAGTGATAACACCAAATTTAACACACCTGGTCCCCATTCACACCTAAGACCTTGTAACACTAATGAGTCACATGACATCGGGGTGGGAAAATGGCTAATTGGGCCCAATTTGGACATTTTCACTTAGGGGTGTACTCACTTTTGTTGCCAGTGGTTTAGACAATAATGGCTGTGTGTTGAGTTATTTTGAGGGGAGAGCCAATTTACACTGTTATACAAGCTGTACACTCACTACATTACATTGTAGCAAAGTGTCATTTCTTCAGTGTTGTCACATGAAAAGATATAATAAAAGATTTACAAAAATGTGAAGGGTGTACTCATTTTGTGAGATACTGTATATATATATATATATATATATATATATATATATAGATATAGATATAGATATACACGGTATATCTATATCTATATCTATATATATATATATATATATATATATATATATATATATATATATATATATATATTGAGCAAAATTATAAACGCAACACTTTTGTGTTTGCCCCTATTTATCATAAGCTGAACTTAAAGATCTATGATTTTTTTCTATGCACACGAAAGTCCTATTTCTCTCAAATATTGTTCATAAATCTGTCTAAATCTGTGTTAGTGAGAACTTCTCCTTTTCCAAGAAGATAATCCATCCAACCTCACAGGTGTGGCTTATTAAGATGCTGATTAGACAGCATGATTATTGCACAGGTGTGCCTTAGGCTGGCCACAATAAAAGGCCACTCTAAAATGTGCATTTTTATCACACAGCATAATGTCGCAAGTTTAACGGAGCATGCAATTTGCAAGCAGACTGCAGGAATGTTCACCAGAGCTGTTGCTCTTGAATTGAATGTTCATTTCTCTACCATAAGCCATCTCCAAAGGTGTTTCAGAGAATTTGGCAGTACATCCAACCAGCCTCACAGCCGCAGACCACATGTAACCACACCAGTCCAGGACCTCCACATCCAGCATCTTCACCTCCAAGATTGTCTGAGACCAGCCACCTGGACAGCTGTTGCAATAATTGGTCAGAAACCATCTCAGGGAAGCTTTGTGCACTCTTGCGCAGTCATGTTGGACCAGGCAGGGACCATCCCCAAACTGTTCCCACAAAGTTGGGAGCATGAAATTGTCCAAAATGTCTTCGTATGCTGACACCCAAAAGGCCTGTACACACGATACGAAAATCAGATGGAAAAATTAGTAAGACAAGCTGTGTGTCGATTTTCGGATTGTTAGTACGATGCTTTTGACTGGCGATTTCGCTTTTTCGTCAGAATAAAAGCTGGATGTACAGACTATAAATTTTTTTTCGGATGTGAACTCAACGTCCAATTTTCTTTCATTAGTACGGTTTTTGTACGCAAAAAAATCGTAAGACCAAGACTACACATGCTCAGAAACAAAAGAATACGTACAAAACTATTCAACACATTACATCACTTCTGACGTTGTATTCTGTCATACGAAAAAGTTCGTATTGTGAGTAACCTCTTCATTTTTGACTTGAGACTAGCATGCCACAAAAACGAACGTTCGGTCGTCTGAAAATCTAAGTGTGTGTACGAGGCTTAAGTTCCCTTCACTGAAACTAGGGGGCCAAGCCCAACCCCTGAAAAATAACCCCACACCATAATCCCCCTCCACCAAATGATTTGGAGGGATGGCCCAACACTTTTGGCAATATAGTGTGGATGAGCGATTTTGGGGTGGAGGAACTTGACTGGCCTGACCTCAACCCGATAGAACACCTTTGAGATGAATTACAGCACAGACTGTGAGCCAGGCCTTTTCGTCAAACATCAGTGCCTGACCTCACAAATGCACTTCTGGAAGAATGATCAAACATTCCCATAGACACACTCCTAAACCTTGTGGACAGCCTTCCCAGATTAGTTGAAGCTGTTATAGCTGAAAAGAGTGGGTCAACTCAATATGGAACCCTACTGATTAAGACTGGGAGTGTATATATGTGTGTGTGTGTGTGTATATATATATATATATATATATATATATATGTTTGTGTGTATATATATAGATATAGATATCTAGATATCTATATCTATATATATAGATATAGATATCTAGATATCTATATCTATATATATATCTATATAGATATATATATCTATATATATAGATATATATATCTATATAGATATATATATATATACACAGTGCCTTGCAAAAGTATTCACCCCCCCTTGACTTTTTACCTATTTTGTTACATTTCAGCCTTTGGTTCAATGTTTTTTTTAATCTGAATTCTGAATTACATGTGATGGATCAGAACACAATAGTCTGAGTTGGTGAAGTAAAATTAGAAAAATATATACATAAAACTATTTTTCAGAAATAAAAAACTGATAATTGGCATGTGCGTAAGTATTCATCCCCTTTGTTATGAAGCCCACAAAAAGCTTTGGTGCAACCGGTTACCTTCAGAAGTCACATAATTAGTGAAATGATGTCCACCTGTTTGCAAATGTCACATGATCTTTCATTACATATACACACTTTTTTGAAAGGCCCCAGAGGCTGCAACCCCTAAGCAAGAGGCAACACTAACTAAACACTGCCATGAAGACCAAGGAACTCTCCAAACAAGTAAGGGACAATGTAGTTGAGAAGTACAAGTCAGGGTTAGGTTATAAAAAAATATCCAAGTCTTTGATGATCCCTAGGAGCACCATCAAATCTATCATAACCAAATGGAAAGAACATGGCACAACAGCAAACCTGCCAAGAGACGGCCGCACACCAAAACTCACGGACCAGGCAAGGAGGGCATTAATCAGAGAGGCACCACAGAGACCTAAGTTAACCCTAGAGGAGCTGCAGATTTCCACAGCAGAGACTGGAGTATCTGTGCATAGGACGACAATAAGCCATACGCTCCATAGAGTTGGGCTTTATGGCAGAGTGGCCAGAAGAAAGCCATTACTTTCCTCAAAAAAACAAAATGGCACGTTTTGAGTTTGCAAAAAGGCATGTGGGAGACTCTCAAAATGTATGGAGGAAGGTGCTCTGGTCTGATGAGACTAAAATTTAACTTTTTGTCCATCAAAGGAAACGCTGTGTCTGGTGCAAACCCAACACATCACATTACCCAAAGAACACCATCCCCACAGTGAAATATGGTGGTGGCAGCATCATGCTGTGTGGTTGTTTTTCAGCATTCGGGACATGGAAACTAGTCAGAGTTGAGGGAAAGATGGATGGTGCTAAATACAGGGATATTCTTGAGCAAAACCTGTACCACTCTGTGTGTGATTTGAGGCTAGGACGGAGGTTTACCTTCCAGCAGGACAATGACCCCAAACACACTCCTAAAGCCCTCCCATCATGCCTCTGACTGTGGGAGTCATGCTTGTAACTGTCAGCCTTGCAATGCCTGATGGGACTTGTAGTTTCGCAACTGCTGGAGGGCCGCCAGTTTGAGACCCCTGGCCTAGTCAAGGCACAGACCTCCATCCAATAGAAAATCTATGGTCAGACTTAAACATTGCTGTTCACAAGCGCAAACCATCCAACTTGAAGGTACTGGAGCAGTTTTGCAAGGAGGAATGGGCAAAATTCCCAGTGGTAAGATGTGGCAAAATCATAGAGACTTATCCAAAGTGACTTGGAGCTGTGATAGCCGCAAAAGGTGGCTCTACAAAGTATTGACTTTAGGGGGGTGAATAGTTATGCACATTGACTTTTTCTGTTATTTTGTCCTATTTGTTGTTTGCTTCACAATAAAAAAAAAAAATCATCTTCAAAGTTGTGGGCATGTTCTGTAAAATAAATGATGCAAATCCTCAAACAATCCATGTTCATTCCAGATTGTGAGGCAACAAAAGACGAAAAATGTCAAGGAGGGTGAATACTTTTGCAAGGCACTGTGTGTGTATATATATATATATATATATATATATATATATATATATATATATACATATATATATATATATATATATATACATATATTGTATATTTCAAAAAATCTGAGGCACTGTTTTGGAATAAATTCTAAAAAGCTCCTTTAATCCTTTAGTAAAGTAAATAGTATCAATTATTCTACAGAATTCATTGTAAATAAGTTTTATTTTGAAATTTGAACTCCAGCAAATAAAAAAACTATTGTGGCTCAGTATTCATTAGTAGATAATGAAAATAATTTTTTAAATGAAAGCTATGTGTATACCCAAATCAGACCAGGTATCAGTCTTTTGCAGTCCCAGCAAAGCTAAGAGTGACAGAGAATAAAGCAGTAAAAGGAACCATTCATTTCATGTGCTAAGAAGGAGATTGCTGACAGTACAAGAAAATGGTAAAATGACAGGGTGAGGGAAAGTGGGTTGAATGATGCTGACCATCATTCAGACAGAAAACTGAGGACATCTAGTGACAGAAAATAAGGCATGCAAAGGGCAATTTTGGATTGAAGGTCAGTAGTGCAGTAAACAATGCTTCTTTTTTATCTTTTCATGGTCTGTTCATTTTTCATTCCTTATTAGAGTTCTGCTTTATAGTAATTTGTGGGTGCATTGATTGCATGACAATTGCAGTAAGCTAATCCAACAAAATCAGATCCATTTATATGAAGTCAGTTGCATGAAAGCTCACTTCTGATTGGTTACCATGTGTTACTGCAATTTTCATTTTTGCTTAATTAAGCATGTTTATGTTATTCAATTTTATACTGTTAAAGCATGAAGAACAGAACATCATACATAGTTTGTGCAGGCCCGAGGCCTTAAAACAATAAATTATGAATATAATTTAATCCTAAACTCTGGGTATTGTACACAAAGCATTATGAAGAAAAACAGTTATGCAGCAACAAAATAAATGTAAACATAATGGAAAATACAGTGCATCTAAGGTTTATGTACAACCAAATTAGTTTGTACAGCCTCATATTGCACACCCACATGTCTTGCATAAAATAGAAATAATAATGATTGTTGGCAATCATAAACAAATCAGCTGTACCAAACTGAAATGTGTGATGAATCAGTAACATACACTATGATATCTGATATGCTTACCTAATTAATAGTCGTGATGTGCATTGTGCAACCCTATTCAATAAGAGATATACAGTACAGTACAGTACAGCTAAGTCTTGAAAATGTGTGTGAATGAATTCAGGACAGGTAAATGTACTTGAAATGTGAATATGATACACAAAATATAACAGACAAATATAACAGACAAGGACTCCAAGCACCCGCACAACTCCCAATGCATGTCACCCTCTCTATCTTCTACCTGTACATTTGTAGGCCCGTCGACCAATGATACAAGTACTAGTGATGCATGTTCTGGGATGGAAATGACATTGGCATATGATATCAAACTAATGAAAAGGGGGCACAATATGGGCCCACTTGGGTGAGAGTGTGGCCATCCCACCCCAGTGCTAATTAGTTAATAAAGTTAAAAAGGGTGAAGGGTATAGGAAGGATACTGCCCCTTTAAGGATTAGGAAAGCAGATTGCTGGCAGGATCCAATAGGAATTCAGGGAAGGTTCTGGAATAATGAGAGGCTATAAAAAGGGGTTATGCAGAGGAATTCCCCCTCTTCCGGGAAAACAGCTGAGAAGACAGGAGCCCTGAGAAGAATGGAGTCCCTTATCAGGCAGCTCCTAGAGAAAGCAGGCGGTGAAGGAGGAGAGGTTTTGCTTTGCCGCTGCCTGGAGTTCATGGATAGTAATGAGGAGCAGCCGGGCAGTAGCAGAGCAGCTGTTTCAGCTGTGGAAGAAAGGAGGGAGCAGCTCAGGAGTACGAGGCTGAGAGGAGCAGCGCTGGCACAGCATGACAGAGCCAGGAGAAGTACTCCACCGGAGCGAAGCCGACATGATGCGGGAACAGCCGAAGAGGAGAGAGAGCCGAGCGCAGCCGAAGCACAGGTCGGAGGTGTCACAAGCCGCAGCCGCTGTGCTGTGAAGAAGAGGCGGACTTTTTCCCAGTCACCAGCGTTAGGAAGAGGACAGGAGGACCACAGGAGCCAGCAAGCCAGCGCAGCAACAAGGGGGCGGATGCCCGCCCAGCGCCATACAGGTCAGCATGAGGTAGCAATTTTCCAGCATGACACTCCTCAGATAGAGGTGTCCAGCGGTGTGCAGGTTGGGCAAGAACTACAAGTCCCAGACCCCATGGTGCTGCTGGAGGAAAGTCAGCAAGCAGTAGTTCAGCCTCCAGCAGCGGGTGAGTTATCACAACTGAACGTATTATCTGGTTTGGTGGGGTCTCTGTCATCTTTAATACAGTCTCTTTCTAGTATGCCTGTCCCTGCTGTTCTTCTAATGTACCTGCACTACTTCCTGCTACTTCTATTACTGCTCCAGCTGTTGTTTTGAATACACAGGGAATTCAAAGTGCTTCCCTCATTCCTGAGTCATTAACCCCAGCTGCGCCTGTCAGGGTGCCTGTGCCTGAAACCTGCATGAAAGATGTTATGCCCTGTGAAGTCTCCCCACTAGGTTTCCATTTGAGTCTAACGGGGAATTTATAGATATACTGTCACTCTTACCTTTACACAAAGTATTTATGGGTAGGAATGACAGAAAGGGAGATGAGGAGGATAGCCGTAGACCTATACCATGGTCCTTTAATAATTGGCTTCAGGCTTTTTGCATATATGCTGGAGTACTGGCTGAAAAACACCCTGGGATGTGTGGGGGTCTTTTTCAGCATGTGGACCACATTCTTGAGGCATATAAGAATTTTGGTGGGCTGGGGTGGTTCTATTATGACGAATCTTTTAGACAAAATTGTCCATTCACCCTACGCTAAGCTGGGGAATGAAAGATGTAGGACTGTGGCTTAATCTGATATTGCCGCAGAAGCAGTTAGCTGTAAAGCCGCCCACAGTTAATGCTCCACATGCAACGTTTAGAAAAGGCTGCTGTTTTGCCTTTAAGGGCAATGCCGTTGGAATGCATCATGCAAATATAGGCATGAGTGCGCGGTGTGTGCGGGAGCGCATCTGGCAGCAAAATGTTTTAAGAAGCATGGGACTGTGGGAACCAGCCAAGTGCAAAAAGATATTTTTCCCAAAAGCCTGCACGCCTGTGAGGCTGGAAAGAATGCGCCCGTGGTTGGGCAAATACCCAGACAGGGAGAAGGCGTGTTTTCTTCTTGAAGGTTTTGCAGAAGGTTTCCCATTACCTGTCTTTTCAGGAGAAGGGTGTGAAGTGGTTGGGAATCTAAAGTCTGTGGAATTATTTCCTCAAATAGTTAGAGATAAGTTGTTAAAGGAGTTGGCGGAAGGTAGGATTGAAGGACCATTTGCGGATCCGCCTTTTAAAAATTTTAGGATCTCCCCTTTGGGTGTAGTACCAAAAAGGGAGCCGAATGAGTTTCGTATTATCCATCATTTATCCTTCCCAAAAGGCAGTTCTTTGAATGATGAGATAGATGGCGATTTGTGCTCAGTTTTCTATGCGACTTTTGAAGACGCATTAAGTAAGATCCGATCATGTGGCGAGGGGGCTTTGTTAGCCAAAGCCAATGTGAAGTCGGCTTTCAGGTTACTGCCTATTTCCCCAGCAGCGTTTAATTCGCTAGGTTTCTATTTTGATGGATTTTTCTTTTTCGACAAGTGTCTCCCTATGGGATGCTCTTTGTCCTGTTCATATTTCGAGGCATTTGCTACTTTTTTACAGTGGGTGCTTTGTTTACAGAATGGTTCAGATAGTGTAATTCACTATCTGGATGATTTCTTGTTCATAGGTCCACATGATTCTTCGCTATGCTTTGACTTGTTGAATAACTTTATGGCCATGTCTCAGTATTTCGGTGTCCCGCTAGCAGAAGAAAAGACTTGTTTGCCTGCTACGTCATTAGAATTTTTAGGGATTCAAATAGACACTTGTGCCATGGAGTTTCGGTTGCCGGACGCAAAGCTTGTTAAGTTGAGGTTGTTGTTGTCTCTGGTAATTAAAAAGAAGAAAATTCGGGTAAAAGAAATGCAGTCTCTTTTGGGTTCCTTGGCCTTTGCATGTCGGATTATGCTGGTTGGCAGAATTTTTTCTCGGCGGCTTTATTTGTCTACCGCTGGGAAAAAATCGCCTTTTGCCCATATTAGGATCACCAGTTCTCTTAAAGAGGACCTTTTGGTTTGGGACAAATTTCTTGTCAACTACAATGGGAGGTCTCTTTTCCAGTCTGAATTTATTTGTGCGCCGGATTTTCATTTTTTCACTGATGCGGCGGGATCAAAAGGCTTTGGTGCGGTTTGGCAGTCGCATTGGTGCTGTGCACCATGGCCAGAACCATGGGTCCAGAATCAGGCCACAAAAAATGTGGCGTTAGTTATCTGGGGGCCACAGTTTGCGAATAGAAGAATTATGGTGGAAACGGATAACAAGGGTGTGTTGTATGCGGTAAATTGCTTGTCGTCTAGCTCGTTTTGGGTCATCAAGGTGTTAAGACAGATCGTTTTGTTATGTTTGCAATTTAATATTTGGCTTAAGGCCAAATACACACCAGGGATTTTGAATAATATTGCCGACTCGTTATCTCGGTTTCAGATGGACCGCTTTCGGCGTTTGTTACCAGAGGCGGACGAGTGGGGCATTCCATGCCCGGAGCATCTGTGGGAAGTGATCTGATGGTGGCGGATGCAATTAAAGGTTCTGTCGCTCCAAAAACATGGTATAGTTACATGGCAGCCTGGAAAAGTTGGGTGTCATTTGCTGAGAGTAAAGGTTTTAGTTATAATATCCCTCCTGAAACCACGATTTTGTCTTTCTTAGAGTTTTTAATGCAGCAGCAGTTTTCCAGTCATTATGTGATGAAAACTCTTGCTGGCATTTCCTTTTTCTTTAAGCTACGGGGGTTGCTGCCTTGTTCTGGTTATTTCTCAGTTAAACAGGCTCTAAAGGGATATAAGAGAAGATCGTTAATCCCTGATAGTAGAAGACCGATATCGGTGGAATTACTTGGGAGTCTGTGTGAAGCAACTAAACGAGTGTGCTTCTCAGAGTATGAAGCTTTGCTGTTCAGTACAGCCTTTTCCTTTGCATTTTTCGGTGCTTTCCGTATTTCGGAATTGGTACCTGCAAATAAGAAGGTATTATTGGGCATTTTGTATGAACAGGTGGCAATTGACCAATTTGGAGTGCATATTTGGTTGCAACGTTCAAAAATGGATCAGACCGGCAGAGGCTGTTTGGTCAATCTTCATGCTCAAGAAAACGGGCTAGTTTGCCCAGTGGCTTTGGGTCAGCGCTACCTAGGAGTTAGACCCCCAGAAAGGGGGCTATTCTTTATTCATGCCAATTCAGAGCCTCTTACTAAATATCAATTTGATTCAGTACTCCGAAAATGTTTAAATCATTTGGGCTTACAGAATTTTAGATTCTCTTCCCACTCCTTTAGGATAGGCGCAGCATCAGAGGCAGCCCGTAAGGGGTTATCAGAAACGGCCATTAAGGAGATGGGGAGGTGGAAGTCGAAATGTTTTAAATTATATGTCAGACCTAACCTGTTCATTTAATTCCTAGGTATGCAGCACACGGTATGGATCATAGGACATCCGTTTATATACTGGGCACGTAAGAGAGTGGAGCACCGCTGTTACTCAGCTAATTTGTCCTTACAGCCTGAGCAGTTTAAGTTATTTTGGAAAGGAATAAGAGGCCTACAGTGGTATCAATTATTTTTTCATTTATCCAGATTGTTCCAAGTTTGGCCCCCTCCTTCTATTTTGTTAATACACTTGGGAGGAAATGATTTAGGGAATGTTAGAACACTGGACTTGCTGGCCATGATCAAGCGAGACCTTCACCGTTTTCATATGTCTTTTGAGGGTACTATTATAATATTTTCAGAAGTGGTTCCTCGTCTCTCCTGGTTGTCCTCTGATCAGAGGAGGGCTATGGAGAAAATGAGGAAGAGAGTCAATAGGGCAATAGAGAAGTTCATGCCCTCGATAGGAGGCTTGTCTTATCGACACATAGATCTTGAAGGTGGCATTCCGGGCTTGTACAGGCAGGATGGTGTTCACCTTTCGGATGTGGGTCTCGATATCTTTAATACAGGCTTGCAGTGTGGCATTGAAATGGCCGCGGCGGTTGGGGTGGGCCGGGCTTGATTCTCAAGTCCGGCTGGTGGGGACTGGTTTTTGATATTATATTGTGGATGGCTGCTCGAGTTCTGATAACTGAGCAGATAATAATAAAATGATATTGGTTGATCAATGATGTTATTGTTTGTTAATAAAAGAGTAATAAATATTTATGTGTTTAAACCAATAAAGGTGCCGCGGCCATATTTTTGCCATATTTTGATGTTTGGTGTTGTTTATTATGATGGTTTAATGGGGTTTAGATTGTAGTTGGGTGGTGTGGCCTACAGTCTCATGAAAAGGGGGCACAATATGGGCCCACTTGGGTGAGAGTGTGGCCATCCCACCCCAGTGCTAATTAGTTAATAAAGTTAAATAGGGTGAAGGGTATAGGAAGGATACTGCCCCTTTAAGGATTAGGAAAGCAGATTGCTGGCAGGATCCAATAGGAATTCAGGGAAGGTTCTGGAATAATGAGAGGCTATAAAAAGGGGTTATGCAGAGGAATTCCCCCTCTTCCGGGAAAACAGCTGAGAAGACAGGAGCCCCCTCCCGCCCGCCCTTGTCGCGAGCACTTTTATGTGGTAGGTTCACCTTGGAAGTCAGGGGGGACTGGTTTTTGATATTATATTGTGGATGGCTGCTCGAGTTCTGATAACTGAGCAGATAATAATAAAATGATATTGGTTGATCAATGATGTTATTGTTTGTTAATAAAAGAGTAATAAATATTTATGTGTTTAAACCAATAAAGGTGCCGCGGCCATATTTTTGCCATATTTTGATGTTTGGTGTTGTTTATTATGATGGTTTAATGGGGTTTAGATTGTAGTTGGGTGGTGTGGCCTACAGTCTCATAACACCTTATTATAAATATATACAATAAAGATTATATGTAAAGCTTTCTGGAATTGTAAAACTGTCAAATATGACATGATATAAGACACTCTCAATTAAATTTTCACCTCCTTTTACTTAGCACTTGTCAGCATACTTTGGGAAGTGCTGGACCATGTCAAAGGAACAGATGATCATTCCTGACATTCCACTACAGAATTCCCGTGCTTCCACTGGGATAAATAGCATGCATCAATTCTGCCACACTTTACAGGGCAGATTCAATATGAGCTGAGCCTTGTTATATGATGCTATAATTCAATACTTTATTACCTGTGGCAAATGGATGCCAGAAACAAGAACAAAATTAGGATATTTCAGCAATAGTTGACTATACAATATTTAAGTATGCATATAAAGTATTGATATTTTTTAGTAACAGAGGGATTGATTTACTAAAACTGGAAAGTGCAAAATCTGGTGCAGCTCTGCATAGAAACCAGTCAGCTTTATTGTCAAAGTTTAATTAACCACTTGCCGCCCGCTCTATTACCAAATGACGGCGGCAAAGTGGTTTGATATTCCTGACAGGACGTCATATGACGTGATCAGGAATATTGAGCCGCTGTGCGACCCCGGGGGCGCGCATCGCGGCGTTCGTTGTTGCAGGGTGTCAGTCTGACGGAGACTCTTTACCATGTGATCAGCCATGTCCAATCACGGCTGATCATGACGTAAATAGAAAGAGCCGGTGATCGGCTTTTCCTCACTTGCGTCTGACAGACGCGAGTAGAGGAGAGCCGATCGGCTGCTCTCCTGACAGTGGGGGTCTGTGCTGATTGTTTATCAGCACAGCCCTCCCTCGAATCTTGCCCAGGACCACCAGGGAAGCTGCCCAGGACCACCAGGGAAGCCATCCACACTGGACCACCAGGTATGCCCCTAGACCCCCAGGGAAATGCCAATCTGTGCCCAGGCAGCTGCCAATCTGTGCCCACTCCAATGCCTACCACTGCCAGTGCCACCAGGGATGCCCATCAGTGCCTCATATCAGTGCACATCAGTGCTAAGCAGTGCTGCCCATCAGTGCACAGCAGTGCCACGTATCAGTGCACATCAGTGCTAAGCAGTGCTGCCCATCAGTGCCCAGCAGTGCCGCCTATCAGTGCCACCCTATTAGTGCCCAGCAGTGCTGCCTTTCAGTGCCCATCAGTGTCGCCTATCAGTGCCCGTCAGTGTCAACCAGTGCCACCCAGTGCCACCCATAAGTGCCCATCAGTGCTGCCTATCAACGCCCATCAGTGTTGCATATCAGTGCCACCCATCAATGCCGCCTACCAGTGCCCATCAGTGCCACATATCAGTGCCCATCGTCAGTGCTCGTCAGTGCCCGCTCATTGGTGCCACCTCATCAGTGCCGCCGTATCAGTGCCTGTCAGTGCCGCCTTATCAGTGCCCATCAGTGAAAGAGAAAACTTACTAATTTACAATTTTTTTTAACAGAAACAAAAGCAAAACTTTTATTTTTTTCAAAATTTTCGGTCTTTTTTTATTTGTTTAGCAAAAAATAAAAACCGCAGAGATGATCAAATACCACCAAAAGAAAGCTCTATTTGTGGGAACAAAATGATAAAAATGTAGTTTGGGTACAGTGTAGCATGACCGCGCAATTGTCATTTAAACTGGGACAGCGCTGAAAGCTGAAAATTGGTCTGGGCAGGAAGGTGTCTAAGTGCCTGGTATTGAAGTGGTTAATAAAGATGTATATTTTTTCTACTCTCATGTTTACAGTCACTTTTTAAAGTCCCATACCTTAGGGGGTCTCCTTTATGTCTATATACCAGGGATGTGGTGACTGTTAAACTGTACTTTTCTCTGAATGAGGGATTTTTCCTATCCCTCTTTATGGTTATACCTAAAAAAAGTGAGTTGAGGTCATATTGGTCCACTGACCCAAATCACCATATGCCCGTGTTCTCTGCCTCCATGACCAGGGCTAGATACAAGCAGATCTTGCGATTTATGCACTTCAATGACAAAGAACTCTGTCGTCCGTGGGGTGACCCTGAATAGGATCCACAAAATTTGGCCCCTCGTAAACCACTTCAACCAACAGTTTGCAGCCTTGTAATGAAGTGGTTAAACAAGCTGATGTTAGAAGCTGATTGGCTACCATGCACAGCTGCACCAGATTTTGTACTCTCCAATTTTAGTAAATCAACCCCAGTGACCAGCTTCATGTAAGTTTTAGTAATGTGTGTTAATGTTTTAAAACCTTGTTTCTCTGTATATGTACACAAAGGCATCCACATTTATGCATTATATATAAAATGGGAGAAATCATTTTTTGATCCCCTGCAGATTTTGTAAGTTTGCACACTTACAAAGAGATGAAGGGTCTATGATTTTTATAGAATATAAAAGAAGCTGCGCTAAAAGAATACCGTATTTATTGGCATATAACACGCACAGGCGTATAACATGCACATTCATTTTAAGAGGGAAGTTTCAGGAAAAAAACAAAAATTTTAAATAAGGAACTTTGGAGCAAAATAAGGGTCAGTGCCCATCTGCAGCCTCATCAATCCACATCAATGCAGCCTCACGATTGCCTTCAATGCAGCAGCCTCACCATTGCCATCAGTGCAGCCTGACTGACGTCCACCTGCAGCCTAGAGGGGACAGGGAGGGGGCGGGACGAGCGCCGACAGATTACATACAAAGAGAATCTCCTATGATAGACAGAACAGTGGTCCAATGGCGGCCCAGGAGACAGGACTTCCTATTACAGAGGCTGCCAAGTAAACAGGAGATTCTTGCTGTATGTAATCTGACAGCGCTCGTCCGGCCCCCCTCCTTGTCCCCTCCGAGGCAGCTAAAATTGAAGTATTGGCGTATAACACGCACACGCTATTTGCACCCGATTTTCATGGTAAAAAAGTGAGTGTTATACGCCAATAAATACAGTAATTAAAGTGAATAAGTGAATGTGGTAGAAAGAAAGCCAGCCTGTGTACCACTGAAAACAATCAGTATGACCAGTTCTCAAATGGTTAATGAAAAGAACTAGTCCAATGGTTGCATGCAAGTGAAGTGAACTTCTTGACACAAAACACCACCAGCTGATGTGAACCTCCACCACATGAATTGCACACTTACCGGAAGGCAAGCTTAAGCAAGCCTGTATTGTTGGCCAATGTCCGGACATATATCCAGCAGCAGCTCACTGAAGTTAAACCAAAGGTAAACCAGGTGACCTCAAATCAGCAGGCATACAAGGCAAGGCATCGATCATGTACCCAAAAAGTGGAGAGAAACTCACCATAGTGTAAATCAGATTATTAAAGGATTATTAAAATAAAAGGTTGCACTTACAAGAAGCGAAGATAAAAAACATTGATAAAAAGTTTGCCGGCCGGCTTGCAGACACCCGTCCGCTCACAAGGTACACCGCAATGATGTCAGCACGTCAGCCTCCCAACATAGGTTCGTCACAGAATGACGTCGTCTTGGGGAACGGGCGACGCACTGACTCATAGTGGACTCGGTGGACCACCACTGAGTCACATGCCTTTGCCACCATGGCGTCCCCGTTGGATCGGGTAATACCTCCGGTGGCGGACTCGGTCGTGGCAATGTTTATGTAAATACTGGGTCAAGTCAGGGTCACCCCCCCTATATCAGGGCTCAGGGGCAGTATGGCAACGAGAATGGTGGGGGCCCTCCACCTCCCCATGGCCCCGACCAGGCGATGAGTACCTCCTTTTATATACCTATTCAATAGTATTGACCAACAATACAGGCTTGCTTAAGCTTGCCTTCCGGTAAGCGTGCAATTCATGTGGTGGAGGTCCACATCAGCTGGCGGTGTTTTGTGTCAAGAAGTTCACTTCACTTGCATGCAACCATTGGACTTTTTCTTTTCATTAACCATTTGAGGACTGGTCATACTTATTGTTTTCAGTGGTACACAGGCTGGCTTTCTTTCTACCACATTCACTTATTCACTTTAATTATTCTTTAGTCTATATAGTCTACAGTCTATTTACATTTTACTATGATTTTTATCATAGGTATATTTTAAATGATAGAGACTAAATATCAACTCAAAATCCAGGAAAAACACATGATACAAATGTTATAAATTAAGTTACAGTTCAGTGAGCAAAATAAGTATTTGATCCCCTACCAACAACCAACAATAATTCTGGCTCCCACAGAATGGCTGCAGTTAGTGCTCATGTGGTACACAGATTAGTCCTGTCAAATTAAGAAGGTGCTCCGAACGACAACTCGTTATGTGTATAAAAGACACCTGTCCACAGAATCTCTTTATTCCATTCAAACCACCATCATGGGCAAGACCAAAGAGCTGTCAAAGGATGTCAGGGATGAGAGTGTAGACCTGCACATGGCTGGAATGGGCTACAAGACCATCAGCAAGAAGCTTGGTGAGAAGAAGACAACTGTTGGAGCGATTATTCACAAATGGAAGAAATACGAATAATCAACCACCCTCTGTCTGGAGCTTCATGCAAGATTTCGCTTCATGGGGTAAGGATGATCATGAGAATAGTGAGGGGATCAGCCCAGAACTACACGGGATCTTGTGACTGTGAATGCTTGTGAATGATCTCAAGGCTTGTGAATGATCTCAAGGCAGTTGGGACCACAGTCACCAAAAAACAATTGGTAACACAATACTCCGGCATGAATTGAAATTCTGCAGCACCTGCAAGATCCCCCTCCTCTAGAAGGCACATGTACAAGCCCGTCTGAAGTTTGCCTATGAACATCTAACTGATTCAGAGAAGGATTGGGAGAAAGTGCTGTGGTCAGATGAAACCAAAACTGAGCTTTTTCACCATCCCTACAGTCAAGCACAAAGGTGGAAACATTATGCATTGGGGCTATTTCTCTGCTAAGGTACAGGCCGACTTTGCCACATTGAGGGACCAATAAACAGGGCCAGGTATTGTAAAATCTTGGATGAGACCCTTCTTCCCTCGTGGATTGGTCTTCCTGCATGACAATGACCCAAAACAAGGCAACAAAGAAGTGGCTCAAAAAGGAGCACATTAAGGTCATGGAGTAGCCATTCCCAAACTGTTCCCACAAAGTTGTGAGCATGAAATTGTCCAAAATGTCTTGGTATGCTGACACCTTAAAGCCTCGTACACACAATTGGATTTTCCGCAGACAAAGCCTCGAACTTTTGTCCGAAGGTGTGTGCCTGGATTTTGTCTTGCATACAAACGGCAAGGAATTATCGGCCAACAAACACAAACGTAGTGACATACTATGTGGTTTTTCAGCTCTTTAGAACCACCCTTTGGGCTCCTTCTGCTAATTTCATGTTAGTAGAAGTTTGGTAAGTGTTGATTCGCGCTTTTCATTTTGTGCTTTTCAGTTCGCGCTTTTCATTTCACGCTTTTCATTTCGTGTTTTTCAGTTTGTTTCTGAAAGGCCGTTCGTCAACCAGACATGTTGAGGAATCGAAGGAGATAAAGTGTTATTTATTATTGGCCTTGGAGTTATTGCTTTGACCTAAGTCTAGTCCAGGAACAGGAGGAGGAGGATTTCTTGGACCAAAAATTGGTTGCTTTATTAATCGTGATCAATTATGTCATATGCCTTTGCTGCGGGAGCTCCAGGAGAATAATCCAGATGATTTTCGGAATTATCTCCGGATGACGGACCCCTGCTTTCACCAATTCTTGGCATTGCTGACCCCCTATATTAAGAAGCAGGACACATGCATGAGGCTTTTTTTTTATTTTTTGGTTGAATAATAATGATTTGATTTGTTATATTTTCTATATTTTTGGATGCATAGAGTGAACTTTTTGGTTAAGTTCTATTGGCAAATAGCATGTCTAATTGTATTTGTTTTCTTTTTTTAAAGCACAATAAAAAAATTTGTGGAGAATAATACTTGGCTATGTCTTTTACTTCAAATGACAGTTTGGGAGTAGGCAGTTACATTTAAAAAAATACAATGTAAAATTGACAAGGGACACCAACATAGTTGTATCTTTGATCTACGGGATAATGGTGCTGTGGTAACTTGCCCCCCAAAAAAAAAGCATAATAATATTATTCTTGATATCACTAGAAAAAAACGCTTTTGAAAATTTGTTTGCAATAACTCCATCAATATCACCAGCAAAGCAGCTTCATTATTATCCCATTAAAGAAGAAGAGAATTATGCGTGGCATTTGCATCGCAAATGTTAATTCTCCATTACGAACGCTAATTTAAAAGACCGACCGCTTCTGGCTCGTCCTTGCTTCCGAGCATGCGTGTTTTTTGTACTTTGGACTTTTGTCTAACGGACTTGTGTACACACGGAAAATCCGACAACAGACATTTCTCCGTAGAAAATTTTAAAGCCTGCCATCCAACATTTGTCTGCGGAAAATCCGACAACAATTGTCCGATGGAGCATACAAACTGTCGGATTTCCGCCAACAGCCTGTCATCACACATTTTCCGTCGGAAAATCCGATTGTGTGTCTGCGGATTAAGAGTATCCTTCACTGGAACTAAGGGGCCAAGCCCAACCCCTGAAGATCAACCCCACACCATAACCCCCCCTTCTCCCTCCAGCAAATGATTTGGACCAGTGGACAAAGCAAGGTCCATAAAGACGTGGATGAGCGAGTTTAGTTTGGGGTGAAGGAACTTGACTGGCCTGCACCTCAACCTGATAGAACAAATTTGGGATGAATTAGAGTGGAGACTGTGAGCCAAGCCTTCTCATCCAGTGCCTAACCTCACAAATGCGGGTGGGCCAACTCATTTATTGAACCCTACGGACTAAGACTGGGATGCCTTTAGAGTTCATGTGTGTGTAAAGGCAGGTGTCCCAATACTTTTGACAATATAGTGTAGGTAAGTATACACATGATTTTTACAGAGGATAGGCAGTATAGGTAGCAGGAGGGGGGGAAGAACATGGTTAAGCATGGTAAGTGCTAGGCTGGAATCCCACTGTAAAGATTTGTACCCATTGAGCCCATTTACTACAGCAACAGCAACCATTTGACCTGTGTAATGCAGAAGACAACCATCTCATGCTTTAAGGTGGAGAAAGAGGAGGCCAGCATCATCAATGTAAGACCGTCTGTACTGTGTGGTCCTGTTGGTGGTCTCCGGTCGCAGCAACCTGCTAGCCAGCTGTTGTCACTGCAGCCACCACTAATGCTTAACGCATTGTCTGGGGGATCTTTAAAGCATTTCTAGACAGGTAAGAATGTGAAACATCTCAGGCCAGAATGTTTTCAGACAGTTCTTTCTACATGACCACAAACAGCTCTACACGTAGTCCAGGAAACAAGTCATGTTTGGAAAGCATGGTTTCTTTATGCCAACACAAACAATAAATCATAGTAAACAGGGCCGTCCAAGACTGACCAACTTACTGGTTAAACAAACCACTTCTGAAAGTCTGCACTCAGCATAGTACAGTAAGTCTGTATATACACATACATTTAATGTATATCAGAGCCGCAGGATGGGTGGGTGGAGGCCGTAAAAGAGTTATTTATGGGAAAAGTATAAGTGTAATGTATGTTTGTTTACAGTGTTTGTAATTGACAAAACATGGGGTTATGTGCATGGGTGAATGAATGGAAAATCAGATATGGTAGACAAAACAGGCAAATGAGCTAATTACCATAGATACGCTTTAAGGAGACATGAGATATTTCTTTCATATATAAAATGCAATACATTGTATGGGATTAACAGCAAGGGAAGTCCTGAAAACATATGCAAAATATTTATTTTTAAAGGAATGTCTGTTTTATCTGAGTTTTTATATTAAATAAATTAGTCCCTTATATTACAATACTGTATATAAACCTTGATGATTTTCTTACATCTTGCCTTGTTTGCTTAGTGTTTTCTTGTTCTTTTTCAGCAAAATTTGTTTTAAACCTGTTTCTTGAACCAGGTGTATGTAACAGATGTGCAGTTCATTCTGCTGGAAGTGGAGAAGTTGGGTATGATGCACAGAAATAACTGGCAGGTGGAGTGCTGGGGAAATATCATACGAGTTCATTGTTAAAAAGGTTGAGAAATTCTAGACACCTGCTGGTTCTATGAGGGTACTGCGAAAAGTTATAGCAAGAGTGTAATTGCATGACGAATACATTTAGAGCAGGGCTCTCAAACTCAAATTACCTGAGGGCCACAGGACAAATTTTCACATCCAATGGGTGCCACATGCAAACTGTCCTTTCCCCCAGCATTTGTGTCAGCGGACGCACTATTAACCTCCAGCACCGGTGTCAGAGGATGCAATATTAACCCCCAGTATTGGTGTCAGCGGACGCACTATTAACCCCCAGCATTGGTGTCAGCGGAAGCAATATTAACCCCCAGTATTGGTGTCAGCGGATGCACTATTAACCCCCAGCACTGGTGTCAGCAGATGCAATATTAGCCCCCAGCACTGGTGTCAGCGGACGCACTATTAACTCCCAGCACTGGTGTCAGCGGATGCAATATTAACCCCCAGCACTGGTGTCAGCGGACGCACTATTAACCCCCAGCACTGGTGTCAGCGGATGCAATATTAACCCCCAGCACTGGTGTCAGCGGATGCAATATTAACCCTCAGCACTGGTGTCAGCGGACGCACTATTAACCCCCAGCACTGGTGTCAGCGGATGCAATATTAACCCCCAGCACTGGTGTCAGCGGACGCACTATTAACCCCCAGCACTGGTGTCAGCAGATGCAATATTAACCCCCAGCACTGGTGTCAGCGGATGCGCTATTAACCCCCAGCACTGGTGTCAGTGGATGCAATATTACCCCCTGCATTGATATCAGTGGATGCACTATTAACATCCAGCATTACCCCCTACACCCCACAAATACCCCCCCCCCACATTCCACTTCACAAATATCCCCCCTTAAACTCCACAAATACCCCCCCCCACACACACACACACACACACACTCCATAAATACCCCCTCTTCACAAATTTCAACCCCAGTCACGCAACTAAGGACTTTACTCAGCCTCTGTGTAATGGCTCACTTACCTCTCCTCCTGGCAGTCAGCTGGTGGCCTGATCTTCTGCCTCCCCATAGTTGCCAACATTGTAAAAAAAAAATGTGGGACACTTTTGTGGCTGTAGGCGGAGCTGTACAATAATTAGGGGCGGGGCATTCGTTTGTAGGAGTGAATTAGGAAAAACACACAAGTGCGGCGCGCGAAAAATGGGCATGGTTCACGCGACCTAGTGGGCGTGGCTTGAATGGGCGTGGCTCAAGAGGGTGTGGTTAGAGTCTGAGATGAATGAGGGATGGAGGGGGAAAGGGGGAGAGGGGGAGAGGGGGAGAGGGAAATGACGGGACAGCAGCCCCAGATCCTACACAATAAAAATATCTGTATTCTAGAAAGTTTAACAATCAGCAGATAAAGATACTCCAAGCACCTGGTGTTAGCACTTCAATCATCCCGGCACCATGGTTGTTATGGTGTCAGGATGATTGAAGTGCATTATTTCTATTATTACATTGTAATATAAAATGAAATCATTCAACTCACCATAATGCAGAATCAGTGGGAGCCCTGAGCGTGTCACTAGCCACG
Source organism: Aquarana catesbeiana (assembly GCF_042186555.1). Lineage (NCBI taxonomy): Eukaryota > Metazoa > Chordata > Amphibia > Anura > Ranidae > Aquarana > Aquarana catesbeiana. The sequence goes on along the minus strand of NC_133328.1, from coordinate 541,398,011 downwards.
TCGCCTGCCACCAGAGTCTGTCCTTGCATCAGGTGTCCCAGCAGAGTCCGTCCTTGCATCAGGTGCCCCCAGCAGAGTCCGTCCTTGCATCAGGTGCCCCCAGCGGAGCCCCCCTTACATCAGATGTCCCCAGCAGAGCCCCCCTCACACCAGGAGTCCCCAGCGGAGCCCCCCTCACACTAGGAGTCCCCGGCGGAGCCCCCCCTCACACCAGGAGTCCCCGGCGGAGCCCCCCTCACACCAGGAGTCCCCGGCGGAGCCCCCCTTACACCAGGAGTCCCCGGCGGGGCCCCACCTCACATAAGGTGTCCCCAGCGGAGCTCCCACTCGCATCAGGTGTCCCCAGCGGAGCTCCCCCTCACATTAGGTGTCCCTGGCAGGGCTCTCCCTCACATCAGGTGTCCCCAGCGAAGCTCCCCCTCACATCAGGTGTCCCCGGCAGAGCTCCCCCTCACATCAGGTGTCCCCGGCAGAGCTCCCCCTCACATCAGGTGTCCCCGGCAGAGCTCCCCCTCACATCAGGTGTCCCCGGCAGAGCCCCCTCTCACATTAGGTGTCCCCGGCAGAGCTCCTCCTCACATCAGGTGTCCCCGGCAGAGCCCCCCTCACATCAGGTGTCCCCGGCAGAGCTCCCCCTCACATCAGGTGTCCCCGGCAGAGCCCCCCTAACATCAGGTGTCCCCGGCAGAGCCCCCCCTCACATCAGGTGTCCCCGGCAGAGCTCCCCCTCACATCAGGTGTCCCCGGCAGAGCTCCCCCTCACATTAGGTGTCCCCGGCAGAGCCCCCCCTCACATCAGGTGTCCCCGGCAGAGCCCCCCCTCACATCAGGTGTCCCCGGCAGAGCCCCCCTCACATCAGGTGTCCCCGGCAGAGCTCCTCCTCACATCAGGTGTCCCCAGCAGAGCCCCCCTCACATCAGGTGTCCCCGGCAGAGCCCCCCTCACATCAGGTGTCCCCGGCAGAGCCCCCCTCACATTAGGTGTCCACAGTGGAGCCCCCCCTCACATTAGGTGTCTCCAGTGGAGCCCCCCCTCACATTAGGTGTCCCCAGTGGAGCCCCCCCTCACATTAGGTGTCCCCAGTCAGTGGAGCCCCCCTCACATCAGGTGTCCCTGGCGGAGCCCCCCTCACATCAGATGTCCCCAGTGGAGCCCCCCTTACATCAGATTCCCACAGCGGTGGTGTGCCCCCCCTACCCCAGAGGTGTCCTTGTGTCCGCCGGCCACATGGCTAGAACCCCGCCCCTTTCCATAACAGACTGGCTGGCAGCAGGGCGGGGGGTAGGCGGGGTGAGGCGGAGCGGGGCGGAGGGTGGGCGGTGACGCAGGAGCTCCGTCTAGCCCCCCCAGCTGTCTTCCTGAACTTCTCTAAGATGGCGGCTGGCGGAGACATTGTCTCCGCCGGCCGCGGACCTCTTGCGGCGGCAGCGGCGAAAATCGAGTACCGGATTTCTCGGTACATTTCCTGGGACACCAAAAATTCGGGAATGGAGTCCAAGTCCCGGGAATGTCCCGGGAAATCCGGGACAGTTGGCAACTATGCCTCCCGAGTCCTCTCTTCCTGTCAGGTCCTGGTTTGATCACAGGCCTAGTGGCAGAGCACCCTGAGAACGCCACAATCTTCTGTCCTGAGGTGGCAGAAGGACCCTGGATCCAGGGCCAGTGTTCTGTCGAGAAGTGCCCGCTATCGAATAGTGCCCGGGACGATCTGCGCATGCGCCGTACGTAATAGCACAACAGCTGATTTTACAATCAGTTGATGTGTCGGTGAGACAGCGCCGGCACACAATAGCTGACTGAAGGCATTTTTCAGTCAGATTGTGCCTCGCACTGCCGAGGAGTGTTCATGTAGGTGAAGGGTGGAATTTAACATGAAGGGCGCGGATGTTTTCAATGATGGGCAGTGCTGCAAGATGGGGGAGGAATTTTTAACGATGCCCAAACAAATCTGCTAAACAAATCTTTATCTGCTATTCTTCCCGGAGGGCCTATTTAGCTAGCTAAACGTTTAAAATTCTGTCCCCATCTTTGCAGCAGTGGCCATCCTTGAAAACATCCGCCCCCTTCATGTTAGATCAGCACTGGTCATCAATGAAAACATCCGCCTCCTTCATGTTAGATCAGCACTGGCCATCAATGAAAACATCCGCCCCCTTCATGTTAGATCAGCACTGGCCATCAATGAAAACATCCGCCCCCTTCATGTTAGATCAGCACTGGCCATCAATGAAAACATCCGCCCCCTTCATGTTAGATCAGCACTGGCCATCAATGAAAACATCCGCCCCTTCATGTTAGATCAGCACTGGCCATCAATGAAAACATCCGCCCCCTTCATGTTAGATCAACACTGGCCATCAATGAGAACATCCACCCCTTCATGTTAGATCAGCACTGGCCATCAATGAAAACATCCGCCCCTTCATGTTAGATCAGCACTGGCCATCCTTGAAAACATCCGCCCCCTTCATGTTAGATCAGCACTGGCCATCAATGAGAACATCCGCCCCCTTCATGTTAGATCAGCAATGGCCACCCTTGAAAACATCCGCCCCCTTCATGTTAGATCAGCACTGGCCATCAATGAAAACATCCGCCCCCTTCATGTTAGATCAGCACTGGCCATCAATGAAAACATCCGCCCCCTTCATGTTAGATCAGCACTGGCCATCAATGAAAACATCCGCCCCTTCATGTTAGATCAGAACTGGCCATCAATGAAAACATCCGCCCCCTTCATGTTAGATCAGCACTGGCCATCAATGAAAACATCTGCCCCTTCATGTTAGATCAGAACTGGCCATCAATGAAAACATACACCCCCTTCATGTTAGATCAGCACTGGCCATCAATGAAAACATCCGCCCCCTTCATGTTAGATCAGCACTGGCCATCAATGAAAACATCCGCCCCCTTCATGTTAGATCAGCACTGGCCATCAATGAAAACATCCGCCCCCTTCATGTTAGATCAGCACTGGCCATCAATGAAAACATCCGCCCCCTTCATGTTAGATCAGCACTGGCCATCAATGAAAACATCCGCCCCTTCATGTTAGATCAGAACTGACCATCAATGAAAACATCCGCCCCCTTCATGTTAAATCAGCACTGGCCATCAATGAAAACATCCGCCCCCTTCATGTTAGATCAGCACTGGCCATTCTTGAAAACATCCGCCCCCTTCATGTTAGATCAGCACTGGCCATCAATGAAAACATCCGCCCCCTTCATGTTAAATTCCGCCCCTCACCTACATGAACATGCCTCGGCACAATCTGACTGAAAAATGTCTTCAGTCGGCTATTGTGCGCAGCGTGCCGTATCGCTGACACAACAGCTGATCGTAAAATCAGCTGTTGCGGTATTACGTACGGCGCTTACGCAGTTCACCCCGGGCTTTTTTTTATAGCGACCACTTCTCGATAGAACTAGGTGGGTGGGGCGATGGGCGGATCCTTCTTCCACTCTGCTCTCCTGTGTTGTGCGCACTGGGCTGCAGCAGCATGCAGGGGAGAGGAGATGGAGAGAGAAAGCTCCCAGCCGCTGCCACCCGCCTAGGATCGGCCCTGCCTGCGGGCTATTTGTAACCTGACCGCGAGCCGTAAATGGCCCGTGGGCCAGTACTTTGAGACCCCTGATTTAGAGGCTTCCTCTTAAAACACTACTTCCTCTAGTGGTCAACTGAAGCATGTCATGATCACGTGCTTAAAGGGGTTGTAAACCCTTGTGTTTTTTCACCTTAATGTAGCCTATGCATTAAGGTGAAAAAACACCTGACAGTGACCGGCCCCCCAGCACCACCATTTTACTTACCTGAGCCCCGTATTTCCATCGATGAAGACGCGCTCCCCTTCTCTCCACGGGGTCCCGGCTCTTGATTGGATAGATTGATAGCAGCGCAGCCATTGGCTCCCCCTACTGTCAATCAAATCCAATGACGCGGGCGCCGGTGGCGGGGCCAAGTCCGGCATTCATGTCTATGGTCACAAATGTTTGGACTCACGAGCGCGCCCACAAGGTAACCCCCCTGAAGAGCGCTTCTAGGGGGTTATCTGATGCGGGGAGGAGCCGCAAGAGCCACCGGGGGACCCCAGAATATGATGATCTGTGCCACTCTGTGCAAAACGAGCTGCACAGTGGAGGTAGGTATGATATGTTTGTTATTAAAAAGAATGAGGGTTTACAATCACTTTAAAGAGGAACTGCTGTCTGCTCACATAATTTGTAATAAAAACATCTTTGCCATTATGAAGCTTCCCTCCAACCACTTTGCATATTATTTTATATATACTGTGATTCTGTACTTGCCAAAAATGGTGCAGAAATCTCCCTCCACTGAGTCTGGGTGAAACCATTTTGAATGTGGGCAGCTGAAGCTGCTGTCTGCTCACTTCCTGGATTTACACAGACACACAGGAGGCACACCTCCAGCTCTGCAGCCCTGCACTTCTTATTGGCCCGCTTATGACTCATCCCCTCCTCCCTTCCTTGCAAACTCTCACGAGAGTGAGAGAGGGAGCTGTGCATGATGTCACAAGCCTAGGCTTTTTACCAGACAAGAAACAGGAAGTGGGCTGTATAAGGTATATATTGTTACCAATATATTGGACCTATTGTATAATAATGAGCTATGTACATGTTTAAGGATTCTTGCACATGGCTTAGCTAAGCCTGTTCAGGGTAATTCCCAGCATATTTCCTCTGCTCGCCTAGGTGCAGCGTACAGCATGTCAATGACATAAATGGCTGTGTGTTACAGTAGTCATGTATGCAGTGGTGCTATCATATGCACTTGTACAGTGCACAAGCCCATACGCTGTACTCATGTTTATGATAGCACTGCCATATACACAAGTACAGCAAAGCACATCCATGTAAGTGAAAGACAGGCTATATCCTGCACCTGAGCTGCCATGGCGGAAGGAATGTGCTGGAAATTGCACTGAATGGGCTCAGCTGGCTCATGTGCAAGAGCCCTACTAGTTAAAAAAAGTATGGCCAAAGCTTTTTTTGCCATACTTCTCTTCTGGGTCACAGGAGTGCACTTATTTTTGCACTCCTGTTACCCAGATTCAGCCGACTGTAAGTAAAAGCCCAATGTTAGCTAACATCACAGAGCTGTTCCATGCTCTGAAAGGATCCTGACTTGAAGGTCAGGATCCACCCAGATGCCTGATCGGTAGCTGGCGCAGTCTCTCTCCCGCCCCTTCTGCAGCCCAATGAGCCTCCAATGAGCACTGAGAGGGCAGAGCAGAGAGTGGTGACTGACAGTCAATGCTCTCTACTCAGTGAAGACTGAGAGTTGAGTTATCAGTGATCATGTGATGCTCAGTATTCAGCTTTAGACCGCTGCAGCTGGGGGACAGCTGCAGCATTGGACAGATGCTGCAGCCATATAGGTGACTATTTATGTTTGTCCTTTTGATAGCCTACATTTCTCCTTTAAAGCAAAAATAGCCCAAATGGATATCTACAATCCATAAAACCAAAAGTGTCTAAAGTCAACATTTATTTTTGTTTTGGACAGGGAAGGAAAAAGAGTTAAACAATTTGTCAGGTTTTTATTGCTGCCTGTGTTCCATCTAGGAGAAGCGCCCCTCTGCTGGCCCTGGTAACCATTGTCACTATTATAGAAAGTGATGATAAATTTACCTTTTGTGGTTGTCACTGGAACAGAAGGAGGGATAAAATCTTCCAATGAGGACACCTGTTCCTGTGGCAACTGGCATGCTCTCTTACTTTGGAGAGATTTCCTCTCACTTGGTGTTTTGCCTCCCCATTAAGAAATGAAGAGCAAAAAAAGAAGCTGACGTGTTTTCCTTTAGATATACTTTAAATATGACGGGCATAAAATGCATATAATAAAATACTATACAATAGCTGTGCTATACAAGCTGCTTTGCTTAGCTTTATTGCTTTACTATCCATCCTTAGACAATAAATAGTAAAAATGGTTACTAATATTTGCAAATAAAGGGCATACAGCGTGCATAAAGCATAAATAGCCAGTGTAAGGTAGCCACAGGTGCACCATACAACCTCCCATTGCAATGAATGACTGTATGGCCTTGCATAAACTCGTGTATGTACAAGAGCGTACAATCCTGGACATAGTCTGCATTCAGCGTTGTACATCTATGTTCATGCATGAGTAAACCCTTACATAGCAGCGTATACCCATTCATTGTAATGAGTGGTTGTAAGCTGCACTAGTGTTTCCCTTACGCCAGCTATTTATACTTCCTGTATGCTGTACACCCTTCTGCGACTGTGTACATGAAGCCTAACACATGATCAAACTTCTTAATAATCATTGTTAAAAAACACTGTATAACCAATATTATTCATGGAGAGTATTGTTTAAAGGGAACTTGTATTGAGAATGCACAAAACCTTTTACAGTAGACCTTCCCATTGGAAATTCTGAATATTCCTACCTGTCCTCCTGGTCTAATGACTTTGATACCTTCTGAGTCACTGACCCAGAAGAAATAGATTGGAAGCCCTGACTTTCCTAATCTAGACACTTGTCCTAGGTCCTCCTGGACCTCTCTGCTGCCTTTGACAGAGGACCACCCCCTCCTCCTCAAAAAACTCCACTCCTTTAGTCTCCATGACTGTACTCTTCGCTGGTTCTCATCCTACCTATCCCACCGCTCCTTCAGTGTCACTTACAACTCTACTTCCTCCTCTCCTCTTCCTTTCTCCGTCAGGGTCCACCAAGGTTCTGTTCTTGGACCTCTCCTTTTCTCAATCTACACCACCTCCCTGGGTCAGTTGATTGCCTCCCATGGCTTCCAATATCATCTCTACGCTGATGACACCCAAATCTATCTCTCCACCCCCCAGCTCTCTCCATCTGTCTCCACACGCATCACTAACTTACTAGCAGACATATCAGCCTGGATGTCACATCACTTCCTCAAACCCAACCTATCCAAAACCGAGCTCATGATATTTCCTCCCCCAGGTGCCACTTCCCCTGATTTCTCTGTCACTATTAACGGCTCAACTATCAACTTGTCCCCCCACTCCAAGGTCCTAGTTGTAATCCTGGACTCCGAACTAACCTTTCGGCCCCACATCCTATCGCTATCCAAAATTTGCCCTCGTATTCTCCCTCACAGTAGAACAATTATAGATAGAACCTGCTTCCACTGTTTCATTTTACAGTTTTACAGTTTTTATAGCACAAACCATTTTTCAAACATTGATGCCACCTACACACGATCGGAATTTCGGCCCGCAAAAGACTGATGAGAGTTTTTCATCGGAAAATGCGACCGTGTGTATGCTCCTTCGGACTTTTGCTGGCCGAATTCCAGCCAGCAAAAGATTGAGAGCACGCTCTCAATTTTTCGGTCAGAAAAAGTTCCTATCTAAAAATGCGATCGTCTGTAGCATTTCCGAAGCGCAAAATTCCTACGTATGCTCGGAAACAATTCAACGCATGCTCAGAAGCATTGAACTTCATTTTCTCGGCTCGTTGTAGTGTTGTACATCACCGCGTTCTTGACGGTCGTAAGTTCAGCAAACTTTTGTGTGACCGTGTGTATGCAAGGCAAACTTGAGCGGAATCATGTCGGAAAAGCCATTGTATCTTTTTCCGACGAGAAGTCCGATCGTGTGTACGCGGCATTACTGTGAAATAGTACACATTTCATTTAATTTCACATTTTTTTTGGCTATCTAGTAATATATAAAACAAACAAATTTATAACTATAATTTCTAAGTGCAAGCTTGTATGCCATTATATCCAAAACTAGGTGGGATCAAATGACAACATTTCTGTATCCATTGCTATCCACATAAACACAAGAAAGGTATCACACTTATACTTGGAATTTTAGTCTCCATTATTCTAAATCCATCAAGGACACAATAGGGCTAATTTACTAAGGGCAGATAGACTGTGCACCTTGCAAGTGCAGTTGCTCCAGAGCTTCGTAAATTATGGGAAGCTCTACTAACTTCCATCATCCAATCATGTGCAAACAAAAATACTGTTTTAATTTCCCTTGCATGTGATTGGGTGAAGCTTTGCCTCCTTTACTAAGCTCTTGAGCAACTGCACTTGCAAAGTGTACAGTCTATTTGCCTTTAGTAAATCAACCCAAGTGTTTGCTTTACATTTGGAAATAATCATGTTTTTCCACAAGGAATTCAGCAAGATACAAGTTAGAAGATGCCAACTTGTTTTTGAATGTGCAAGTTCCAGAGCTTTCATCACCCTTCCTTCATCACTCATTGTCCCTGACCCAGAACATGCATGTGCATATCAGGTGTCTTGACACCTAAGCATATTTTTTTTGTTCTGGGTCAGCAAGTCAACCAATAGCAAAGGAAAAAGCAATGATGGCAACTCTGGAGCTCGCATCTTCAAAAACAAGTCAACCACAATAGCCCCTATAGGTATCTTTACACTCCTATGGTTGTATATTGCAGAATGGATAACATGCCTTGCTTGTATCTCTGATAAATAAACAAATCACCCACCATGTACTCCATATTTGCTGCAGGTGGAAAGACTTTGCTTCTGACTTGGTTATGGTATTCAAGGATGGCGATCATATCATTTTGGGAAATGTAGCGCTTCCTTCTGGCCTTGGGGATACTTGCTGAGTCCAGCTGAGCAATCAGCTCTGGCTCTAGGATGGTGGAATTGCTGGCTGATAATAATAAGTCTGTGGAATTAGGTAAGACTAAACCACATGTTTCACAGAGGAGAGAGAATATAAAGGCTGCAGCCACAAAGCACATCTCAATCATGCTTGGAAGGCAATGCACAGACTTCAGATAAGGCACAATGATTTGGAATAAACTGCTTCTTGCAACCTATATAAATGAAGAAAAGTAAAAATAAATAGTAAACATTAAGAATTAAATGTACTCTACTGTATGTATAAAGTACAATAGTGATATTTTAATAAACTAAAGAAAAATATTGATCTGCACAAAGTACTATAAATTAATAATTCGATTTGTTTAAAAAAAAAAAAGTAAAAATGTAATCAAACAATCAAACATGTATAGTAACTGTTGCTCAGAGTAATAGCAGTTATTATTTTGAGAAATATTATAACTTAAACATTCAAGCTCAAGTTAAGAGTTATTAAGACAAAATAGGAAAACTTCTGCACTGTAATGGATTAAACTCTTATTTGGAGTCCCCATGAAGAAATTCACCCCAATCTTACCTTTCAGCAGTTTGTCAGTTTTGCACCAGTGATATTTCTATTGCTCTGCTATGAAGTGTACAGCCTTGTAAGGGAAGGACATATCCTGTTGTAAATTCAGTGAAAGCAAAACTCTGCTAGGAACTTCTGGCTGCAGGATTTAAGTGATAACAGCTTTTTATATGTTACAGTCTGGACTCTCTTGCCAGACCCTGGAGAAGTACAGCTTGCAGAGGAGGGGTTTACAGTACAGTACAGTGATTGGGTGGCATCATATCACAGGGCTGGTAGGAACAATGGCATTTCCAATTTCAATCACAAATTAGGAGCAGATTACCTGATCTCATTTTTTTTTTTTTTTTACTATGAGCAAAACTCAGATTTAGTGTGACACAGGGGTTTCCTACCATTAGGAATTCATTCATTCATTCATTCAAAGAGTTCAGCCAAATAAAAGGAATATATTAAACTGATGACGTGGGTACCTTGTACCACCACGGGCATAGTGATTCCAATAAGAAAGCATTGGTATTTTGTTTTTTTTCTTATTACAAACATGTTATAGAGTGCACTTTATCTATTTACTTTCCTGTTACAAACATGTGATGGTGGCCGTACATGCTTTGATAATCTTTTCTGATTAATCTCTTCCCAAAGGAATAATCAATCCAAAGTTGAGAACACATTCATTTGTCACACATGGGGAACTGGATTTTGACCGATAGTTGAAAGATGCGATTGTAAGTTATTAATCACAATTCTGTTTTCATCATGCAGTCTCATAATCTGACTACTCAAAATACGATCAGTTTCATGAACAAGGTAGCTCAGTGCTGCCGATCAATAATTTTCCACCCTGCCCAATCAGCTCCAAAAAATTCCAACCAATTTGAATCCAATAAAAATCAAGTTTAAATTGTGCAAAATGGAAGTTATACCTGTTTGATTGTTTTCAGGTTTGATAATTTTGATTGGATAATAAAACCAAAGAGTATGTGGCTGACATCAGAGGCTGCACATAATTTTTTTTTCTTTCTTATTACATAGGTGTTATAGAGTGTTCAATGTAGCTATCATTGGGCTATGGGCATACTTAAAGAGGTGCTTCAGGCCCCCCCCCCCCCAAAAAATGAAAGGTCAGCAGCTACAAATACTGTAGCCGCTGACTGTTAATATTAGGGCACTTACCTGTCCAGGCTTCCAGCATTGTCCTCACCTGAACTGATTCTTCAATCGGCTATTGGGTGCTGCCCATGCCATCTTGTCTTGCCGTTTCACATCTGGTTTCCTACTGCACATGCGCAAAGTTTGTGAATGGGTCGCAGTTTTTTGGGGCCCGTAAAGTGTCCCAGAAGGCTGTGGGGGAAGGGGGGGGCGAACTTTCGTCTCAGTTCGGCATGATGAACTGAGCCAGAAGTGGGAGCAGTTACCTGTCAAAACCAGTTTCCTGCTTCCCCCTCCCCCCAAGAGGTGCCCCCCAAGAAGGTGGGGCTCTGCTTTAAGCGCACATCCATGCAAGGGCTGAGATGTCACATGCATTCACATGCAGGTAGTCTCATTCATGTCAACTGGGACACAGTGGCTGCAAAAACACAGCCACTGCTTCCAATATGACTTCCATGTGGGTGCATGTCCCCGAATGCAGATAGTGTGAGCAGAGGCAGCTCTCTAATTAGGCAAATTAGGCGGTCGCCTAAGGCCTCGCATTCACAGGGGCCTCGCGACCATCTAATTTGTCTAAATGAAGAGCTGCCTCTACTGACAACAATGCCGCTGTGGTGGTGATGCACTCCGGTGAGCAGAGGGTTAATGTCTGTGAGCTCCGTGAAGAGCGAGGATGGAGTCGTGGCTGTGTCTTGGAGAGGAGGTGGGGTCAGTGCTGTGTTGTCCGGGGGAGGAGAAGGGGAGGGGACTTGTTCCAGCAGCTGGAGCAAAATAATACAAATAAATATTCCCGCTGCTCTGGAGATGCAGATCGCCCCCCAATGACCCCCCACTGTAATGCTGTGCTGAGCAATCCCCGCACACCTGGAGGAGGCATCCAGCATCTAACTGGTAAGCAGAGGGGAAGAGGAGGGTCCCGCTGGGGAGGAATCCTCGCTAGAGGTGTATGGAGCCGATGGAAAAGGGAGGTAGGAGAGAAGAGCTGAAGAGGTGTCCGGGCCGCCCCTCTCTGGATCTGTCAAAAGAGGAGGGGAGATCCGGGGCTCCAGCTACAGGGAGAGGCACAGCACAGCTACCAGGTCACAACCCCTTCTGCAGCCAGTGACCACCAGCATGAGAGAGAGTAAACCCCCATCCCTGCTCCTCCAGCATCCCCTAGCCACAGCCACTGGCCTTTATATCCACCCCTGCCCCATCCCCCCAACTCCCTTCCTCCTGGTTATCAGTGCCACAGTCAGGGCAGCTCAGTCCTGTGCCAATGTGCCAACCTGTGATTGAGAGCCCCTGACCCCTCCCTCCACCCTGCCCTTACCCCCACCTATGCAGGGCTCCACTGCAGGGTCAGGAGGTCCCAGCCCAGTCCAGTGCTGATCCTCAGCCATGGTGGGCCGGGTGCTCTGCATCCTGCGTTAGCACTGCCTGCTGATTGGCTTCTCCGCTGCTACCTCCCTCATGGACACCAGCACTGAGATAGAGAACACTGACACCAGCACCGAGATAGAGAACACTGGCACCAGCACCGAGATAAAGAACACTGACACCAGCACCAAAATAGAGAGCACTGACACCAGCATTGAGATAGAGAACACTGACATCAGCACCGAGATAGAGAGCACTGACACCAGCACCGAGATAGAGAGCACTGACACCAGCACCGAGACAGAGAGCACTGACACCAGCACAGAGACAGAGAGCACTGATACCAGCACAGAGACAGAGAACATTGACACCAACACTGAGACAGAGAACACTGACACCAGCACCGAGAGAGCACTGACACCAGCACTGAGATATAGAGCACTGACACCAGCACCGAGATATAGAGCACTGACACCAGCACTGAGATAGAGAGAACTGACACCAGCACCGAATTAGAGGACACGCACACCAGCACCGAGGTAGAGAGCACTGACACCAGCACCGAGATAAAGAACATTGACACCAGCACCGTGATAGAGAGCACTGACACCAGCACCGAGATAGAGGACACGCACACCAGCACGGAGATAGAGAGCAATGACACCAGCACCGAGATAGAGAACACTGACACCAGCACCGAGACAGAGAGCACTGACACCAGCGTTGAGATGGAGGGCACGGACACCAGCACCGAGACAGAGAGCACTGACACCAGCATCGAGATATAGAGCACTGACACCAGCACCAAGATAGAGAGCACTGACACCAGCACCAAGATAGAGAGCACTGACACCAGCACCGAGATAAAGAACACTGACACCAGCACCGAGACAGAGAACACTGACATCACCACCGAGATAGAGAACACTGACAGCAGCACCGAGATAGAGAACACTGACACCAGCACCGAGACAGAGAGCACTGACACCAGCACTGAGATACAGAACACTGACACCAGCACCGAGACAGAGAGCACTGACACCAGCACTGAGATAGAGAACACTGACACCAGCACCGAGACAGAGAGCACTGACACCAGCACTGAGATAGAGAACACTGACACCAGCACCGAGACAGAGAGCACTGACACCAGCACTGAGATAGAGAACACTGACACCAGCACCGAGACAGAGAGCACTGACACCAGCGTCGAGATGGAGGGCACGGACACCAGCACCGAGACAGAGAGCACTGACACCAGCATTGAGATATAGAGCACTGACACCAGCACCGAGATAGAGAACACTGACACCAGCACCGAGATAGAGAGCACTGACACCAGCACCGAGATAGAGAGCACTGACACCAGCACCGAGATATAGAGCACTCACACCAGCACCGAGATAAAGAACACTGACACCAGCACCGAGACAGAGAACACTGACACCAGCACCAAGATAGAGAACACTGACACCAGCACCGAGACAGAGAACACTGACACCAGCACCGAGACAGAGAGCACTGACACCAGCACCGAGATAGAGAACACTGACACCAACACCGAGATAGAGAACACTGACACCAGCACCGAGATAGAGAACACTGACACCAGCACCGAAATAGAGAGCACTGACACCAGCACCGAGGTAGAGGACACGGACACCAGCACCGAGATAGAGAGCACTGACACCAGCACCGAGATAGAGAACACTGACACCAGCACCGAAATAGAGAGCACTGACACCAGCACCGAGATAGAGAACACTGACACCAGCACCGAGATAGAGAACACTGACTCCAGCACCGAAATAGAGAGCACTGACACCACCCTCGAGATAGAGGACACAGACACCAGCACCGAGATAGAGGACACTGACACCAGCACCGAGATAGAGAGCACTGACACCAGCACCGAAATAGAGAGCACTGACACCAGCACCGAGATAGAGGACACGGACACCAGCACCGAGATAGAGAGCACTGACACCAGCATTGAGATATAGAGCACTGACACCAGCACCGAGATAGAGAGCACCGACACCAGCACCGAGATAGAGGACACGGACACCAGCACCGAGATAGAGAGCACTGACATCAGCACCGAGATAGAGAGCACTGACACCAGCACCGAGATAGAGAGCACTGACACCAGCACCGAGATAGAGAGCACTGACACCAGCACCGAGACAGAGAGCACTGACACCAGCACAGAGACAGAGAGCACTGATACCAGCACAGAGATAGAGAACACTGACACCAACACTGAGACAGAGAACACTGACACCAGCACCGAGAGAGCACTGACACCAGCACTGAGATATAGAGCACTGACACCAGCACCGAGATATAGAGCACTGACACCAGCACTGAGATAGAGAGAACTGACACCAGCACCGAGATAGAGGACACGCACACCAGCACCGAGATAAGGAGCACTGACACCAGCACCGAGATAAAGAACACTGACACCAGCACCGTGATAGAGAGCACTGACACCAGCACCGAGATAGAGGACACGCACACCAGCACGGAGATAGAGAGCAATGACACCAGCACCGAGACAGAGAGCACTGACACCAGCGTCGAGATGGAGGGCATGGACACCAGCACCGAGACAAAGAGCACTGACACCAGCATCGAGATATAGAGCACTGACACCAGCACCAAGATAGAGAGCACTGACACCAGCACCAAGATAAAGAACACTGACACCAGCACCGAGACAGAGAACACTGACATCACCACCGAGATAGAGAACACTGACAGCAGCACCGAGATAGAGAACACTGACACCAGCACCGAGAGAGCACTGACACCAGCACTGAGATATAGAGCACTGACACCAGCACCGAGATATAGAGCACTGACACCAGCACTGAGATAGAGAGAACTGACACCAGCACCGAGATAGAGGACACGCACACCAGCACCGAGATAGGGAGCACTGACACCAGCACCGAGATAAAGAACACTGACACCAGCACCGTGATAGAGAGCACTGACACCAGCACCGAGATAAAGGACACGCACACCAGCACGGAGATAGAGAGCAATGACACCAGCACCGAGACAGAGAGCACTGACACCAGCGTCGAGATGGAGGGCATGGACACCAGCACCGAGACAAAGAGCACTGACACCAGCATCGAGATATAGAGCACTGACACCAGCACCAAGATAGAGAGCACTGACACCAGCACCAAGATAAAGAACACTGACACCAGCACCGAGACAGAGAACACTGACATCACCACCGAGATAGAGAACACTGACAGCAGCACCGAGATAGAGAACACTGACACCAGCACCGAGACAGAGAGCACTGACACCAGCACTGAGATACAGAACACTGACACCAGCACCGAGACAGAGAGCACTGACACCAGCACTGAGATAGAGAACACTGACACCAGCACCGAGACAGAGAGCACTGACACCAGCACTGAGATAGAGAACACTGACACCAGCACCGAGACAGAGAGCACTGACACCAGCGTCGAGATGGAGGGCACGGACACCAGCACCGAGACAGAGAGCACTGACACCAGCATTGAGATATAGAGCACTGACACCAGCACCGAGATAGAGAACACTGACACCAGCACCGAGATAGAGAGCACTGACACCAGCACCGAGATAGAGAGCACTGACACCAGCACCGAGATATAGAGCACTCACACCAGCACCGAGATAAAGAACACTGACACCAGCACCGAGACAGAGAACACTGACACCAGCACCGAGACAGAGAACACTGACACCAGCACCGAGATAGAGAACACTGACTCCAGCACCGAAATAGAGAGCACTGACACCACCCTCGAGATAGAGGACACAGACACCAGCACCGAGATAGAGGACACTGACACCAGCACCGAGATAGAGAGCACTGACACCAGCACCGAAATAGAGAGCACTGACACCAGCACCGAGATAGAGGACACGGACACCAGCACCGAGATAGAGAGCACTGACACCAGCATTGAGATATAGAGCACTGACACCAGCACCGAGATAGAGAGCACCGACACCAGCACCGAGATAGAGGACACGGACACCAGCACCGAGATAGAGAGCACTGACATCAGCACCGAGATAGAGAGCACTGACACCAGCACCGAGATAGAGAGCACTGACACCAGCACCGAGATAGAGAGCACTGACACCAGCACCGAGACAGAGAGCACTGACACCAGCACAGAGACAGAGAGCACTGATACCAGCACAGAGATAGAGAACACTGACACCAACACTGAGACAGAGAACACTGACACCAGCACCGAGAGAGCACTGACACCAGCACTGAGATATAGAGCACTGACACCAGCACCGAGATATAGAGCACTGACACCAGCACTGAGATAGAGAGAACTGACACCAGCACCGAGATAGAGGACACGCACACCAGCACCGAGATAAGGAGCACTGACACCAGCACCGAGATAAAGAACACTGACACCAGCACCGTGATAGAGAGCACTGACACCAGCACCGAGATAGAGGACACGCACACCAGCACGGAGATAGAGAGCAATGACACCAGCACCGAGACAGAGAGCACTGACACCAGCGTCGAGATGGAGGGCATGGACACCAGCACCGAGACAAAGAGCACTGACACCAGCATCGAGATATAGAGCACTGACACCAGCACCAAGATAGAGAGCACTGACACCAGCACCAAGATAAAGAACACTGACACCAGCACCGAGACAGAGAACACTGACATCACCACCGAGATAGAGAACACTGACAGCAGCACCGAGATAGAGAACACTGACACCAGCACCGAGAGAGCACTGACACCAGCACTGAGATATAGAGCACTGACACCAGCACCGAGATATAGAGCACTGACACCAGCACTGAGATAGAGAGAACTGACACCAGCACCGAGATAGAGGACACGCACACCAGCACCGAGATAGGGAGCACTGACACCAGCACCGAGATAAAGAACACTGACACCAGCACCGTGATAGAGAGCACTGACACCAGCACCGAGATAAAGGACACGCACACCAGCACGGAGATAGAGAGCAATGACACCAGCACCGAGACAGAGAGCACTGACACCAGCGTCGAGATGGAGGGCATGGACACCAGCACCGAGACAAAGAGCACTGACACCAGCATCGAGATATAGAGCACTGACACCAGCACCAAGATAGAGAGCACTGACACCAGCACCAAGATAAAGAACACTGACACCAGCACCGAGACAGAGAACACTGACATCACCACCGAGATAGAGAACACTGACAGCAGCACCGAGATAGAGAACACTGACACCAGCACCGAGACAGAGAGCACTGACACCAGCACTGAGATACAGAACACTGACACCAGCACCGAGACAGAGAGCACTGACACCAGCACTGAGATAGAGAACACTGACACCAGCACCGAGACAGAGAGCACTGACACCAGCACTGAGATAGAGAACACTGACACCAGCACCGAGACAGAGAGCACTGACACCAGCGTCGAGATGGAGGGCACGGACACCAGCACCGAGACAGAGAGCACTGACACCAGCATTGAGATATAGAGCACTGACACCAGCACCGAGATAGAGAACACTGACACCAGCACCGAGATAGAGAGCACTGACACCAGCACCGAGATAGAGAGCACTGACACCAGCACCGAGATATAGAGCACTCACACCAGCACCGAGATAAAGAACACTGACACCAGCACCGAGACAGAGAACACTGACACCAGCACCGAGACAGAGAACACTGACACCAGCACCAAGATAGAGAACACTGACACCAGCACCGAGATAGAGAACACTGACACCAGCACCGAGATAGAGAACACTGACACCAGCACCGAAATAGAGAGCACTGACACCAGCACCGAGATAGAGGACACGGACACCAGCACCGAGATAGAGAGCACTGACACCAGCACCTAGATAGAGAACACTGACACCAGCACCGAAATAGAGAGTACTGACATCAGCACCGAAATAGAGAGCACTGACACCAGCACGAGATAGAGGACACGGACACCAGCACCGAGATAGAGGACACTGACACCAGCACCGAGATAGAGAGCACTGACACCAGCACCGAAATAGAGAGCACTGACACCAGCACCGAGATAGAGGACACGGACACCAGCACCGAGATAGAGAGCACTGACACCAGCACCGAAATAGAGAGCACTGACACCAGCACCGAGATAGAGAGCACTGACACCAGCACTTTAAAGCTCTAAAAATATACGAAATTTATACAGTTAATTTTTTTTATCACTTGGATTATTTTTCCCGTTATGCGCGTGAGTGGGGCCTCATGTCTAGGTTTTGCCTAAGGCCTGACAAAGCCTAGAGCCGCCTCTGAGTGTGAGTTTGGGTATTCTCATCTGCACAGATGTCAAATTGGGAGCAACGGCTGTGTCTGTGCAGCTGCTGCTCCTAATTGACATAAATAGGACTGCCGGCAAACAAATACACACACAGCCCTCACATGGGTATTCGCTTAAAGGAGAAGTACAGTCGAAGAACATTTGGCTGTACTTCTCCTGTGGAACACAAGAGTTCAGTTCGTTCTTCACCCCTGTGACCCGTTTTCAGCCGACTGTTAGCTGATGTCACAGAGCCAGTCCAGGCTGGGGAAAGGTCACGACCATATGGTCAGGATCCACCCAGAATCCTGGACTAGCACCTTGCTCAGGCCCTCTGTGAGTCAGCTGCTCCCGCTCCCGACCTCTCTACAGCCCAGTGCTCCAGCCCAGGGGGGAGGGGCAGAACAGAGAGTCGGTGACTCACAGTCATAAGCTCCCTGCTCACGGAGTACTAAGAACTGAGTGATCAGCTGTCTTTGATCGCTTAGTTCTTACCCTTAGAGCCACTGGGGGACTGATGCTGCATCCACCTAGGTAAGTATGATTTCTAAAAAAAACTACCCATACTTCTCTTTTTGGCACACTTGTGTGAATGAGTCCTAACAAGTAAATACAATATAGAACTGCATTCATTTTGTGTATTTTATAGCTGCCTGGAGTTCAGCTTAAGAGTCTGTTGCCTAATGATTGATGACATGGTAAATTTGTTGAGGAGATGTTTAACACGACGATACATTGCTTTCACAATAGATCAGCTCAAGTCCAAACCACACATGTCTTTCAGCCACATGCGTCAGTTACGAGGTTCAGACAATGGTCCCTGCATTATTTTGTACAATTTCTTGTAAAACAGTCATTATGAAAAAATAATAGGACATATTTCAGAAACAGCTAAAAGTTACATAGATTGGCAATAATTTGATATTTGTCAACAGATTGCTAAACACTTTTAAAATTTAAAGTACAGCTAAACCCTAACTGGATGACATTTAGTTTGGTAAATAATTATGTGTCATGAGGAATTGCCATGATTTTTTTTTTTACATAAAAAAACTCTTTTCACCTTTTATTTATCCCTTTTGTATCCAATGCTGCTGATCTCACTCAACCTCTTTCTGATGCTTCCTGTCTACCTGCTTTCCCTCCAGCTTTGGTTACATATCATTGCTCTGCACCAGCTCCCTGATAGTTGTGTAGCGCTTGGTTGCTACTAGTAATTAACATCCACCATGTCATCCTGCTGCCAGACCTCCATCTATCACTTCTGAGACAATGAACAGTCATTTGTGTTGTTTTGTTTTTATTTATTGAGGGATATAACTTGGTTGGGGTAAAGGAAATATGGGATGCCCATAGACATAGGTGTGCGCAGCCTATTGCATTAGGTTGTGCACCCCAAAGCTCAAACACACATGCGTGTGTGTGTGTGTGTGTGTGTATATGTATATAAACTAATAGTGTCAGTAAAGCAGTGGACGATATCAGTAGGGCAGTGGATGGTGTCAGTATTTTTATTTTTTATTATTTTATTTTTTTAATTTATTAAAATGTATTTATTAGCTATTTTAATTTAAATTATTAAGTATTTAATTAATTTTTTTACTATTTTTTTAGGAGGGCTTTGGTGAAATATCAGGGATTAAAACAGGGGGAATGTGTGCCACATGGGGTGATTAGGGTGTGCCCAGGCACACCTGGCACAGCCTGTGCACACACCTATGCCCATAGAACAATTGTTTTGCCATCATATTTAAGAATTAGAACGAAAGGTTGAGCCGTGAAGTACTGATGTACATATAATATCTACAGGCACTTCCCCTGCATAATACCATGCAGACTATTTCTCCTCCTCTGCGTATCTCCTGCAGACTGTTGCTCCCAGGACTTCCACCCTCCTGCACAAACTTCCGCTGTAGATCATTATTCTTCCTGTCACATCATCCTCTTTTGATAAAGAGACCACTCTGAACAGTCTCAGTTGCTGACTAGAATTGGTTGCACTGTTACTAGGCCAGAGGTCTGCAGTACCTCTCCCTGGCGGCCTAGTAATTTAGTAATATGTGCTGATTGGTGGACTACTGTTCCCAGCTAGTCCGGCTTGCAAATCCTGTGCCCTTAGGCAGCAGCAATTTGACACACTCCCCACAGTCTCTCCTCTGGCCTCACACCCACATCCCCTGGCATGCCTCATCCAGAACTCCACTTTGGTCCACTCACCGACCTTCTTCTGCCCCCAGTCCATGATGGAGAACTTTAACTGGAAATACGTTCCGGCAGCTTCTCCATCCCCTCTGTTCCAGAATACTTCACCCATGACCGTGTAAAGATGAAGCTCCCTCCCAGCTCTCCTGGGCTTCTCCGCTAGGCCTCACACCACCCCAGATGGGGATGGGGCCCCTGCTGCTGCCTAGTACTCCATTCTCCACGTCTCTTGGCCAACAACTCCTCCCCAGCGAGCTGTTACCTCACCTTATATGGGAGGCCGGCCCCCTGCCAATTCCAGTTGGGGATTGGTCAGGGCTCCTATCATGAGCTGCCTGCCACTCCAGTCTTAGGCCCTGCCCCCATTCCAGATCATTCTCCCTGGAAGCAGGGGAGGCGCCCCTGAACTAAAGCACAGGTGGTCACACTCACTGCTG
The DNA here is from genome assembly GCF_042186555.1 of Aquarana catesbeiana. NCBI lineage: Eukaryota > Metazoa > Chordata > Amphibia > Anura > Ranidae > Aquarana > Aquarana catesbeiana. The sequence goes on along the minus strand of NC_133328.1, from coordinate 541,377,312 downwards.
CACTAACCACTCCCTGCCCCCCCAGTTTCCCTTACCAAATCCTCACTCTAGCACCTACCTATGGTAGAGGGTGCTACAGTTGTAATGTTGGACCATGCCTGTGCATCAGCATAGTTTTCACCAGGGGCACATGTGAAACGGTGTCAACATAGGAGACATCCAAAACAGGAAGAGCCTTTACAAAGACCTTCAGGACTCGATCACAAGAAAATAGCTATTCTAAAAGGTTCCCTTTAAAGTGCACAGATTGGTGGATATGATATGTTGGGAAAATGAAGTGTAGAAAAGGTAGTCACTACTTGTTTGTTTTTCAGTAATTAATGTTTAAGCATATTGGGAAGTGTAATGTTGACCCCTTCTCAGCTGCCCTCTGAGGCCCTTTAACTGGGCGTTAAAGTAGTTCTATGTATGACGGTAATAAACCTTTTCTGTGCAGCAGCCCCCCCTCCTAATGCTTACCTTAGCTCCCTCTTGATACAGCGTTGTGCACAGGCTCTCCGGGAACTCTCCCTCTTCATTGGCTGAGACAGCAGCGGGGGCCATTGACTCCCGATGCTGTCTGAATGGACACGCAGAGCAGCGGCTCAGGAATGTGCCTGCTTGGGGGCCCCCATTGTAAGCTGCTTGCTCTGGGGACACTTGACAGGAGAGAAAGGCCAGACATGCCAGCAGGGGAATGAGAAGAGGAGGATTGGAGCTGCTCTGTGCAAAACTGCTGCACAGACAAGTATATAAGTTTTTAGCCTTTAATATCACTTTAAAGCACAATTCTGGGCAATTACATTTTTTTTTTTTTTTTTTTAGAGAATTTACAGCCACTAGTTCATCCCATAGTTTTAAGATAAAACCATTCATTACGTGTTCTACGATAGGGGTTGTCTATATGCTACAATGCCCTTGTAGGCTCCAGTATGTGGGCAGGACCAAGAGGGCCTTACAGGTGAGAATGAATGAGCATATTAACAACATTAGGAAGGGCTTTCCAAAACATTCAGTCTTATGCATTATGCATTGGTACACAATAAGGATCCCAAAAATACTATATTCATGGGTATTGATAGCTACAGTCCACATTGTTCATTGATTAGGGGGATTTCACAGCTCGAGAGGAAATGGATTTATAAAATAGTTTGTCTCTTCCCTTTGGGCCTCAACGTGGATGTAGATGTCAACGCCTTTGTAGACAACTCTTAACTAGCTATATATAATTTTTTTTTTTTTTTTATGTATGTGTTTGTTAGTTATATATTATGTAATGAATAATAGGGTATTTTTTTTTTTTTTTAAATGTACTAGTTGGGCATTCAGGATAATATTACATATACTGTCTGAAGCTGTACTCCAGTAGGTTTATTGTGTTATAACTAATTATTATGTATTACAATTGTACTGTTTACAACCGGAGGGACTAGCTGGACCCCAGTAGGATAATCTAGTTTATCTACATTTTTTTAACTTTATGTTTTAGTAGAAGGAAGTTAACTCTTAGTACCTTTCTGTGTTTATATCGCATGTAAGGTGCAAAACATGGCGTATCCTGCAGAAGGCAGCATGCATAGTGTCTCCTTTATTGGAAATTTTCATGCTTCTGGTTAGATTAATGCAGGTTTATGTCTATGTTCGGTTTAAGTTTAGTATTTAGTTATTTTTATTTTGGTAGGGTTTAGGATATCTAGATAGTATCTATTTTACGGAATATGTAGAAATACTACTGCTGTATGTTTGCTAGGGTTGTTTGGATACCTTGATAGGGCTCTGAACATGGCAAGCATCTGAGTTCAAAGAGATAAAATTGATGTCCAGCTTAGCCCTCAGGAATCAAAAGGAGGCTTGGTTTTGAATCTTGATTATATATGGCGATGGCAAAAAACTTTGCCCATGCCCCAGGACAACGTCAATCTGTGATGAAACGCGTAGGATGGACGGCGTGCTGACATCATCACTGTTTACAAGTCCCGGAAGTGTGGGCGCTTGTTGTTCTATGCCGGACGGCGTTATTTTACAAGTGACCTATGTACGTGAGGATTTTAAAATGAATCGTTGGATTTTATGCTATGTGGAGCCGCCTTTATTATCTTTGAGTGGGAATTTCCAGAAAACACAGAAAGAGGATTTGCCTGCAGGTCCATTGATCACAGGTTGGAGTACCATTCAAGGCCCTGGTGGGGTAATCAGCCACAAGTGTTACTGGCCTTATCCAAAGGTCCAGTACTGCTGGTAAGCAGGCATTTTTACTCTTGATGGTGGTTTGTGTGGTGTCCAGTCACTCATTGGATTCCACGTGACTGTGTGTCATTGGGACTGATATCTACATGTGGGATACTGTATAGGACTCATTCTTTTCTTTGCTCAACAATCACCTTCCTGCTTTAAGTGGACTGTACTTCTCATCTATCTGATGTTTTTTGTACTTCATAATTAATGATTTTACTATTATGTGTTATGTCAGTTTAAGCACGACTACTAATTAAAAAATTATACTTTGCAGTGGGGCTGTACTTGCACTGAAAAAGTTCATTGCTCGTTTAGGTCTAGGGCAGCAATAAAAGATTATACCCATACCTCTGTTCCCTTGCACCACTAGACTCCTCCCTAGACCAGGGCTTCTTCACCCTCATGGTTCTGTGGTCCAGGGTCCTGACATCAGGAAGACCAAAGTAAGGTCTATAACCCTACACCGGAAGTGATGAAACCAAGGGACAGACCACTGCCGGGGAAGTAGAGGATCAGGTAAAACAGTTTTTCCTCTCTCCTAGACAAAATTAAATATCAACCCTCGCAGCGTGGTCGCAATTCCACTGCAAGGGATCATTTTTTTGCTGTCCAGAGTTGGGCTCTAAGGTGGGGGTGAGACAGACTACTCAGTCACTTTACCACTGCAATTGGCTGTCAAAGTGGTCACATATGGAAAACACTCAGGGGGTAAAAACAGAACTGACAGCTCTACAAAATAGTATTATAATGAAGGCCAAGATCAATGGTATCTGTGCCTTGATGCAATCAAGGTAATTGACTTACACCAGTGGCAGCTACGCCGTGGTGATGGTGCGAACCTCTGAATTGTTTATGCATACCAGAACCAAAAAAAAGAAAAAGCAATTCTTCATAGAGGGATGGGCAATTACCAAAAATATAAATGTTTTATTGAAAAAAGTACACTTAAACACCAATCAACAATATATGGTTAAAAAAAAACAGGCACCACCACCAATATTAAAACATGACAACGTTGTCATAAACCAACACAGATGGCCACCACATGCAAACACCAAGCACTCCTCCTAATAAATAAATACAGAGTGTTACTATCAAGGTATCATATACAGGGGAATAGGTGATCCTGATGAGTGACTTGATGAAAGGTTAATAGTGAACATAAATGAGGGCAGTTGGGGATGCAGCCATATGAGGAATCATGTCTGCTGTGAGATTGTCAACAATGAGGAAGCTGACAATCACGTGCGAGCTGTTAAGCTGGTGGCCTGAATTGTCCTAGATAATATAAATACAGCAGGGTTACAGTCTACAGCAAGGCACGGTGGGGTGGGGAAGGTCAGCGACTGTATGCGATAAGTTGTGAGCCCCGGTGAATATGAGCAAGTATGGAAGGAGCTGCGGTGTCGGTGTTGAGCAAGTGGCGGGTGGGAGCAGAGTACTAGTTGGAAAGGCAGTCCAAATATAGCAAGGTAAGATCTCACCCAATTCTCGTTGCACCGATCAAGGCAGAAAGTCCGTATGTGGCTCCTTGTATCTCCGGCTGGCTAATCAAGCTAGCTTCCTTGATTGGAGATAGTCTCACCTACGGGTATACAGGTAACGCTGTAGTTGATGTGCTGTCATCCCGTCATTCAGTTCCCGGGTGGAGGCACTCAAACTCATGGAGGCGCGGATAGAGAATCCAAGGCTGATTGGTGGTTCTGTGGGAGGGCTAGGCAGGGCGTGATGGCGTCATTCTGACGCGTTTCATCCGTCACTCGGATTTCCTCATATATTGTCGATTGGTGTTTAAGTGTACTTTTTACAATAAAACATTTATATTTTTGGTAATTGCCCATCCCTCTATGAAGAATTGCTTTTTCTTTTTTTTGGTCAAAGTGGTCACATGATCGGGAGCCAGCCCCACGACTCCCGATCTAGTAACAAGGAGCTGTGGGTGACAGCTCGGTCACTGTGCTGGGAGCATGCAGCAAGCGTGCTCTCATCCCAGAAACTTTAGCTGGCATGGAAGCATATGTTCAGCTTGTGGGCATTAAGGCCCATCCTCCTTAAGTTGTTCCATCCCCCGCAAATAGTTGTAAAGGCAGAAGTTTTTTTTAAGCATATGCATTAAGAAGAAAAACCTTCTGTGTGCAGCAACCCCCTAATTCTTACCTGAGCCCTATCTCGATCCAGTGATGTTGCACGAGAGCCACAAAGTCTGTAGACCCCCCTCCCCCAATTGGCTGAGACACAGAAGCAGCCACTGCTTGCATTGGTTCCTGTTGCTGTCAATCAAAGTCAGCGAGCCAATGAGAAAAGAGAGTGGGCAGGGCCAGGGCGGGGCTCTATGCCTGAATGGACACACAGAGCAGAGGCTCAGCTTGGAACCCCCATAGCAAGCTTCTTGCCAGGAGGGGGACCAGAAGCACCGGCAGGGACCCGAGAAGAGGAGGATTTAGGCTGATCTGTGCAAAACCACTGCACAGAGCAGGTAAGTATAACATGTTTGTTATTTTTAAACAAAAAAATAGGACTTTAGTATTATTTTTTGAGCTATTAAAGCAGAACTTCATCCAAAATGGGATGTTCCGCTTGCGTGCATCCGCCCCCATGCTTGTGTGCATTGAAGAATCGGCTCGGGTGAGGACATCTCTGGATCCCTGGACAGGTTAGTGTCCTTATATTAAAAGTCAGCAGTTACACTATTTGTATCTGATGACTTTTAATTTTTTGGATGGAGACTGGAGCTCCTCTTTAATACTACCTAGTAAACAAAGCAAATGTGCTAAAGTTAGGAGGTTCACTCAAAGCACTTTTATCTAAATTCAATAAAACCCACTACAGAATAACCACACACAGTCCCCTAAGGTCAGTAAGAGGGCAGTTGGAGCGCTTCCTAAAGCATACAGTAACTTACTATCCTGTTTCTTTTGTCACCAATCACATTCACACTTTCAAGGCTGATTTCAATCTCTTTTTTGAAGGAAAAAAAATCTGTTTGAAAGTATTACTGCCCACTCTTACAATTACTTTATAACATATGATGAGCTAACCATTTTTCGCATTAGGGATCTAGGGGAGCATAAGCCCCCATCCATTATACCAGCAACCAGCTTAGTGGGCACTATTTATTTAGGAGCAGGTGGCAATGCCAGGGCCAAAGAAGAAATCCAGTCCTTGCAACTAATATCTCATAAACTAGTCTGCACTGTGGATGACCCATATCTAATCCTTACTGTTCACTCAATGTACCTTAATCTATGGTCAGCATAACCCTCTGCCAAGTAACCACACAAAGTCTCAGAGAGTCAATAGGAGGGCAGTAGGACCATACTTCCTAAGCATGTACAGTTTCCTGTTTTGACAATCACATTAACACTTTCAAGGCTGATTTGAATCTGTTTTTGAAGGTAAATAGTTTGATGGTAATACTGCCTACTGGTACAATTATAACATCTGATGAGCTGACTACTTTTAGCATTAAATATTTAGTGGAGCATGAGCCCCTATCTGTAGTAACAGCAATCAGCTTAGTGGGCATGGTTCCTTTAAGAGCAGGTACCAATAAAAGGGCCAGAGAAGAAACCCAGTCCTAGCTATCACATAAGGCAACTAATTGTGAGCCGTGAATATATATATAGAACGAAAAATATACTTAAAATATTGCAGTTCATTTATATGAGGAATCATATGTTTCCTTTACAATGAAACTCATATGTGTGACTTGAAGGTAGTGTAGTGCTGCTATAGCATATAAAACCTTTGCCTTTACTCAACAGGCTTATCTCATAGCTCAAAGCAAAACATTAAACCCTTGAAGATTGAACTAATTCCAAAAAACAGATGCTGCCAACATGTTTACGCAACTCAAGTAGTGACCAGAAACAGACCATGGGAACTACACATGTATGAGTTCATTGCAGTGTTATGAGGCGGACTTCTTACCAAAGCAAAGCACTCTGTTACAGATAAAGTACGCAGCAATGGACATTTCAGCTGATGGGTACTGTGCTGCAAGGCAGCTCTTTTTATGAGACTTTCTCGTGAGTTTACGGGAACTTGTCTTGTGTAACTATACAGGAGACATTTTCTAATATGCTGAATGAACTATACAAGGTTCCTGGAATACGTTCACTTTAGCCTAACTACTCTGGAACATTTGCTTGCTTTCCAATGTCAGACAATTAATGAAAATATGACAGCTGCAATTAGAACTCAAACAAATGTAAGAAACAAATCAATAGCAGTGTTATGACCTTTATACGTATAAATGATAAACTCTATTTTGTTAAACATAGATTCTAGGGCACAGACATGAATAAAGTGTTTAGCACACAGCGAAGCCCAAGCCTTATTTATTGCTATGCCACTGAGAGGAGATGGGAATTTCAGTCCTTACACATGTATCATTATTATTATTTGTAACAGAGCTCCAAACTGTCCCTCATTTAAAAGGACTATCCCTCTTTTGAAACATAGTCCCTGTTGTCCCTCTTTCCTCCTCATTAATCCCTGGGGATTCTCCGCTGACAGCAGAACGTAAACAAAAGAGCCCAAAAAAGAAAACAATGTGCAGTTTCCCCCTCCCCAATCCACACCAGGCCCTTTGGGTCTGCGATGGATTTTGGGGGGTTTCTCTATTATTATTGATCTGTATACCTCAACCCTACTGTAAATTTACTAGCTCTAAACCTCAGCTCTAATCTTTGAAGCAGAACTGCACTGTGGGTTCAATTCACTGTGGTAAAGTTCCCATTGCTCACTTGTACCAAGAGCAGGGACAAGGGGTGGGCATGAGGGTCGGTTGCCCTGGGCGCAATGGTTTATTGCAGGGATGTGGATGCCCTGACCCTAACCTTAAGGGAAGGGGGAGGTGCAGTTTGACATCTTTGCCCTGGGCGCTGGATGGCCTTGTCCCGGCATTGCTTATACCTACAGGTAAGCCTAAAATAATACTTACCTATAGGTACATTAAATACTATATCTCCTAAACGTGCACAGTTTAGGAAATATTTACTATAGTAGCAGCCAGTGATGTCACCGGCACATGCGCTGTTAATGGATTGCGTGCTGTCCATTGAGAGAGCCCTACCGCGGCCGTGACTCCCACGCACATGCGCAGGAGCAATGTCATTACGACTTGGTCAGTCAGACAGCTGAAGCCCACAAACCCAAAAGGTAGGCCAGGTGAAGATGGAAGTGCCGGGGAGCTGTAACAGCACACTACTGGAGGGTAGGGATGGGCCGAACATGGTGCGAACCGGGTTCGGTTCGCACCAGAACATGCGAACAGGCAAAAAATTTGTCTCCCGTGTTTACAACAGTCCGAGAGCCAAATGACATTTCTAAAGGAAAAAAAGTCATTTAAAAGTACTCACGGCTATAATGAATTGTCGGTCACGCAATACACATAAAAGTTCATTGATAAAAACGGCGTGGGATTCCCCCACAGGGGAACCCTGGACCCAAATTTTTTTAAAAAATGCGTGGGGGTCCCCCCAAATTCCATGCCAGGCCCTTCAGGTCTGGTATGGATATTAAAGGGAACCCCGTGCCAAAATGAAAAAAAAAATGGCGAAGCCATAGGGATGTCCCCGTGCATCAGAGGGAGGAGGGGTCACCTGGCTAGGTCATCGTGTGGCCCCGCTCTCAGTTATAAAAGAGCTGTCACCTGAGAGCGGTGGGTGCCTATGGAGGCAGATCGTAGGCGGCGTGCGGCTTTTTTTTTTTTTCTTTTTCGGTCCGTCGGAACGCGAGAAGAAGAAGACTGCGTGGGACAGTTTTATTTTTTGTATAAAATGTATTCTACTACACGTCTTTGGTAAAAAAAATCCTGATAAGTGTATGATCATTGGTTTGTGTGAAAGTTATAGAGTCTACAAGCCATGCTACGCATTATTGAAAATGTATCAATCCTAATGCACTGATGGCCTATCTCATTTCTTGAGGCCCGAAAATGTCAGGACAGTACAATAACCCCCCAAATTACCCCTTTTTGGAAAGAAGACAGTCTGAGGTACCGTATTTATTGGCGTATAACACGCACTTTTTTCCTATTAAAATAAGGGGAAAATCGTGGGTGCGTGTTATACGGTGATCCCCGCCGATCTCCGTTGATCGTGAGCGGAGCGGAGCGAGCGCCACCGACATACACAAAGCCAAGTGTACGCTAGTCTCGGCTCCGCTCACAGTCACGCCCAGTCCCGCCATTGGAGCTGTGTTATGTCCATCATAGGGGCGGAACTGGGTGGGACTGCGAGAGGAGCCGAGACTAGCCGAGTACACTCGGCTTTGTGTATGTCCGCGCCAGCTCACGATCAGCTGTTGATGTTCGGAGATTTTTGGAGTCTCCTCAGTGCCTGCGCACTACAGGGCGGACACAGCCGACGATCGGCGCCAATTTTAAATACCTGTAGCTGCAATGACACAAGGCTGCAAAGGCTGCAATGACACAGGGCTGCAAAGGCTGCAATGACACAAGGCTGCAAAGGCTGCAATAACACAGGGCTGCAAAGGATGCAATGACACAAGGCTGCAAAGGCTGCAATGACACAAGGCTGCAAAGGCTGCAATGACACAAGGCTGCAAAGGCTGCAATGACACAAGGCTGCAAAGGCTGCAATAACACAGGGCTGCAAAGGCTGCAATGACACAAGGCTGCAAAGGCTGCAATGACACAAGGCTGCAAAGGCTGCAATGACACAAGGCTGCAAAGGCTGCAATGACACAAGGCTGCAAAGACACTGGGCAAGGCTGCAGATGGACATTGATAAGGCTGCATTGATGGGCATTTAAATGTAAGTTTTTTTCCTTAAACTTCCCTCCTAAAAGTTTTTTTCCTTAAAATTCCCTCCTAAACTTGGGGTGCGTGTTATACCCCGGCGTGTGCTATACGCCGATAAATACGGTATTTAGTAAGAAGCATAGTGATTTTTTTGAAGTTGCAATTTTTTCCCCACAATGCTTTGGAAAATTAAGAAATATATATATATACATTTTTTTTTTTTTGTCATATTTACAAATTATTTCTCACACAGGGTGCAGGCATAATTGCAATTACACCCCAAAATACATTCTGCTATTCGTCCTGAGTATGGCGATACCCCATGTGTGAGATTTTTCCACAGCCTGGCCACATAGAGAGGCCTAACATCCATGTAGCACCAGGCGTTCTAAAGGCATAACTTACACATTTCATTTCCTGAGTACCTATCACGTTTTTGAAGGCCCTGGAGCACTAGGACAATGGAATTACCCACAAAATGACCCAATTTTGGAAATAAAACAACCCAATGTATATTCTATGAGGCATAATGAGTCTTTTGAACATGTCATTTCTTTCCAAAAGTTTTTGGAAAATGTGGAAAGAAAATGAAAACCTATTTTTTTCTCACAAAGTTGTCAATTTAGAAGATCTTTCTAACACATAGCATGTACATAGCCAAAATGACACCCCAAAATACATTCTGCTACTAGTCCTGAGTATGTGTGAGACTTTTCCACTACCTGGCCACATACAAAGGCCCGACATGCAAGTAGCACCTTCAGGCTTCTAACACATAGCATGTACACACCAAGAATTACACCCCAAAATACATTCTGCTGAGCAAAGGGTAAAAAAGAGCTCACCTGTGGTTTTAGCAGAAAGGAATACCGTTCCAGAGCAGTCAAAGCATTTGTCCAGACAGCCAAAGGAAATATCCAGGAATTGTCCAGGCAGCAGATAGATATGGAAAAGTATGAACATGGTTCAGTACAGTCCAAGGTTTAGCAGGCAGTTCAGGTAACAGGCAGAGGCATATCCAGTTCAGGTGGCAACAGGCAGCACTCTGTACATTGGGGCTTGGTCAGGTAATACCTGAGGACAGGGGTAGAGGCTTCTTCCCACCCAAATCTCTACGAAGCCTCCAAGTCTCCAGACCCTAATCCAAGAAAACTAAAAACCTGGAGAAAAATGTTTTCTCCACTCGGAAAACCTTTTCTGGAGCCCCTCACATGTGTGAGACCTCTGTGTTGTACAGTGGCAGGGCAAATGATCAGTTCAGGAGGCAGGCAAAAAGCATGGTCATTTAACAGGCCGAGGTCAATTCACGTTGAAGGCAGAATCATGTTTGGCAGAGGCATAGTCGTTAACAGTCCGGGTCATTCACAGAAATGGCAGATAGTGGAAACTGAAAAAAAATCATCTTCACTATACTAATAGTGTAGTGAAGTATGATAGCTTCGATAGCATGTTCCAATACAGAGGCCTGGCTGGGAGGGACATTGGGGACAGTAGTATCGGGTGTCACGGCGAATTCCTCTACTTGAACACACACAACATTTTTTGGGGGGGTTTGTGACCTGTTTGGGTAAGAGGGAGGATTTCGGGAAAGTGCCTTTCATGAAGTCTGGCTAATGAATCGGAGCGAATTAGTTGAGGGGCTTGGCCATGGGGATAGAGAAGGGCTGTGACAACGTCTTCTTGGAATTTTAGATAGGTTAGGGAACTTTGGGTGCACTTAGAAAAAATAATATATGAATTGAACAGGGCTAGTTGCATTAAATAAATGGTGACTTTCTTGTAACAAAACAGTGATCTCCTGGTGGCCAAGTAGGGCTGCATCATCTGGTCGTTCATACCACCCCCCATGTATAGGTTGTACTCATGCACACATTTTGGCTTCTGGATGGGGCCTCTTCTTCTCTGCAGTTCCACCAAAGTGTCATCATGCATTGTGGAAAGGATGTAGACATCACTTTTTTTATCTCTCCACTTCAGCGCTAGTACCTCTTCAGTCCACATACTGGCCATTTCACCCTGTTTCAATTGCTTGGCGACCACTCTCTGTGTGAAGCCTTTGCGGTTGGTCTGTGCTGTCCCACAGGCCACAGTCTTCTTTTGGTACAAATGGCGGAAAAGTGGGTGACTCGTGTAGAAATTGTCTACGTATAGGTGGTAACCTTTCCCAAGCAATGGTTGGATCAGCTGCCAGACAATTTGCCACTTGTTCCCATGTAGGTAAGGCATCCGAGGGGTTTAGCTGTCTGTCTTTTCCCTCATAAATGATAAAGTCATATGTGTAACCCGTGGCCCTGTCACACGCCTTATAAAATTTTACCCCACGTCTGGCTCTTTTACTGGGGAGGTATTGCTTTATTCCAAATCTTCTGGTGAAGTGTACTAGGGATTCATCTACACAAATATTTATATCAGGGGTAAACATCTGCTTAAAGCTGGTGCAAAAAAAATTGATTAGGGGCCGAATCTTGAATAATTTATCGTAACTGGGATGATTTCGAGGAAGGCATTGGGCATTGTTGTTGAAATGTAAAAATCTCATAATCATCTCATAACGGGTTCTGGGCATCAATGACGAATAGACCAGCATGTGGTGGATAGGTTGGGTAGACCAGTAGGAATGGAGTTCATTTTTTTTGTCAGCCCCATGTTGAGGGTTAGGCCAAGGAAAATTTTAAATTCTTCCACGGTGATGGTTTCCAAACAAAAGGATCGGCATATGAAGAACTTGGATTTTTGGCTATATGTTGGCTGCCGTTTAGATTACATTGCTCCACAATGTAGGTTAGGAGATCATTGGTAAAAAATAAATGAAAATAATAAAGTGGGATTACATTTTCTGTCTGTATCTGAGGGCCTGGCTGGGCTGTAAAATGGGGAATTACAGGTTCTACTGACGTATCGGGCAGCCATGTTGGATACAGTAGTACATCTGGGAGGCTAGTATGGGCACTGCCTCGTTGATGGGCTGCCCCGTTGCTATCATCTGGCCTATCCTCTAGGAAGGTTGCAGAACTGCTGGTGGATGCCTGCCTATCCCGGAGTGCTGCGCTCCTGGTGGATGCCTCCATCTCGGAACCACTGCTTTCCACTGGCTCATAGTCGCTATCTGAGTCAGACGGAGAGAGTTCCCCACTACTCTCGTCTGACATTCTCTGGAGCATATTTTTTCCCACAAATAGAGCTTTCTTTTGATGGCATTTGATTGCCTCTACGATTTTTATTTTTTGCGATATAAACAGAAAAAGACCAAAAATTTTGAATAAAAAAATATTTTCTACTTTTTTTTATAAAAAAAAATTAATAAACTCAATTTTATTCATACATTTAGGCCAAAACTTATTCAGCCACATGTCTTTGGTAAAAAAAATGTTCAATAAGCGTATATTTATTGGTTTGCGCAAAAGTTATAGCGTCTACAAACTAGGGTACATTTTCTGGAATTTACACAGCTTTTAGTTTATGACTGCCTATCTCATTTTTTGAGGTGCTAAAATGGCAGGGCAGTACAACCCCCCCAAATGACCCCATTTTAGAAAGTAGACAACCCAATCAAATTGCTGAGAGGCATGTTGAGCCCATTGAAAAATTTTATTTTTTTTTCACAAGTGATTGAATAATGACAAAAAAAAAAAAATTACACAAAGTTGTCACTAAATGATATATTGCTCACACATGGCATGGTTATATGTGAAATTACACCCCAAAATACATTCTGCTGCTTCTCCTGAGTATGGGGATACCTCATGTGTGAGACTTTTTGGGAGCCTAGCCGTGTACAGGACCCTGAAAACCAATCACCGCCTTCAGGCTTTCTAAAGGCGTAAAATGGTGATTTCACTTCCTCACTACCGATCACAGTTTTCGGCTAGGCTCCAAAAAAGTCTCACACATGTAGTATCCCCGTGCTCAGGAGAAGCAGCAGAATGTATTTTGAGGTGTAATTTCACATATGCCCATGGCATTTTTGAGCAATAGATCATTTAGTGACAACTTTGTGCAAAAAAAATATTTCATTTTCCTGCAACTTGTGGCAAAATATAAAATATTCCATGGACTCAACATGCCTCTCATCAAATAGCTTGGGGTGTCTACTTTCCAAAATTGGGTAATTTGGGGGGGGGGTTGTGCTATCTTGGCATTTTATGGCCTTCAAAACTGTGATAGGTAGTGAGATGTAAAATCAAAAATTTACACCCTTCGAAATCCTGAAGGTGGTGATTGGTTTTCGGGGTCCTGTACGCGGCTAGACTCCCAAAAAGTCTCACACATGTGGTATCCCTGTACTCAGGAGAAGCAGCAGAATGCATTTTGGGGTGTAATTCCATGTATAACCATGCCATGTTTGAACAATATATCATTTAGTGACAACTTTGTGCAAAAAAAAAAAAGTGCAATTTTCTCGAAACTTGTGACAAAATATAAAAAATTCCATGGACTCAACATGCCTATCAGGAAATAGCTCGGGTGTCTACTTTCCAAAAAGGGGTCATTTGAGGGGTTTTGAACTGTTCTGGTATTTTATGCACAACATTTAGAAGCTTATGTCACACATCACCCACTCTTCTAACCACTTGAAGACAAAGCCCTTTCTGACACTTTTTGTTTACATGAAAAATTTTTCTTTCCAAAAAAATTACTTTGAGCCCCCAAACATTATATATTTTTTAAAGCGCCCTACAGATTAAAATGGTGGGTGTTGCAATTTTTTTTTCACACAGTATTTGCGCAGTGATTTTTTAAACGCAATTTTTTGGAAAAAAACACACTTTTTCATTTTAATGCACTAAAACATACTATATTGCCCAAATGTTTGATGAGATAAAAAAGATGATCTTATGCCGAGTACATGGATACCAAACACGACATGCTTTAAAATTGCGCACAAACGTGCAGCGACAACAAACTACATACATTTTTAAAAGCCTTTAAAAGCCTTTACAGATTACCATTTTAGATCTACGGAGGAGATCTACTGCTAAAATTATTGCCCTCGGTTAGGGATGAGCTTCGTGTTCGAGTCGAACCCATGTTCGACTCGAACATCGGCTGTTCGATCGTTCGCCGAATTGCGAACGTTATGGGCCGTTCGCGCTAAATTCGTGTGGCGCGTCACGGCCCATAATTCACTGCGGCATCGCAGTGCATTGCTGGCTGATGATTGGCCAAGCATGCACTATGACCCGCATGCTTGGCCAATCACAGCGCTGTCAGTAGAGAGAGCTGTAATTGGCCAAAGCCAGGGTGGCTTTGGCCAATTATGGCTCAGGGGATTTAGTACACACCCCACACTATATAAGGCCGCCTGCACGGCGGCCCTGTGTAGTGTGTGTTCCGGTGTGCTGAGAGATAGAGAGAGAGAGAGACAGTGTCATTTGATTTGAGTTAGATAGATTAGGCAGAACAGTCAGTCAGTTAGCTGCACTTACAGTGTATTGTGTATATATATGCATCCCAGGTGTTGCATATATATATATACACTGTATTCAGTTTAGCTAGATCTGTTCCTGTTATCTTCTATCTAGACTATTTACATTTAATGCAGTGCGTCCTGCTCACAGTGTTCAGCTAGATCCGTTCCTGTTAAATTCCTACTGACCGGCAGGCTTGTCTGGTTACAGTATATAAAGCTACCTGAAGAAAATTACAGGTGTTCTATTTGATCCTATTAGTACCACGGTCAGGCAGCTAGACTATTTACATTTAGTACAGTGCGTCCTGCTCACAGTGTTCAGCTAGATCCGTTCCTGTTATCTTCCTACTGACAGGCAGGCTTGTCTGGTTACAGTATATAAAGCTACCTGAAGAAAATTACAGGTGTTCTATTTGATCCTATTAGTACCACGGTCAGGCAGCTAGACTATTTACATTTAGTACAGTGCGTCCTGCTCACAGTGTACAGCTAGATCCGTTCCTGTTATCTTCCTACTGACAGGCAGGCTTGTCTGGTTACAGTATATAAAGCTACCTGAAGAAAATTACAGGTGTTCTATTTGATCCTATTAGTACCACGGTCAGGCAGCTAGACTATTTACATTTAGTACAGTGCGTCCTGCTCACAGTGTACAGCTAGATCCGTTCCTGTTATCTTCCTACTGACAGGCAGGCTTGTCTGGTTACAGTATATAAAGCTACCTGAAGAAAATTACAGGTGTTCTATTTGATCCTATTAGTACCACGGTCAGGCAGCTAGACTATTTACATTTAGTACAGTGCGTCCTGCTCACAGTGTACAGCTAGATCCGTTCCTGTTATCTTCCTAATGACAGGCAGGCTTGTCTGGTTACAGTATATAAAGCTACCTGAAGAAAATTACAGGTGTTCTATTTGATCCTATTAGTACCACGGTCAGGCAGCTAGACTATTTACATTTAGTACAGTGCGTCCTGCTCACAGTGTTCAGCTAGATCCGTTCCTCTTATCTTCCTACTGACAGGCAGGCTTGTCTGGTTACAGTATATAAAGCTACTTGAAGAAAATTACAGGTGTTCTATCCCAGCTTAGTGCAGCTACAGGCCATTAGTATGTCTGGAAGGCCAAGAAGGAGAGGCAGACAGTCACAAGCCAATAAGAGAGGGCAAGCAGGCTCTGTGTCTAGTGCTGGTCGTGGAGACGGTGCATCCTCATCAGCACGTGGCCATGGGACACGCTTGGCCTTTTTTTCGGCAGCTGGCCATGTTGAGCCGCAACATGCGGAAGACTTGGTCGAGTGGATGACCAAGCCGTCCTCATCCTCCTCATCCTCTCTCACCCATGCCCAGGGTGCTTTGTCTGGCAAAGCAGCGGCCTCTTCCCTCAGCTCAATGTCATCAGTGACTCCTTCCCTAGCTCCACCATGTCCTCATGAGGATTCCCTCGAACTGTTTGACCACAGTGTTGGGTACATGCTCCAGGAGGATGCCCAGCGTTTGGAAGGCTCTGATGACGATACTGAGCTCGATGAAGGCAGTAACATGAGCGCGGACAGAGGGGGTGCCCAAGAAGGACAGCAATCTGGCAGTCATGCTCCCCCTGCTGCAGCATACTGCCAGGATTGCTCCAGTGATGAGGAGGGAGGGGATGATGAGGGCACTGACTCAACGTGGGTGCCTGATAGGAGAGAGGAGGAGGAGGAGGAGGAGGAGGAGGAGGAGGAGGAGGAGGAGGAGGAGGCGGCAGCACATCACCAACGAGGCAGGATGCCCTCCAGGGGCCAGCCTAAGGGCAACACATTGACTGCATCACACCCCAAAGCTCCACATGTGCAGGGCGCTGCAGTCTCTGCGCGTTATTCAAAAAGTTCTTTGGTGTGGGCCTTTTTTGAGACGAGTGCATCAGATCGCACCGCTGCTATTTGCAACATATGTCTCAAGCGTATCTCGCGTGGCCAAAATATCTCCCGCTTGGGTACCACATGCTTGACCAGACATATGTTGACCTGCCATGCAGTTCGTTGGCAAGCGTATCTAAAAGACCCACACCAAAGAACAAAGAGGATCTCTCCTTGCTCCTCATCAGCTGAGATTTCCAACCCCACTAGACCTTCAGTCCTCTCTGAGACCTGCAGTGAGAGGAATGAAGGTGTAGAATTAGGTGTGTCACAGCCAAGTACTTGTGGGCAATCTGCTTTTGGTACACCGACGTCAGATTGTACCAGGCAAATTTCCCTGCCCCAGCTGCTGCACCGCCGAAAGAAGTTTGCTCCCAGCCATCCACATGCCCAGCGGTTGAATGCTAGCTTGGCAAAATTGCTAGCACTTCAACTGCTGCCTTTTCAGTTGGTAGACTCTGCCCCCTTCCGTGAGTTTGTGGAATGTGCGGTTCCTCAGTGGCAGGTACCCAAACGCCACTTTTTCTCACGGAAGGCGATTCCGGCTCTCTACCGGCATGTGGAAGGCAATGTCCATGCCTCGCTGGACAGGGCGGTCAGCGGTAAGGTGCATATTACCGCTGACTCATGGTCCAGCAGGCATGGACAGGGACGTTACCTAAGTTTCACGGCGCATTGGGTGACTCTGCTGGCAGCTGGGAAGGATGCAGGACAAGGTGCAGTAGTGTTGGAGGTTGTTCCGCCACCACGCCTCCAAAATGCTGATTGTGACACACCTCTCTCCTCCACCCCCTCCTCTTCTTCTTCCTCCATGGCCTCTTCCTCGGAACCAGCGGTGCTCCGTAGGCGTTCAAGGGGCTACGCAAGTACGCAGGCCAAAAGATGCCATGCGGTGCTTGAGCTGGTGTGCTTGGGGGACAGGAGCCACACTGGGGCAGAGGTTCTGTCAGCTCTGCAGGGGCAGGTTCAGAGGTGGTTGACGCCACGCCAACTTAAGGCAGGAATGGTGGTTTGCGACAATGGCACCAACCTCCTCTCTGCCCTCCGACAGGGACAAATGACCCATGTGCCCTGTTTGGCTCACGTCCTTAACTTGGTGGTGCAGCGGTTCTTGGGCAGGTACCCGGGCTTACAGGATGTCCTGAGGCAGGCCAGGAAAGTCTGTGTGCATTTCCGCCGGTCATATAATGCCAGTGCTCGGCTGACGGACCTCCAAAAGGAGTTTAACCTGCCCAAGAACCGCCTAATCTGTGACATGCCCACCAGGTGGAACTCAACGTTGGCCATGCTGCAGCGGCTGCACACGCAGCAGAGGGCCATAAATGAGTACCTGTGCGACTATGGCACCAGGACAGGGTCAGGGGAGCTTGGTTTTTTTTCCCCACGCCAGTGGGCCATGATCAGGGATGCATGCACTGTCCTGTCACCATTCGAGGAGGCCACGAGGATGGTGAGCAGTGACAGTGCATGCATCAGTGACACTGTCCCCCTTGTCCACCTGTTGGAGCACACGCTGCGTGGAATAATGGACAGGGCACTTGAGGCAGAACAGAGGCAGGAAGAGGAGGACTTCCTTAGCTCTCAAGGCCCCCTTTATCCAGACAGTGTTCCTGCGTGCCCGCCGATCACACAGGAAGAGGACGAGGAGGAAGAGGAGGAGGAGGAAGATTGTGTCAGTATGGAGGTGGAGCCTGGCACTCAGCATCAGCAGCAGTCTTTAAGGGATCAGTCCCAAGAAACACATGGACTTGTACGTGGCTGGGAGGAGGTGGCTGCGGACCATGTCGTTCTTAGTGACCCAGAGGACTCCGGACCGAATGCCTCAGCAAACCTACGCTGCATGGCCTCCCTGATCCTGCAAAGCCTGCGTAAGGATCCTCGTATTCGTGGTATCAAGGAGAAGGACCAATACTGGCTGGCAACCCTCCTTGATCCACGTTACAAGGGTAAGGTTGCGGACCTTATCTTGCCATCGCAGAGGGAGCAGAGGATGAAACATCTTCGGGAGGCCTTGCAGAAAGGTCTGTGCAACGCGTTCCCAGAGACTGGGAGGTTACAAACTCCTGTTTCTGGACAACGTGTTGCTGAGGCTTCGGTCAGTCAAAGAAGGAGCGGTGGAGAAGGTGGCCGTCTGACCGATGCGTTCAGACAATTTTTTGGTCCGCAGCCCCAAGGTATGATCGGTTCCAGCAACCATCGCCAGCGTCTGTTTTACATGGTGCAGGAATACCTAGGGGCAAGATCAGACTTGGACACCTTTCCCACCGAAAATCCTCTGGGTTACTGGGTCTTGAGGATGGATCACTGGCCAGAGCTTGCACAGTATGCAATTGAGCTACTGGCCTGTCCTGCATCCAGCGTTCTTTCGGAACGCACATTCAGTGCTGCTGGAGGCGTGGTAACCGATCACAGGGTGCGTCTGTCCACCGACTCGGTCGATCGGCTGACCTTCATAAAAATGAATGAGTCTTGGATCACCACCAGCTACCAAGCACCTGATGCTGATGTAACCGAATAATTTTTTTTGAAATCTCAGATCCCTTCAAAGACTGCCTATGCTGATGCTGAGTGACTATCCCTGAGTAATTATCCTCTTCCTCCTCAATCATCACGCTGATAGCTTGTTGCAGTGTTGTGGCACCAGCACCAGTGCCTAAGGCCCAATTTTTCTGCCCCTGTCTAACAGGGGCGTGTAATTACAATTTTTGATGCAATACTTTGCAGCAGGGCTCGTTCCTGCGTTCCAACTAGAGTGTCTGTGAGGGGTTGCAGTGTTGTGGCACCAGCACCAGTGCCTAAGGCCCAATTTTTCTGCCCCTGTCTAACAGGGGCGTGTAATTACAATTTTTGAAGCAATAATTTGCAGCAGGGCTCGTTCCTGCGTTCCAACTAGAGTGTCTGTGAGGGGTTGCAGTGTTGTGGCACCAGCACCAGTGCCTAAGGCCCAATTTTTCTGCCCCTGTCTAACAGGGGCGTGTAATTACAATTTTTGAAGCAATAATTTGCAGCAGGGCTCGTTCCTGCGTTCCAACTAGAGTGTCTGTGAGGGGTTGCAGTGTTGTGGCACCAGCACCAGTGCCTAAGGCCTAATTTTTCAGCTCCTGTTCAACAGGGGCATGTAATTACAATTCTTGATCTAATATTTCACAGCAGGGCCCTGTGAGGGCTTACAGTGTTGTGGCCACAGCAACACCTAAGGCCCAAATTTCTGCTGAGTATATAGGGCAGGACCCTACTTTCAAACATCTAACTTACAAACGACTCCTACTTGCAAACGGAAGGAGACAACAGGAAGTGAGATGAAATCTACCCCTAGGAAGGGAAATTCTCTCCTGTAAGAGTTAATATGGGAAAACAAGTTCTCCTTTCCACTGATGCTTTCCAATCCTTGTTCCACAAAAAAACCCAAATTTTCAAAAAACATTTTTCATTGGGACAAAAAAGTGAGGTGAAATCTTCTGAAGAGGAGGAAAGACAGCAAAACAAATGTCACAGGGGTGATAACCCTTCCCTATGTTTTCCAAAAAGCTTAGAAAAGATTTTTTGGCTGGAGCTAAACACGTTAAAAATGTTCAAAATTACAAACAGATTCTACTTAACAACAAACCTACAGTCCCTGTCTTGTTTGCACCGCCTGTATACTGCTGTTCAGAGTATATAGGGCCTGGTGGCCCCACACCTTTCCTTATTTTAATTTGGGTGCGGGGTTCCCCTTAATATCCATACAAGACCCAAAGGGACTGGTAATGGACTGGGGGGTACCCATGCCGTTTGTCTCACTGATTTTCATCCATATTGCCATGACCCGACATGACATTAAACCCGCAAGCAGTTTTAAATGAGATTTTTTCCTTTAAAAATGACATTTGGTGCAGGGACTGTTCTAAACATGGGAAACACGCGTCACTTTACAGGCATACTATAGACACCCCCCAGGTACGATATTTAAAGGAATATTTCACTTTTTTTTTTTTACTTTAAGCATCATTAAAATCACTGCTCCCGAAAAAACGGCCGTTTTTAAAAGTTTTTTTTGCATTGATACATGTCCCCTGGGGTAGGACCCGGGTCCCCAAACCCTTTTTAGGACAATACCATGCAAATTAGCCTTTAAAATGAGCACTTTTGATTTCGAACGTTCGAGTCCCATAGACGTCAATGGGGTTCTAACGTTCGTGCGAACTTTCGGTCCGTTCGCGGGTTCTGGTGCGAACCGAACCGGGGGGTGTTCGGCTCATCCCTACCCTCGGTCTGACCTTCGCGGTGATATCTCACATGCATGGTGTTTACATATGACACCAGATCGACGCTTGCGTTCACCTTTGCGCGTGAGCATGGGGTGACAGGGGTGCTTTTTTTTTTAATTATGTATTTTGCTTTTTTATTATATTTTTAAACTGTTCCATTAATTTTTTTGTATCATTTTTATTGTTATCTCAGGGAATGTAAATATCCCCTATGATAGCAATAGTTAGTGACAGGTACTCTTTTTTGAAAAAATTGGGGTCTATTAGACCCTAGATCTCTCCTCTGCCCTCAAAGCAATTGACCACACCAAGACTGGTGTGATAAAATGCTTTGCCAATTTCCCAATGGCGCTGTTTATATTCGGCAAAGTCATGAAATGCTTGTAGCTTCCGGTTTCTTAGGCCAAAGAGATGATTGGAGCCATTCTGGTCTCTGATCAGCTCTATGGTCAGCTGGCTGAACCACCGGCTGCATTCTTGGGTTCCCTGTAGGGACAGGGGAGCCCGAGAAAACCATGGAAGACATTGGGAGGGGGGGACGTTCCTTCCCACTGCTTATAAAAGCAGTCTAGAGGCTAATTAGCCGCTAGGATTGCTTTTATATGAAAGCCGACCGCTGGTTGAAAAGAATGATACCAAGATGATACTAAAACCCGCAGGCATCATTCTGGTATAACCACTCAAAGTCTAGCAACATACCAGTACATTGCTGGTCCTTGTTGGGCATACATTGTAATGTTCTTTTTTTTCATGCAGCCTGTGGGCTGAACGAAATAAAGAGATTGATTGGTGGGTATGCCCACCATTAGAATACCGCCCTTCATCCACCCACTTCTAATGATGGGCATACATGCACCATTTTTTTTAACTGTGGTGGTCAAATCACCTCCGACAGCGCTGGAGTCACGGCTTTACGTATTGTGGGAGCAAACGCTGTTGCTGTCAAGATAAATAAACCCGTGCTGCAGCTGAATGGCATACCTGCTAAGAAAATGATGGTTAACAATAAAGCAAAGTAACATTACAGTACAACAGTAAGACTTACCATACCTGCAAAGCAAATAAAATAAAACATAGTAAAAATAAAACATTGCAATCTGTGCCTAAAAAAAATATATGCTGAAGCATGGGGGTAAACCTCCCCTAATGTTAGGAGCAAATCGCTCCTCCACCCCTGCTGCCCCCATGCTTCGGCATATATGCTCTTTTTTTTTAACTGTGGTGGTGAAATCACCTCCGACAGCGCTGGAGTCACGGCTTTATGTATCGTGGGAGCAAACGCTCTTGCTGTCAAGATAAATAAATCTGTGCTGCAGCTGAATGGCGTACCTGCTAAGCAAATGATGGTTAACAATAAAACAAACATTACAGTATAACATACCATACCTGCAAAGCAAATACAATAAAACATAGTAAAAATAGAGAGAACGATAGATATAGAACAATAGTGAGTGGACAGTAGAGAGCGAACATGAGAGAGAGAACAATAGAGAGAGAGGAGAAAAATACAGTCACAACTATTTTTTGATTTTTTATTCTATTTTTTTTGTGTGTTTTTTTTCTCTCACTTTTTTCACTTTTATAAAAACTGTAAAAAAAAACCTGGAAACTGAACCTTGCAGATTAGGGTCTCTCAAAATGTGATGGCCATCACATCTTTCGAGACCCTGAGACCCTGTGTTAATGTGCCTAGGACTGTGTGGTGCTGTACCCTATGCTAAAACTCCACTAGTGTGTGGTAGCATTTGAAACATTCACCAATGCAGAGACCAGGTTGGTCAGCACAGGAAGGACAATAATAGCGAGTGTCACGCCTAAATCCGCATTTGCAGACACAACATCTTTTTTGGGGGTTTCTTTGGGTAGAGGTACCAGGGAGGACAAAAGGAAAATGCCTCTTATGAAGCCGGCTCACTACATTTGGATTGGGAAGTTGGGCACGAGCACTGTCTGGAAACATAAGGGCTCTGATGAGCTCTTCCTGGAATTTAAGGAAGGATCCAATCCATCCTGAAGCTCTGTATAGCACATGAGCGTTCAGCAAAGCCAACTGAAATAAGTATACAGACACTTTTTGTACCAACGTCTGGCCTTACGGACAATTAGGTAGGGCGCCAACAACTGGTCATTGAGGTCCACCCCTCCCATGTTATGGTTGTATTCGTGGACACAGATGAGTTTCTCCACAACACCAGTCGCCGTAGAAATTTTGACTGCCGTGTCTGCGTGAAGTGAGGACAGAACAAAAACATTCCATGAATCCCTCTACTTCACTGCTAACAAATTATTACGCCTCAAGCAGGCTCTCTCCACCCATCCAGGTTGGGATACTACAAGCCGTTGGGGGAAGCCCCACTGATTAGTTCACACGGTGCCACATGTGCCAATTCCATAATCAAAAAGGTCACTAAAAAGTGGCACGCTCATGTAATAATTGTCCACGTACAAGTGGTACCCCTTTCCGAATAAGGGTGACACCAAGTCCCACACTATCTTACCAGCACTCCCTATGTAATCTAGGCAGTTCTCTGGCTCTACGTGACTATCTCTTCCCTCGTAAACCATAAAACTATATGTATAGCCTTTGGCCCTGTCACAGATCTTATACATCTTGACCCCGTATCTGGCACGCTTGCTGGGAAGATACTGTTTGATAGACAAGCGACCAGAAAACTTAATCAGGGACTCATCAACGCAGACAACTTGATCGGGAGTAAACAAGGCTGCAAAATGTTGGTACAAGTGGTTTACGAGGGGCCGAATTTTGTAGAGCCAATCAAATCCAGGGTTACCCCAAGGACGACAGAGTTCATTGTCGCTGAAGTGCAAGAACCACAAGATCTGCTCGTATCGTGTCCTGGTCATGGAGGCAGAGAACATGGGCGTATGGTGAATTGGATCAGTGGACCAATATGACCGCAACTCACTCTTTTTGGTTATGCCCATGAGGAGGGATAGGCCCAGAAAGATCTTAAATTCGGAAACCGTAATTGGTCTCCAATCTCTGGCAAGGGTCAGCTGGGGATTAGCGGGGATGAATTGATCAGCATACAAATTGCTTTGGTCCACAATAGATCTATAAAGATGTTCGGAGAAAAACAGCCAATCAAGTGACGTAAAATCAACTATTTCCACCTGAATTCCGGGTTGGCCAGTGAATGAGGGAAGTACAGGTGCTGCAGAAGTGGTGGGTTCCCAATTAGGATTGCCTGAATGCAGCAGGAAGGGCACTATGGGCTTGACGGGCCTGTCTTTGTCTTCTTCTTGGTGGCAGCGGGACACTACTCGTGCTTGCCACCTCGCTAGCTTGAACTGCAGTTATGGGACTCGCCACGTCACCAAGTGTTATTGCAGTGCTCAATGTACTAGGCCACTGGTGCTTGCCAGTTCACCAGAAGGAATAGCGGCGCTAGTACTGGCTCTCTGCTCCATACGAGGGACCTGCGGTTCTTGCACCTCAGCGACAGCAGAAGAAGATCGGGGTCTGGTACGCCTGACCTTGGCAGGGACCACAACTCCATTGTCAGAGCTATCTATTAGGGTGCCGCTGTCATCTACAGGATCGTATTCTGAGCCTGAATCTGACAGATGAGTGACTTCCTCTCCTGAATGTTAGCGACTGATTCAAACGCTACCAAATAAACTGTTAGCGATCGCAGAGATCAGGCCTGACTCTGCGAACAATGCAGTTATGTGTTTTGTAAGTGACAGTGATCGATCGATACTGCACTTGGGTGGTCTGGGCTGCGCGGAGGGGCTAAATGCAGATGCTAGCAGGTAGCTGGGCTGATCCCACTAACACTGTGTTTTTGGGAACCCTAAACTGCTGGGGACGCTAGTATAGATCTGATCAGATCAGATATTGATTCATTCAGACACTATACTACTAAGGAAAGTTTACAGAGGGAAGTGGTTTTGAGGGACTTTAGATGAACACATGGTATGGTAAGGCCATGTATTCCATTCCTTGGGATTGAAATGATGACCCGGTAAGGTCATACATTTCCATCCCTGTACTTGATCAAAAGGGGCAGAGCAGTGGAGTGGGACTTTGAATGAAGCGTGTGGTTAGCAAGAAAGATAAATAGATGAACGTAGTTAAAATGTATTGGTTGAATGCATGCCATATGATACAAATAATGATAACAATTAGAACACATGAATTAAGAAGATGGTAATACAATACAAAGATAATACTTGAATATCAAAAGATATGGCAAACAAAAAATTGAAAGTTCACCAAAAGCAATTTGCAGAGCCTTTAGCCTTATTGATCCTGGAATGGGTATTGACGATGGGCTTGAATATGTATATGGGTGTAGATGCAAATTTGACAAAAGGCAGCTCTACGCATTTCGTGGCTGGGGCGCCACTCATCAGGAGCAAGCAACATGATGGATCTATAAATAAGAATATTTGCTTAGATAAGATTATAGGAACAATAATGAACAGAGGTGGGGGTGCAAATCCCCCAACCAATGCAGGATGACTCACTGTGGTTAATATAGAGGTGATGTGTTGTCTGGCAAAGCAAACCATCTGAAAGTGCCCCCAGCCAGGAGCCGCGTGGACATCTCAGCGGGGCCGCCCCACACTCCATTTTTTTGACTTGAAGGGCCTGGTATGGATTGGGGGGACCACGCATTATTTTTTGTCAACTCTTTTGTTTAAATTTTGCTGTCAGCAGGGAATCCCCAACTGACAGCAGAGTCATGGTTCTTAGGACACTGGCCTTAACAACAACCAGCCCTTGGTTGGACTGTCACATGTGTTAAATACCACAAACATTTTTTTAACTCATGCAGTATTTAGCATGCATTTTTTTGTAAATTGCACATTCATTAATTAAATACTGCACTAGTTATTTTAACTCAAAAATTAATTTAACTTTTAGTGAATTGACCCCACAGTGTAGTTCCGCTTTAAATATTAGAGCTGAGGTTTAGAGATCAATAATTTTAGAGAAAAGACAAAAGTCCATATTTGCACAATTGTTTTAGGTCACTAACGTAAAGCATTGAAGGCAGAACCAGGCTATTAGCATTTTCAGAAGGTGAGGTCAGCAATGACAGGCTCCATATTTTCTCATGAGAAGTTTCCATTTTGGGTCAGCTTCCCAAAACATATATGGGTAGGTGTCAGCCAGGGACAGATTAGGACAAATGCTGACACATTTGGTAGGGCTCCAACCACTTTGTTAAACACGATATTGGTAGTTATTTAAAAGTCAGAAGATCATCTGCCATTTCAAGTCACTAGATTTTGACAGCTTTGTGCCATTTTTGCACCACTGATGTGAACTGGGAAAACAAAATGCTAATAAGGGTGATGACATTTGTAAGAAGCAGTGAAAAGTTGTAAAAAAAAAAAAAGTGAAAATAATGTATAAATGTGTAGTGCTACCCGCATAGGGGCTGATGCTTTCAACTGGTTCTTCCCTAAAAGTACAGCGGCTGCCCACCACCGCAAGCTTCTTCCAGAGTTGGTGGGGGTTTGGGGATCAAGCTCCCAGCCTGTAAAACTGTGAACAGACCAGGCCAAACAATCCCTTGATTGCAGAAGGAGCCAAAAACTAAATTTACCTAGGGTCCCAAATGGGTGAAGTATGTTATGAAAATGTTTTTAACCATAAAAATAACATGAAAAGTACTAAAAAACTAAATTAACAGTTATGATTTCCATAAGTTGTATAAAAGAAATCAACACTTTGACTTCAGTGTATCTAAAGCCCTTTTTTTTGTTGTTGATATTGTTGTGAAGGGTTAGACTCCCTGTCAAGTTTTATTGCTGTCTGCATCCCTACTGGGAAGATTTAACCATCCGTTGGCTACTGTCAATAGAACAAAATTAGAGGTTGGATATTCTAAATGAAACACTTGTTCTGGTAAGAACTGTCTAATAGGAGATTTACCGCACCTCTTACTGAAATATCTGGAATGGGACACACATAGCAAAAGAAAACTCAAACGTTCAAGTCCCATAGACTTCAATGGGGTTCTAAAGTTCGCGCAAATTTTCGGTCCGTTGGCAGGTTCTGGTGCGAACCGAAACGGGGGGTGTTCGGCTCATCCCTAGTCTACAATCATGTCCCTGATTGCTTCTGTGGACAGGTGTCTTTTATACAGGTAACAAGCTCAGATTAGTAGCACTCCCTTTAAGAGAGTGCTCCTAATCTGAGCTTGTTACCTGTATAGAAGACACCTGGGAGCCAGAAATCTTGCTGATTGATAGGGGATCAAATACTTATTTCACTCATTAAAATGCAAATCAATTTATAACTTATTTAAATGCGTTTTTCTTGATATTTTTGTTGTTATTCTGTCTCTTACTTTTAAAATAAACCTACCATTAAAATTATCGACTGATCATTTCTTTGTCAGTGGGCAAACGTACAAAGTCATCAGGGTTTCAAATACTTTTTTCCCTGACTGTACATTACTACATATTTACATGTTTTAGTGTTTTTGTTCATACATTAGGCAAAGTGAGTAAAAAATATAAAAAATGTAATTTTTTGATGGTATATTCTTTAAATAGTATAAACCTGATACGTGCCATTTTATGTTTCCACCATTCATTTCTGTTGGCCTGCTTAACACATGTAGATGTACAAAAATGCAGACCAATGACCTTCACCTCATAGATTTAATGTAACTTCCTAAAACTGACCTGGCTAGAACTAGTTCCTGAGGGAGTCTACTCCACATTTTCACAGCTCCTATTGTGAAGAAGCCTTTCTGTATGCTGAGGTTAAAATCTCTTAAAACCTCTCAAAGATCGCCCCCCTGTCCTTTATAATGACCCTAAAATCATTGTAAAGGTTTTTTTTTTCTTAATCTAAATAGCAAACATGTTATACTTACCTGCTCTGTTCAATGGTTGTGCACAAAGCAGCCTCTTCTCAGTTCTTCTTCCCCGCTGAGTGTCCCTACAGCAAGCCACTTGATGTGGGAGCATTCGTGTGTGCTTGCCCCCAAGCCACAAGCCATAAGACACAAAGAGCGGGGCTTGGCCCCTGCCCCCACTCTTGAATCACTGGCTCTGATTGACAGCTGTGGGAGCCAATGAGGAATGAGAGAGCCTCAGCTCTTGCGCACATTGCTGGATCGAGAACGAGCTAAGGTATGTATTTAAGGGGGCTGCGGGGGAAGCTGAATCCAGAAGGATTTATACCTTACTGCATAGAATGCAGTAAAGTAAAAAACCTTCTGCCTTTAGAACCACTTTAAAGTGCACCAAGTTCACTATCGGAAAGCAGTCAGTAGGTGGCAATGATGTGATGGACATAATTGTAAGAAGCAGCTGTGTGCAGTTAGTTACTGAGACACTGCTGCACTGTAGTGGCTTTTTCTTTGGACCCCTGGAGCCTTTGGCTCCTGCTGCTGTCAAGCACAGCCAGTGAGGCAGGAGCAGGGGGGGACTGAGCCACGCTTTCTGTGTTTTATTGGCACAGAGAACTGGTTTGGAAGCAAGCACACACGAGTTCCCCCATAGACAACAGCTTGGGGGCACTCGGCAAGGGGGAGGGGCCCAGAGTGCCAGCAAGGGGCCCAAGAAGAGGAAGATTGGGGCAGTAGCGTCGCTAGGGGAGGGCAAGGGGTGCGGCCCGCACCCAGGTGACACCTGCCAGAGGGTGACACCAGGTTCAGGCAATTATCAGTACCTCGGTTCCCTCCTTCCCTTCTGGGACCTGTTTAGCTGCACGCAATGTGCAGGGAGAGTGGAGGGAGTGAGGCAGAGAGACAGGCTGCCTGGATCTGACCATCCCGCATGCTACGGTCATCTCTCCCGCCGGCTGCACTCACTGCAGACTGGACTATAGCTGCCTCCTCCTCGTACAAGTACACAGACCGGGAGGAGGCAGACCACCACTCTACGGCATCTGGTAATGTAAGTTACAACAGGAATATTGCAGGGAAGGGGAACATGGTGATTGGGAGGGGGGAATTGACAGGTAACATCTATGCTGCTAGGACTGATTTTAGGAAGGGGCGGTGGGGGTTAGAGGAAATGTGCTGGGGGGAGGGGGCTTTGATTTGGGTTAGAACCAGTGTTCTAGAAGTAGGAGGGGGGCAGATTTGAACCCCCCAGCACAATTCCTCTTCCTTCCCAAAGCACACCCTTGTACTGCACATATCCTCTAATCCCACCCCAGCTTCATCCATTCCCCCGATCCCATCCCGGCTCCATCCACCCCCCCGATCCCATCTCGGCTCCATCCACCCCCTCTGATCCCATCCTGGCTACGTCGCAGCTCCATCAACCCCCCCAATCCCATCCTGGCTCCATCCATCCCCTGATCACT
This sequence comes from Aquarana catesbeiana, assembly GCF_042186555.1. Classification (NCBI taxonomy): domain Eukaryota; kingdom Metazoa; phylum Chordata; class Amphibia; order Anura; family Ranidae; genus Aquarana; species Aquarana catesbeiana. The sequence continues at coordinate 541,348,471 of NC_133328.1, read as the reverse complement.
CACATCCCGGCTCCATCCATTGTGGCAGGCTAGTGGGGGAGAGCCGCATCGATGAACTAGCCTGGCTTAATGCCGGAGGGGGGGGTGACACCATTTTTTACAGCACCAGGTGACACAAACCCTAGTGAATCCACTGGATCGGGGTTGCTCTGTGTACTGCACAGAGCAGGCAAGTATGACATGTTTGTTATTTTAAAACAAAAATCATTTTTCCTTTACAAACGCTTTAAGGAAAGCCCGTCTATAATTGGTCCCAATGATGAACAGCTATTCAAAGAATGAACAGAAATTACAATGCTTATGTGCAGAAGTAGCAGAACCCAGGTAGGGGACTTTTGGAGAAGAGGCTATGCAGCACCCATCCGCTCACAGCAAAGATAGTAGCAGAACCCAGGTAGGGGACTTTTGGAGAAGAGGCTATGCAGCACCCATCCGCTCACAGCAAAGATATCAGAGAAGTGAGAATGGGGAGAATAAGACTCTAAGGCTACATGGCCAGCTTTACTATCTTAGTAGTAGTTCACACAATCATCTTACAGTGAATAATTGCACAACTATTTAATCCTTTATAGGAAACTATCTGTTTAACATGTTTAACAATCAGTTGCTAGGAATTTCCATTAGCAATTTAAATAGCACAATTGGGCTACTAAAATACACCTGTGTAAAACTGGCATAATTAAGAGATTTTCAGCAAGTAGTTAAATTTCTCAGTAACACAAGAATCAAAGTGGCCATGTAGCTTAGCTTTTACATTACTAAAATCACTAGCATTCAGTTACTAAGAGGAACGAAATCAAAGGAACTATTGGCTATCTATTGTGTAACAACACAAGTAGGATGTAAACTATGCAGCTGATTGCACCTACATGCTACTTGGGTACCCTATACGGTTGAAAGCCATCAGCTCTATATGTTTAGCAAACAGTTCTCAAGCCGTGATTAATCCTTAGCAGATTGATTTTATTAGTGCATTTGAGCTATTTGAAGATACACTATATCGTCAAAAGTATTGGGAAACCTATCTTTACACGCACATGAACTTTAATGGCATCCCAGTCTTAGTCCGTAGGGTTCAATATTGAGTTGGCCCACCTTTTGCAACTATACCAGCTTCAACTCTTCTGGGAAGGTTGTCCACAAGGTTTAGGAGTGTGTCTTTGAGAATGTTTAACCATTCTTCCAGAAGCGCATTTGTGAGGCCAGTCAAGTTCCTCCACCCCCATCCATGTCTTTATGGACCTTGCTTTGTGCACTGGTCCAAATCATTTGGTGGAGGGGGGATTATGGTGTGTGGTTGATTTTCAGGGGTTGGGCTTGGCCCCTTAGTTCCAGTGAAGGGAACTCTGAAGGCGTCAACATACCAAGGCATTTTGGACAATATCCTGCTCCCAACTTTGTGGGAACAGTTTGGGGATTGCGCCTTCCTGTTCCAGCATGACTGTGCACCAGTGCAAAAGAGAGGTCCATAAAGCCATAGATGAGCAAGTTTGGGGTGGAGGAACTTGACAAGTCCTGACCTCAACCCAATAGAACACCTTTGGGATGAATTAGACCGGAGACTGCGAGCCAGGCCTTCTCGTCCAACACCAGTGCCTGACTTCACAAATGCGCTTCTGGAAGAATGGTCAAACATTCCCACAGACACAATCCTAAACCTTGTGGACAGCCTTCACAGAAGAGTTGAAGCTAATATAGCTGCAAAGGGTGGGCCAACTCAATATTGAACCCAACGGACTAGGACTGGGATGCCATTAAAGTTCATGTGCGTGTAAAGGCAGGTGTCCCAATACTTTTGACCATATAGTGTATCTAAAAGAAGATTTTTCTATTCTGGATGGTGAGGAATTCTTTCAACAAGGACCAAATTCATCTGCTCAAAAGTAGGAGTAAGTATGTTTTTATGAATTATTTGTCAAGCAATACAAATATATACAGATGACAAATAGAGACAATAAATAGATTATCACCACTTTTCAAAACACCTAATACTGGATGCTGGATTTTTTTCCCATACTTGATGATACTTGATGATTTGTTACAAAAATTGCCTCAGTAGGATGTGCCATTAGTCCTGCTGACTCAAAATTTTCATGAGGGTGCCTCAAAGTTGAATGTAGAATGCTGACATCTCTAATTTGGCCCATTATTTAACCATTTTAGTGTTTTAAGATGTTTCAATTGTGCCAGTCGGTTCACTTTAAATATTTGTTTTCTTAAAGCCACTATGGCAACCTAGACAACCTGGTTAAAGAAGCAAATATTTAGCAATGATTCCTGGTTTACTAGAATATGTAGAAAGTGAGCAGAGGAAAGGAAAGGTTTATTTTTATAGTAACGATAACAGATAGTCGCTTTACACAGCATGTGTTAAGAGTAAGTAAACTCAGCTGACCTCGCCAGACAGCAGCTGGAATAAGAACTTCACACTTACAAAGGCTTGCTATATAAAACCGGAATGTTCTTTATGTACATGACCATCATGTACTGTAACTGTTACAAGTAATTACAAGGCACAAATAATTTTTTAGGACCACAGTGAAAAGAAGCAGGTTATAGGTATTGTTAAGGCATGAAAACCACAACATTTTCTTTTTTTTTCTCCTGGAAATTGGCACAACTTAACAAAGGGGCGTGGTCTTTCCAAAGGTAGGGTTGTGCAGGGTAGGTTGGGATTTTTATCAGAGTGCTGATGTGAATTATCTAGGCAAATTGTTTAAATTAAATAATTTAAAATAATTCAAACGATTTTAAGAGGACTTCAGGTGCTCTGGGGAGCCTGTGTTTCAGTGTTACTGAATTTAAAGCGGACCAAGCATGTACAGTGCATCTGGAAAGTATTCACAGTGCTTCACTTTTTCCACATTTTGTTATGTTACAGCCTTATTCCAAAATGGATAAATTCATTATTTTCCTCAAAATTCTACAAACAATACCCCATAATAACAACATGAAAGGAGTTTGTTTGAAATCTTTACAAATATTATTATTATTATAGTATTAGAGATATAAATGAAAAAAATCCCATGTACATAAGTTTTCACAACCTTTGCTCAATACTTTGTTGAAGCACCTTTGGCACCAATTACAGCCTCAAGTCTTTTTGAGTGGGATGCTACAGGCTTGGCACACCTATTTTTAGGCAGTTTCTCCTATTCTTCTTTGCAGGACCGCTCAAGCTCCATCGGGTTGGATGGGGAGCTTTGGTGCACAGACATTTTCAGATCTCTCCAGAGATGTTCAATTGGGTTCAAGTCTGGGCTCTGGCCGGGCCACTCAAGGACATTCACAGAATTGTCCCGTAGCCACACCTTTGTTATCTTGGCTGTGTGCTTAGGATCATTGTCATGTTGGAAGATGAACCAGTCTGAGGTTCAGAGTGCTCTGGAGCAGGTTTTCATCAAGGATGTCTCTGTACTTGTGTCTTGGAATGTTCGGGGCCTTAACCACAAACTTAAGAGGGCCTCAATATTCCAATACCTTAAACAGACCCGACCGCATATCGTACTTCTACAGGAGACACACTTGGATGGCAGTAGAATACTTTCTTTACGCAAACCGTGGATTCAAAAAGCCTTACATTCAACGTACTCCACATTTGCTAGAGGAGTCTCTATCCTAATTTCCAGGTCTCTACCGTGTACGATCAATCAAGTGTTTACTGACCCAGGAGGCAGATATGTGGCGATAGTTATAAAAATCTGTTATAAAACTATCATGCTAGTGAATGTATATATGCCTCCACTCTTTCAGGTTAAGCTATTATATGACCTCTTGACTAAAATGGCGCCATACGCTCACCTCCCTGTGGCTGTGTTGGGGGATTTCAATGCTGTTCTGGATGCGGTGTTGGACACCTCCAACCTGGCTAGGGGGGGTTCCGCTGATCTAAATGGATGGAGGACTGTGGCGGATCTTACGGAGCTGTGGTGATGGAAACACCCAGCTGATAAGTGCTTTTCGCATGTATCAATGGCCCACGGGTCTTCTGCAAGGATAGATCTAGCCTTTGGGAATAGTCTATTGCTACCATATGTAAAAGATATAACATATCTGGCTGGGGGTCTAACAGATCACAACCCCCTTGCAGTTACCCTGTCATTTGCCACGGAAGCAAAGGGAAGATGCTGGCGTCTCACCCCTGGATGGATACAAAATGAGCAGGTTTCCGTCCAGGTGACGGAGGCCATTCAGTCGTATTGGTCCTCCAATGTCGACACAGCAAACCCTCACATTGTTTGGGATGCTTTTAAGGCAGTGACAAGGGGGGGAATATATCTCTGCCATTAAAACAGCACGTAAGCAGGATAGGGAAGAGACAGAGTTCCTACAGCAGAGGGAAAGGGAAAGTTCCAGAGCCCATGCGGAGTCTTCTACGAGGGCCTCGTATGACGCCTTGTTGGAGGCGAGACGTTCCTTATCAATACACTTCACGAGTCAAGCCTGCGCTGATATGACAAAGAGAGCTCAAACGGTCTTTGCGGAGGGGGATAAGAATGGGAAACTGCTGGCCATGTTGGTTGCTGATTATCACCCGTTGACCAGCATTCCAGTCATTAAAGACCGGGGGGGAAATTTGCTTAATGAACAAGAACGTATTATGCAGGAATTTGCCAAGTTCTACTCTTCTCTCTACTCGCCTATCCCTTCATATGACCTGACTGAATTGGACTCCAATTTAGGAGACCTAGCATTGCCAAAACGCTCAGAGACCGACATGACCAATTTAGAGGCTAAAATTACGGTAAAAGAAATTCAGAAGGCAATTTTCACATTCCCTTAGAACAAGGCCCCTGCACCAGATGGGTTTCCAACTGATTTTTATAAGGCTAATGTTGAAGTCTTGGCCCCTAGAATTAATTTACTCTTAGAATACTGCCACAACCATGATACCTTGCCAGACTCTATGCTGGAGGCTTACATGGTTCTTTTACTAAAACCAGGGAAAGACCCAAAGGAGTGTACATCGTACTGGCCGATAGCTCTGTTAAACACAGACTTAAAAATTTTAACAAAGATTCTGGCCCTCAGATTGGCGGAAGTACTCCCCTCTATTATTAACATGGATCAAACAGGGTTTATGCCGGGGAAGTCAACCGACACTAACTTAAGGAGACTATTCACTCACCTACAAATTCAGTCAGGGGCTTCCAACACTAGAGTAGTGGTCTCTATTGATTTTGAAAAGGCCTTTGACTCTGTAGACTGGTCATTTATGTTTAAGGTCTTGGAGATTATGGGTTTTGGCCCACGCTTTAGGAAATGGGTAGCCATGCTTTATAGACATCCAAGAGTGGCGATCCAATTGGGGTCGTCCACCTCCGATTTCTTTGAAGTAGGTAGGGGAACAAGGCAGGGCTGCCCGCTATCTCCTTTCTTATTTGCCCTTGCCCTAGAGCCTCTGGCAGTCGCACTTAGGTCCTCTCCAGCAATAAGATCCATACGGGTGGGTACAATAGAAGAGTCTCTGGCACTATACGCAGACGATATGTTATTGTTCCTTGATGATCCGGGGGGACTCCTTGAGAGCTGCACTAGGAATCATAAATCATTTTGCAGCCTTCTCAGGACTAAAAGTAAATTGGGGAAAGTCATCCATCTTGCCAATAGATTCAGGGGCCAAGGCGGGAGCGGATCCCAATCTGCCATTACAGTGGGTCACGTCCATTAAATACCTGGGGGTACAGATTACACCAAATGTTCAAGACTATATGCTCCTTAATTTACTGCCGCTGATAACTGTATTGAAACAAAAAGTACAAACTTGGACAAAACTCCCGTTATCCCTAATAGGTCGCATCAGTTTGTTAAAAATGAAATTTCTCCCTGTTATCTTATACTTCCTGAGATATGCACCTGTCTGGATTCCGAGATCATTTTTTCGGAAATTAAACAGCATCATCTCATCTTTCATCTGGGCTCCTAAAGCTCCTAAAGCTCCCAGAATAGGACTCAAGGTACTGCAAGAACCGGGGGAGCAAGGGGGATTGGCACTGCCTGATTGGCAAAAATATTAGGGGCAGATGGTTTTCGCTCATAGGTGGTTGATAGCAGAAGATGGAGATGCGGCTACAGTGTTAGAGGCTCACTTGGGGTCATTTGAAAGACTGCGTTTTGCCTTGTTTAGAGGTACCAGGTACTAACAATGAAAGCCACTATTAAGGCCTGGGAGACAGCAGTGAAACTGGTGTGCCCTAGTTTTGGGGGGTGTCACCTTCAACCCCTATTTGGATGAACCCGACTCTACCCCAATTCTACAGCTTGCCAGACCCTATGATCTGGGCTAGTAGAGCAATCAAGACATTAAAAGATATAACAGCTTATGGTGAGCTATTGACCTTTTCTCAACTACAGTCGAGGCATGATCTTCTCAATTCATATCTGTTTAGGTTTTTACAGGTTAGATACGCTTTTCAGGTGCAGTTTGGGGAGATGAGGATGGAGTCCCTGCCCTCGTCTCTTGAAACGTTGTTGACAGATGAGAATCTGAGTAAGCCTCTCTCAAACGTATAAAGAACTGTTTAAGGTAACCCCTTAGGCGATCACCAGATGCAGGGAGAAGTGGGAGGTGGAGGTCCCGGATATACAGGGGGAGGACTGGGACGATCTATGGACCCAACCATTTAAACATCTGGTGTCTGCAAAGGACAGGTTGATCCAGTTCAAGTTTTTGCATAGAAGCTATTATACACCAGCTAGATTAAATAAGATTTTCCCTACAGCCTCGGCAGAGTGTTAGAGATGCTCTCACTCACCTGCAGATGCAAACCACATTTTCTGGCATTGCCCCCATATTCAAAAATTTTGGATTGATATCACAACCTATATCACTGAATTAATATCAGTACCGATCCCACTGACAGTCAGGGTTTGTTTGCTTGGACTAGTAGACGAGGTAGTACCCACACGGGCCATGCGCACGATGCTAAATGTTCTGCTCTTTTATGGTAAAAAAGCTATTTTGTTGACATGGAAAAGACCAGAGGCACCAAGTATCTCCTCCTGGAAAGGCCAAGTGAACTCCATGCTACCTTATTACAAAGCAACATATGAGGCCAGAGGGTGTATGAAAAAATTCAATAGGGTGTGGCAATCGTGGTTCAATTCCAGCAACACGGTGGGGTAGTGGATGAGGGTACTAAATAACAATGATATAACTAGACATGATACGTCTTCTGGTGGATATATGCAATATAAGGTATATAGCTAGGGGCACGTCTGCTGAGATTATTATTGGTATATTTATAGACACGCAAGCATTTTTCATTGATTTTTATGTGATGGAAAACTGAAGATCCTGTTCTTCCGTCGAGCTGTGGTTCGGGGGGGGTGGGAAGGGGGAGTTGGGAGGGGGGAGTGGGGTATATTCTAGTTAGTAGGTCTTTGTTAGATAGGATTAAGGTCATGTTGACCTAATATGGACAGTGTCCTACAGACACGTCCAAATGTTCTATGAATGTCTTTAAAAATAATAAACAGAATTTTTCAAGAAAAAAAAAAAGGATGTCTCTGTACATTGCTCCATTCATCTTTCTCTCGATCCTGACTAGTCTCCCAGTTCCTGCCGCTGAAAAACATCCCCACAGCATGATGTTGCCACCACCATGCTTCACTGTAGGGATGGTATTGGCCAGGTGATGAGCGGTGCCTGGTTTCCTCAAGACATGATGCTTGTCATTGAGGCCAAAGAGTTTAATGTTTGTTTCATCAGACCAGAGAATTTTGTTTTCTCATGGTCTGAAAGTCCTTCAGGTGCCTTTTGTCAAACTCCAGGTGAGCTGTCATGTGCCTTTTACTAAGGAGTGGCTTTCGTCTGGTCACTCTACCATACAGGCCTCATTGGTGGAGTGCTGCAGAGATGGTTGTTCTTCTGGAAGGTTCTCCACTTTCCACAGAAAAATGCTGGAGCTCTGTCAGAGTGACCATTGGGTTCTTGGTCACCTCCCTGATTAAGGCCCTTCTCCCCTGATTGCTCAGTTTGGCCGGGCAGCGTGCTCTAAGAAGAGTCCTGGTGGTTCCAAACTTCTTCCATTTATGGATGAGGAGGCCACTGTGCTCATTGGGACCCCCTGCTCCAAAGCACCCACCCCCCCATGTGGAGGGCATGTGGCCTGGTATGGTTCAGGGGGGGAGTGCTGGCTTATCCCCACCCTATTTCCTAACCTGCCCGGCTGCGTGCTTGGATAAGGGTCTGGTATGGATTGGGGGGGACCCCATTCCACTTTTTCATTGTGGGGTTCCCTTTAAAATCCATACCAGACCGAAGGGCCTGGTATGCTCTTGAAGGGGGAACCCATGACGTTTTTTTTTTTACATGTGGCGTGGAGTTCCCCCTAAAGATTCCTACCAGACACAAAGTGCCTGGCATTGTCGGGATCAAAGTCGGATCCCCGATCATTGAAGTCGGACGGATGTCAGACTTCAAGTCTCAGGGTAAAAGTGGGATCCACAGTCGTACGACTCAGGCCGGGTTCACACTGGTACAACACGACAAGCGTACAACTGTGGATCCGACTTTGCCCTGCGACTTGAAGTCTGATATCCATCCAACTTCAATGAACAGGGATTTGATCCCTGACAATATCAGGCACTGTGTTTGGTATGAATCTTTAGGGGGCACTCCACTCCAAATAAAAAAAAAAAAACGACATGGGTTCCCCCTTCAAGAGCATACCAGGCCCTTCGGTCTGGTATGGATTTTAAGGGGAACCCCCATGCCAAAAAAATGGCGTGGGGTCCCCCCCAAAATCCATACCAGACCTTTATTTGAGCACGCAACCCGGCAGGCCAGGAAAGAGGGTGGGGACGAGCAAGCGCCCCTCCCCTCCTGAACCATACCAGGCTGCATACCCTCAACATGGGGGTGGGTGCTACCCCTACCCATTTACCTAAAAAAAGTGTCAAAAATAAACAGCGTACACAGGTTTTTAATGTATTTTAATAAGGCAGCTCCGGCGTCTCTTCCAATTTCTTCTCCCCCCTCTGGCTCTTCTCCCTCTTCTGGCGACGTCTCCTCCCTCTGCCGGTTCTTTTCCTCTCTGCACTGTCTTCTCCCTCTTCTGCCGTGTCTCCTCTTTCTTTCTCCTCTTTTCTCCTCTCCCTTTCTTCTTGCTCTTTTGCTGGGTCCTCTCGCTATTTTTGCCCGGTCTTCTCGCTCTTTCGCTGGGTTTTCTCTCTCTGTTCTTCTTTCGATGTTGACTCAATGCAACCTCCCAGTGTAATGCTGGGTCCGCCATGTGCAATGACTTATATTGGCATGAGGCGGGGCCACCCGCTGATGTCATACAGCCTGCCACCTTGTGACATCTTCGCCCCATCATGCCCCTCAAGGGGTGGGGCCTCTGGATGACGTCAGCGGGTGGCCCCGGCCCATGCCAATATAAGTCATAGAACACGGTGGACCCAGCTTTACACCAGGAGATCGCGTCGAGTCAACACGGGAAGAAGAACAGAGCGAGAAGACCCAAAAAAAGAGCGAGAAGACAGCGGAGAGAGGAGACCCGGCAGAAGAGGGAGATGACAGCAGAGAGAGGAGAAGAACCGGAAGAGGGAGGAGAACCGGCAGAGGGAGAAAACGTCGCCAGAAGAGGAAGAAGAGCCAGAGAGGGGAGAAGAAGTCGGAAAAGATGCCGGAGCTGCCTTAATAAAAATAATTTACAAACCTGTGTACTGTGTTTATTTTTGACACTTTTTTTTAGGTGAATGGGTAGGGGTACGATGTAGCCCATACTCATTCACATATGGTGGGGGTCGGGATTCCAATAAGCCCCCCTGCCCGCAGACCCCAACAATCACCGGCAAGGGTTGTCAAGAAGAGACCCTTGTCCTCATCAACATGGGGACAAGGTGCTTTTGGGTGGGGGGGCGCAGAGCCCCACTGCCCCAAAGCACACACCCCCCGTGTTGAGGGCATGCAGCTTGGTATGGTTCCAGTGGGGGGAGCTTGCTTGTCCCCACCCCCTTTCCTGGCCTGCTGGGCTGCGTGTTCGGATAAGGGTTTGCTATGGATTTTGGGGGGACCTCATGCCGTTTTTTTGGCATAGGGGTTCCCTTTAAAGTCCATACCAGACCAAAGGGCCTTGGAGGGGGAACCCACGCCGCTTTTTTTTTCTTTTTATTTGGCTGGGGTTCCTCTTCAAGATGATCAGAGCACAAGTCGCCTGCCAAAGTCGGATCAGTTAAGACCGGAATCCGACTTTGATCTGACTTCAGTGATATTCAATGGGCTGAAGTAGGATCAAATTCGGACCAAAGTAGTGCAGGCAGCATTTTAAAAGTCGGACCAGTTAAGATGGCTCTCATAGGGAAACATTGATTTTCACATGTCATGCGACATGAGCTCCCAATGTCGGAGCGTTTGTCGTACAAGTGTGAACCCAGCCTCAAGGATAATCAGTAGAAACAGGATGCACCTGAGCTCAATTTCGAGTGTCATGGCAAAGACTGAATACTTACGTACATGTGATTTTTTTTGTTTTTTATTAGTAATAAATTTGCAAAGACTTCAAACAAACTTCTTTCACATTGTCATTATGGGGTATTGTTTGTAGAATTTTGAGGAAAATAATGAATTGAATCCATTTTAGAAAAAGGCTGTAGCATAACAAAATGTGGAAAAAGTGAAGCACTGTGAATACTTTCTGGATACACTGGATACTTAGATTTCACAATCTTGGAAATCCTGGTGCTTGTACAGGAGACAGGGTTTATGGCCCAAATCCATCCAAAATCATTTTTTTAATATTGGATATATTTGTGGAGGGTAAAAATTTTTTTTTTTTTTTTTTATTTCATTTTTTGCTTGATCTGATTTCATTGAATACTACAACTAAAACGTAAAGCGTATAAGGGCAGTGTATATATAAAACATTACATAGGTCCCAAGGAATGAGACTAATTTTGTTCACTGCTCAGTTGTATAAAGGGGAGTGTAGGTATGGCACTGTTCTGAAAAATAGAGTGTTTTATGAAAAAACTGCTGTGTTACACCCTCTGCAGTGCTTCAAAGCAAAATGTGGATAGTGAGGAGATTAATACACAGAATGCCAAAAAATGTAGATGTTAAATTTTCAGCAGGTGCCTAGACCTGTGTGTATGCACTCCTAACAGGGTGTGGTACCATAAACCCATGTGCAGGTATGTTATCCTCTAATGGCTATACTCAACTCAAAAGAGGGAATATTAAATAGATAGTAAATGTTCATATACTTTCCACGAAGTTTGGTATGTTGTGAAAAAAATCAGGTGAATTGTCCTCTAATGTCCACGTCTGAATTACAGAAAGGGGACTAAGTGTGCATGAAGGGAACACCAGTAGTGCCTTTCTTGTGATGATGCTAAATCCTCTATATAAAAGACCAGTGTTTGGGGTAATAGCTAGTGTCAAATAATTGATGCTAAAAATAAAATAAAAATAAATAAATAAAAATAAAAATCTGTCTGAATTGTGTAATGGGGCGTACACACGGTTGGACTTTTCGGATACAAAAGTCCGACAAACATTCAACGAACTTTTGGCGGACTTTCTAACGAACGGACTTGCCTACATACGACCACACAAAAGTCCGACAGATTCGTACGTGATGACGTACACGGGACTAAAATAAGGAAGTTGATAGCCAGTAGCCAATAGCTGCCATGGGTTTTTGTCAGTCGGACTAGCATACAGACGAGCGGATTTCTGGGTCCGGCGGAGTTACGACGTAAAGATTTGAAGCATGTTCCAAATCTAAAGTCCGTCAGATTTGCGACTGGAAAAGTCCACTGAAAGTCCGGGGAAGCCCACACATGATCGGATTGTCCGCCGGATTTGGTCCGTCGGACTTTTGTAGCCGAAAAGTCCGACCGTGTGTACGCCCCATTACATTCTCTGGCAGCTGGTTGATAATATGGTATCAGCAACCAGAAAGGGTAACCCAGCTTACCCAGCTTACTCCTATTGTTGGTTTTCAAAGTGGGTTATGTGATTAAGAAAAGTGTCCAAAATGTATTACACCCCCTGGCTCTCCAATTAGTGAAAAATTATACTACAAACTGAGACCTGTATTATTCACCAATGATGTGATTTGAATATCATAAATATGACTAAATTAATTGATAATACATTCTACACAGTTAGTAATTAACAGTGAGAGATCTTAGTAAAGGTACATATTTCAAAAGTGCCTGGTGCTCACAAAGTGTCCAATGCTTGCAAATAAGCTATTAAACAAAGTGACTTGTGCTCAAGAAAAAAAAAAAAAAAAGTCCAGTGTTTGCTGAGAAACAGTGTTTTTTTCAAAAAAGGAAAAAAGAAGAAAACTTCTTGTTCAGGTGCCAGCTAGTGATGGTGCTCCTTATTCATGCTCCTAATGTGCATGCACTCACCAAATAGCCTCACCCCATCAGGGGTACTGCGCAGTCACAGTATCTGCCACTGTGTAGCCCTGGCAGTCCTGGTCTGTACTTTATATGTTGTTAGCAGCGTTTTGTATGTTCATCATGTGGAAGAGAAGGGATGCCCATAGCGTAAAACCCTTTTTTAAACTTTATTTATTAATTTAAAAAAAGTTGTACTCACATTTTATGTAAATTGTATAAGCATGAAAACATGAGTGGATGGATGCCGTCAGAAAACTGTATTCGTCTAACCGAAGGTGACGCAACACGTTCGTAACCCCGCCCTACGCGTTTCGTCATTGGACTTCAATGACTTCCAATCCAATCGCTCCACAAAGGTATCGGTTTGGGTATCAGAGCATTTGCATGAGTACGAGTACTCATGCAAATGCTCAGTATCGGCACCGATACAAGTACCGGTATCAGTATTGGTGCAACCCTATTGATGCCATGGAGTCAGTGTTTAGAGCTGGCAGCCATGCTTGAGGTGGTCATGGTTCATTGTATGCAACTGTATTTATGTCAGGGTACAGAGAAAAACAGACAGATAAAAGATGGATACAATAAATTTCGGGGTATAGAGGAAGGAAGGAGGTAAGGGGGGGAATGAAGGGGTAGGAGAGAGGAAGAGAAGGGAATATTATGGATTAGGAAGTATTATGGGGTAGTAAAAGAGGTTTGGGGAGGGGCATTGGGAAGTATCTTACTCACTGTCACCTGACTCAAGGCCAGCCTGGGAAGATCTGTGCATATTATAGTAAATTTCAGGCAAAAAAAGGTAGTAATAACTGTAAGCGCAAATACAAAAATGCATACAATACTTGGGATGTTTTTAACTTGCTATGCGTTTAGTCCATAGCAATAAAACTGGCAGTCCAAGGGTTAAGTAGTTATTTGGCAGTTCAAGGGTTAAGCAAGTATATTGGCTGGTCAACAGGCGGCTGCTGTCCTCAGAGAGATGGCTCTGTAGTAGGCAAGAGAAGGGTAGAAAATGAAGCGCCACCTAAGTGCAGTATTAGAGGATACTTTAATGACACAAAGTAAGATTACACTTACAGGATAGATAGATTAAAAAGGCTCATCTGTATACAAATGGTCCATGGTAAGTTCCTCAGGTTCTGATCCGGATGATGTTGCAGAGGTGCAGGGCTGCAGATTGTTGATTACGGGCCAGGGGCTCGTCCTATGGCCGTCAGGAAGAGGCTGGGACCGTCGGGGAACGCACGTGGAGCACGCGTGATGTCACGGGTCATCCGATCACTTCCGGGAGCACTTCTGGGGGAGGGCTTTCACCAAGGAGAAAGGCTGTAGATTGGCTACGCGCTCGGGGCTGCTGCTCCTTCAATAGGCCTGGATGGGAAGTGTCAGCAGTGTGCTATTTATATGCCAGTGCCATGGGACAACAAGTCCCAGTGCCTCCTAAAAAGGCACAATGTTGACTGTGGCCAGCAAAAAAGAATACAACATACAGTATGCCATAAAACGGGGGAAAAAACGAACTAGTTAAATAATAAATTATTATATTATTATTATTTGTTTAGCAAAAAATAAAAACCCCAGTTGTGAACAAATACCACCAAAAGAAAACACTATTTGTGGGATCAAAATGATAAAAATTCTGTTTTGGTACAATGTTGCATGACAGCGAAAATGTCATTTAAATTGCGATATCGTTAAAAGCTGAAAATTGGCCTGGACAGGAAGGGGGAAAGTGCCCTGTATTGAAATGGTTAAACAAATTAAATTAAAAAATGTATGAAATTATATGGTCCTTAGATATTCGGGTGATCCATACATTAACATTAGATTACTAAAATTGTTCTAATACTACTGGAGTCAAAATGGACCAAGCACTAAACATAACTTTTAATGTTAAAGCCCAACTATAGTCCAGAGGGGAATAAAAACGCTTTAACTTATAAGATCCTCTGCTTCCCTGGCAGGTGCCCTCCCCCACCCCACCCCCACCCCTCCACGATTAGGTGGTGTACTGTCCCTCAGCTTCATCACATCCAATGCAGAGCTATGGACTCTGCATTGTTCTTGATGATGTTGATGTCAGGACCTTAGACCCCTGGAGCATGGGGGAGAAAATAAGGAGGGGACTGGTCTGGCAGTGATGAGGAGCAGAAGTTCAGGTAAGTAGATGTTCTATTCTATGTCCACTAGACCTAAGCAAGCAAGCCCCATTGCGAAACCTCACTGCATTTCTAAATTTCCTGGAGTTGGGCTTTATGTGCACTTGTGCTTAGTCTGCTTTGTGACTTATCTGTTTAGGGATTGTCCAGGATCACCATCCACTTCCTGCTGGTTCAGAGATAACACAATCTTGGGAATCCTGGTGGCTGTACAGTACACAGGCATTTTCTTTCCATAAATTATTTTTATTTATTTGTGATGTGTCTCTGAACTTGCAAGAAAATGTATTTACTCAAGAAGAGTCAATACCCCAGCACAACCCCCTCCCTCCGTGCACATCATAGCCCTCTCCACCTCTGGGTGAGTCTAATTACCCTTTGTACTGACCCAGCTCCTCCCTCCCCTCACCTTCATGCATAACCTTTTATGTAGCTTCCAGGGGATACTGTAGAGTGACGACTGAGTCTGCTGGGGCTGCTGACGTCATATTCAAAATGGCAGCACCCCACAGCAGTTTTAGGGTTTTCAATATCTTCCCAAGGGAGACTTTAAAGGTTATGAACATGCAAAAAATGCAATAAATGCCCATACAATCCTATGTGAACATTTTTGTTGAGATTCATTTTTTGGAGACAATTTCCCTTTAATAACACAGTGTAAACCATTTTTTTTTTAACCATAAACGTGTAGCAATTTGCATCACTAATTTTGAAGCTGAGCAAAGAGAATTCCACTGTTACGCACTTGAGGAATGAATGACCTTTTCGTCAGTGCTAGCAGGTACGAGGTTTCAGGCGTATGTCCGTCAGACGTTTGAGAGTTTCAAAACACACATTTCTGTAACTGAGTAATTTTAATTAGTTTTATTGAAGTTTGAGAACTTGTTGACTGTGTGATTAAGATTCCCACTGTGACAGCAAAGCTCCTTTCCTGGGGCAAAATCATCCACAGTGAGGAACATTTTAATTTGTTTGACCTTACCTGACCCAAGAGGGAAAAGAGATGTGCTATTCGCAAAAAGAAAAGATTGGGGACTTTCTTGAGGCAGGCTCATGCGTCACACGATTTGAGCCTGTCCAGCTGCCAGTATAAATTATGATCTGTTGAAGTGCATCTTTTTTGGCGCAGGAACACTTGGCAAGTTACTTTGGATACTTAGGTCGTATAACTGGATGAGATGGAACATTTTATGGAATAAAGTCATTTGAAACGCAGCACGTTTTCTTGATTGGAAGTGCGTAGTGTCAATGTCCTCGTTTTCACACATTATTTCTTTGATTCTACATTACAAGAGTGTGGATACACGTAGTCCGTGAGGCTATCTAGAAATTTGTTGTCAGTAGTTGGCACAAGCTAAAGACCATAGTCATGGGAAATTTAGAACTGATAATGACATATTTATTATACAGTAGTTTTACACCAGTATCCCTAATAAACTAGATAATATAAAATATGTATTATTATGTCAATACTTTATTATCACTGTCCCTATGCCATCATTATTTTTAGCCTAATAAACCTAGCATAGGGAGCAGAAGACTCGCTTTTGCCAAAGTACTTAAATTCAAACTCCTGGCAAACAGATTAATGCAGAATTAAAATACATATGCAAAATCTTTTACCTGCCAAAACATTTGTAATTTGGTTCAGTTCTAGGAGCCAGGTAACCCGAGGAAGTCAGCATAACTTACTCCTTGTCCTTCGACAGCCTGGAGAGGAAAATACCCCCAACATGCTGATTTGAAGTGAAGGAACAGAAGCACATGATTGCCCCATAGAGCATTTTAATATAATTTTCTACAATTCTAGAATTTCTAATTAAACTACAGCAAAGTCTGACTGGCACTCCTTTCCCCAGTCTAAGTGCTGCTGTGTAGAAGAATTACAGGAGGCCTATATTGACACACTCATAGCTTTAAACATGCAGCCTTTGCCAAGCCCTGGTCATGTCTCAATCCATCTCAACAGGTAGTTTTATTACACAATGAAGGGCTTGCTAATACCTTGTCAGGTGTTAATGTAGCTCTTAGAATATGCAGGACTTAATGGTCGCTAGCTGTTTAGAAGAAAGGTTGTTCAGCAAATTAGAACTGATAAAGAATTATCTGAGAACAGGTTGCAGGGCTTTAAACCAGTAACATAGCCTTAGGAAGTGATCTAATCTGTAAAACACATAGCAGGCGTGGCAGAGGGAGGTACTTTGCTATTAATCTGTATCGATGGTCAGAGCATGTCAAAGCTAAAGTAAGATAATTAGAGGTAATCATTGCTACTGGTTAACAATTGCTGCAACTTTCACTTTATATTACCGTATTTATCGGCGTATAACACGCACCCCAAGTTTAGGAGGGAATTTTAAGGAAAAAAACTTTTAGGAGGGAAGTTTAAGGAAAAAAAACTTACATTTAAATGCCCATCAATGAGTTCTTATCAGTGTCCATCTGCAACCTTGCCCAGTGTCTTTGCAGCCTTGTGTCATTGCAGCCTTTGCAGCCTTGTGTCATTGCAGCCTTTGCAGCCTTGTGTCATTGCAGCCTTTGCAGCCCTGTGTCATTGCAGCCTTTGCAGCCCTGTGTCATTGCAGCCTTTGCAGCCTTGTGTCATTGCAGCCTTTGCAGCCCTGTGTCATGGCAGCCTTTGCAGCCTTGTGTCATTGCAGCCTTTGCAGCCTTGTGTCATTGCAGCCTTTGCAGCCCTGTGTCATTGCAGCCTTTGCAGCCTTGTGTCATTGCAGCCTTTGCAGCTTTGTGTCATTGCAGCTACAGGTATTTAAAATTGGCGCCGATCATCGGCTGTGTCCGCCCTGTAGTGCTCAGGCGCTGAGGAGACTCAGAAAATCTCCGAACAGCTAATCATGAGCCGGCGCCGACATACACAAAGCCGAGTGTACTCGGCTAGTGTCGGCTCCTCTCGCAGTCCCGCCCAGTTCCGCCCCTATGATGGACATAACACAGGTCCAATGGCGGGACTGGGCGAGACTGTGAGCGGAGCCGAGACTAGCCGAGTACACTTGGCTTTGTGTATGTCGGTGGCACTCGCTCCACTCTGCTCACGATCAGCGGAGATCGGCAGGGATCGGCGTATAACACACACCAACGATTTCCCCCTGATTTTAAGGGGAGAAAAGTGCGTGTTATACATATGTTGGGAAATTTGAGCCAGTACAAAAATTGTCAGTAAATATGTTTTCAGGTATTTACTGGTTAAAGTGAACTCCTCTGGGCTTCTGAACCTATTTCAACCTATTACTAATAGAAGCCTGTAAACATTTTACAGTTGGGCTTCATTAGGTTTCTTTTTTTAAAAGCAACAGAAAATTTGTAAGCATGACAGATAAATGTGGAAAGGCATGGCTTACATATCAGCAGAGCTTCTTTGAAACAGAATAAAAACAGCCTGGAGTGGCCTTAAATGACCATATGATGCCTTTGACAGATTTACTTGTATATTTCTAATATCTGCCTTATGCCAACTTAAAGTCTAAATCATAAAGGTACAACAGACTGGGTAACATGGGTGACATGCATACTTTGCAGCAAATTAATGTTTATAACAACTATGTGGTCCCAAATCTAGTTACATATAGCAAGACATTTCCAAATCTATTTTTTTTTCTGAAAAGGGAACTGTTCCAAAATAAATATAGCCCAGACCATTTAAGGCTATTCTACATTTTATAGTCAACTTGCCAGACTGTGAACAAAGAAAGCTTAGGTTGTTGGGAATGGATAAAAAGTTTCAAACTTAAAGCCTGTGCCTTAATTAATAGACTGTATATATCAGAAACATTAAAGATTTTTAAATATTGATAAAATCACTACAAATAAATTTTTTCTTCTTTTTAACTTGTCTGAGAATATTTAGGATATAATTGATATTTTAACCTTCCTAGAGCACGAGGAAGCTGAAATATGAGATAATTTAAAACCTTAAAGTTTTAAATGAAATTCTGTTAGTGGGCTTATCTAGATGAGCATGAGGTAAAAACCCCATTTACAGTTGGACATTCACCAACCCCAGCCCACTTCTACATCCTCTAGTTCCAATCTTGTGCATTATGAGTGGCTAGCTACCTTAGCTCTCTTAATTAATGCTCTCTTCCTGGATTGGTTTAATGTGTTGTGTTGTGTCGTGTCTAGCTGTGTACCCATATCTTCTGCTGGGGAGACATGAAACACTACAGTACAGTCACACAAATCATCTCAGGTTTAAATCTGACTAAGTGTACTCATTTATTGCCTGATCAATGGTGTCTATTTCCAAAATCTAAAAGGTTATAACTGCAAACTACTGATCTGTTATTTAATGACAGCTCAGCTTGAAACTTGTTTGTAGCTCTGCCATTGATGTCTGATTCAGGTGTCAGACCTGACTGATCCCTTGACTCTTGTTACTTTCAGCTGTTTGCTCTTTCTGTTTACCTGCTCTTCTAACCATCTGCTTGATCCTCAACCATGTGATGATGTAGTATCTTACTTTGGTTCTGCTTGTACTATTTACTATCATCAGTTAGACGGCAGCATTCTAGTTGTTGCTCTCCATCCAAGTTCAATCTGCCCAAGTTCTATCCAAGTTCCGTCTGCACCATCTGTACCATTAATGGTTCGGTGAAGACCAGGTTCTTTTGGGTTTCTGAGAAAGCCCCCTGCAATCTGCGATTATCACAAAAGATCCATCTCAATGCATGACACTGACACACTACCTTTCAATATTTTTCTAATTTGAGGCTAAATAGGCAACTTTTCATTGAAGGACCTTTAAAGTTTTATAAAAAATTTTTTTTGGATACATAAATATAATAAGTTTGTTAGTAGGCTACCATGATGGGCCCAGTGTATGTTCCTGTTTTGTCCCGTAATTAAAGGATGCTTTCTCCACAGTTCTCTCTTCTGTCAGTAGACCATATTAAACTCGAGAAAAAAATTATGTGCAAGAGACGTTGCCTTAGGGGAAAAACCACAGAAAGGCACGTGTCTCATCTAATGGCATCTGCAGCTTCCATTATGAAGATGCATGCATGCTCTTTGTTTTTTGGTGTTTTTTGCATGAACTTTTTCACCCCGTAGCATGTTTTTTGTCAAGATCTGTTTATGAAAGTTGCTTATGTTTGCATTTCATTTGCAGCACTTAGTAAAGCCAAACTTAGATGAATTGTCCAACCATGTCCAACCATGTGCTTATTGTCTTTGTTTTCAGATTGCTGCAAGCCTTAGCTTCGTAAGGTGGCGATCATGTGTACAGCACATGATCCATGTTTAATATGAAAATGAGGCATATGAAAATTCAGATTTGTTTATATAAAGTAAAAACCGTAACACGTCTCAAAGGAAAATTAACACTGATTAAGGAACAGATGGAGGATGTGACCACTGATCCAGGAGGAAAAAAAGGTGCCATAATGGGTCACTTATGACAATGCACAGAACTTGGGATACACACAAAGAGCTATTCAGTTCATGCTTGTTCTTCTGAATCTATTTTATACAGACCTGACTTATCAGTTAAACTAGTGACCTTGCTCATCCTCTTGTCCCATGTATGACCCCTTATCAGCACAATATGATCCAGTATATATAAATGCACTTAGTAGATCTACTGTACGGGCTTAAAGGTACACACCAGCCATACATTATAGGGTCAGTCCAACAAAACATAAACATGGCTTGTCTTGGCCAGGGGCCAATACCATAATTCCTGTCCTTGTTCCTGTCCACCTGCAAGTTTTAGGCAATCCTGGTGAACTTTTTGTGTTCCAGTGCCTCCCGTTATAATCCAAAAAGTATTAAATTATTTTAAAAATCAAAAGGGAAAGTGAAACCACCTGATAATGGTCACAGCAGGTATGCAGAGCCAGGAATTCAATTGCAAATATTAAACCAGTAGAGCGAAGAGAGGGATATACAGTAAGAAGTGTTCTAATGGTTTATTGCTCCAGCATCTATCAAACACAAAAATATCTGTTTTGGGTGAGCTAACTCTTAAACATTGCATTTAAATAGCTGAACTACACTCATTTTGGTCCTTTCATCTGTCCTTCATTGTCTGCAGCTGGCTGCCCTGCTAGCAAACATTTCTTTTTTTTTTAATGTCACTGAATTTTAGCCTATGAAAAAGGCCAGAGTGTTCCAGCATTACCTTATTTCTGAGCCTTCTGCAACCTTGCCCACACATACTGTATAGGAAAATGAGAGGGATGTTGCAAGCAGAGAATCAAACATCAAAAGGCTGCAGTTCCAAAAGGGAATAAACGAAACAAATGCAGCCTCCTGGTTAGCACAACCTTCTACAACTGTATGTAACTAGATACTGATCCTCTGCTAAGGAGAATGTGGCCTGTACAAACTTCTCTGGCAGTGCCTCAACTTCTTTGGACCATGTAGTAGCAAGTGGGACCCTTGAGCTGGGAAAAACCTGTCCCCAGACAATTTCACTTACTCAAATCTTGCCAGTCCTGTCCTTGGGTGTCTATTCCTACAGTTGTTATAAGGAGATGGTTACATACCCAAATGTTTTAGTATGGTTCACTAGCTGACCCTCTCTGGCATTGAGGCTCAGATTTACCCTTGCTGGTCCACTTGCTGATCCACTCACACTGCAGGCTAAAGTAGCTTTTGCAAAACAGAGGTTCCCGAGTCTTCTTAGGCACATGGGACTAGAGAGTGTTTGATGAATTTGGGATGTGCAGCCATTTAAAATGTTCACTGGTGACTGTGTCATGAATTTTCCTCTTAGTGTTGTAATAATAAGAAGATTGCTTGCATTCTACAACAATCTTTTGGTGAATGTGACAGCCAGTGAACTACCAGCGAATGTCACATTTACAGAAACTGTAAAAGTAACATTTAACCTGGCCAGCGAATGTCCACAATGGAGCTCTCCATAGTGCTGAAGTTGTGTTTTTATAAATCTCAGTACTAGAGGGGTTTCATTTAAGCATTTTTGTATTTCAGCTTATATTTGTACCCCAAATTGTGTGCCCCTCACCCCTGCACAGTACCAGCTTGGCATGCCAGACATGCAGGCTCATATCTCCATGATAGGTGTTTAGGTCCTTGTCACATTGATTACAGCCTGCATTCATTTCAGCACTGGACACTGGGGTTGCTTAGAGGTTCCCCTAAAAAAGGTTCTACTACTCCCAAAGCTCCAGTATATTACACTGCTGGATTCTGGGCTGTGTGTCACCACCAGTGCCCCAAATTGAGTGATGACAAGGGGGAAGCATATTTGCCAACCATCTGCCACCTTTGAGAGCATGTAGGTGAATGCCCTCACCTTGACAAACTGACCTAGCCAGCCCACCAAGGGTTTAGGTATCTGATCTACAGACATATATTTAAAATAAAAAAATTAAATCAGTTATATATGGAATAATTAATATTTAAATTTAAACAGAATAAATATTGAATTTGACTTGATTTCACACTCTTCTAATTTCATATACAGCACAAATTAGATTGGAGAGGGAAGGACCTTGTGGTCAATCAAGTGTCCAAACAATCAGCTATGATTTTTTTTTTTTTTAAACAGTAGTTACTGAAGCAAACCTGAAACTAAAAATAGAAAAACATTTTTGCCTTAGGTTTTTTTTTTAATAAAACCCTTTTCTGTTTCACCCCTTGTCATACCTAACTAGCCCTTTAGATGTTTGACCTATTGATACTGGCATTCCTGCCTAGCTGGAGATTGCTTCCCTCCCATTATATACAATCAAATAAGGGACCCACTCTTCTTTGGCCTCCATGAGTGGGAAAAACAGAGATGAATGATATGTTTTAGTGGTCGACTGTCACTACAATCCCCAGACTTTTCCCTACTACCTAATCTGTGTTTGTGTCCTTGCCCTCTCATTACATTTGACATGTCTGAACAATGCCTGAGGATACATGAGGTCTCCTCCTTTCCTTAGACACAGCTGGTGTGTTATGTAAAGTTATCTGATTTCTCTGCCTCTTGGCTTTCTGGCTTTTCTGAGTTTTGGCAAGTTCTGATCCTGTTTGTTTTTAGAATTAAAATTGTCTCTGATTATGGTTTTTGGCATTCTAATCCAGTTTGGTTACCTTGCCTTTCCTTCCTCTTCTCTGTTTTCCTGTTTCTTATGTTCAGCCATGTGTCTATCTAGCTCTCTTAATTTATTTTTAATGTCAGTGTTGTCAGCCTGGTGTCATTTGACCCTTGTCTGTCTGTTTTTTGTCTAATCATTCTAGTCAATTATTTGTTCCAGGCACAAGACCTTGCCTAGACCTTGAAGCTCTTCTTAAATTCATTGCTGAATGCAAGGTTTGCCCTTTACCCTTCTATACCCTGTAATGGTCTAGCCCTGACCTGATGTCCTGGCTTGACTTTCTTACATTTGAATTTTGAATCTGGCTTGCAATCTTCAACTTCCAAATTAGCCCTTACTCTTGGTCAGCCATTGTTTTCCTAACATCAGCCTTTCTCTCTTTGGTACTAAAAGTCTTCATATGGACATCCATGAGCAGCACCCCCCAGCTGATACAATGGTAAACATAACTCTTTTTATGAATTACCGTATATACTCGAGTATAAGCCGAGTTTTTCAGCACTTTTTTTGTGCTGAAAATGCCCCCCTCGGCTTATACTCGAGTCAAGAGTCAAGCACTTTTCTGCGGCAGAGAATGACATTTTCTGAACTGACTTTGGGGCCCCGTATCTCGAGGTCACTTGGTGCTAGGAACCCCAGCTTTGGATATGTTGTTGTGCTAGATCCACTGGGTTTGCACACTAAATTGGGGTTCCTAGCACCAAGTGACCCCGAGATATGGGGCCCCAAAGTCGGTCAACTGTGTCCATCTGCAGCAATGTCATTTTGGGACCTTTTGGGTCCAGAGACTTGGTTGCAGCTAGGGGGCATCTAGAAACCCTTAACTACTGAGTTCGACGTTCAGGGGACCTATGGTTGCAAATGGGCACAGTGAGGCATGCAAATGGGCATTGTTGACCCTCTTTTCCACTTACAGTAGCTGCGCATTTCTCACCCTAGGCTTATACTTGAGTCAATAAGCTTTCCCAGTTTTTTGTGGTAAAATTGGTGCCTCGGCTTATATTTGGTTCGGCTTATACTCGAGTATATAGGGTACATCAAGGGAATCTGTCCTCAATGAACATATTAGCATAAGCACCAGAAACCAGCCATTATCTGAGCTCCATATGCAGCCTGGATCCAAACAAAGACTTTCTGCTTTACTTCAAATAAATTCTCTGTTCTTTTACTAGTGAAACACAAATGAGTAGAAAAAGTGACATTGTAGCTGACACCTGAGCTAACAGATTCTGCTGAAAAGATCTCTACAACAACTAGCGTAACTTCCTATAAAGGTATATTGCTGCAATATCTACAGATCAAGTGACCCAGTTTCAGCAAACAGAAGTGAAAAAGGTGTTTTTGTATCATATTGGTTTTATATTAAACTTTTAATATTTTGTTAACAATATTTAGCCCAGATTCACCTATTTGTCCTAGCTACTTTTTTTCGGTAGTTCACAAAAAGTTATTTTATGTTTCTTTTGTTACATTTGTCTTTGATATACATAGAGAAACTTAATGCTTAAAAAAATTGTTATACATGTTTCCTTAATTTGTTTTCTGGCCAAATCTAACATTTATGACTATATTCAACAAGAGAAATGCAGGGAGAGATTTGTTTAGAGAACAAAGAGAAGTCAAAAGGATCGCTATAGTTCAGGAAACACAAGGAGGGAGCTTGTGCAAAAGGGCTTTGTCATTCGACGTGTGCCTAGTGTTGCATGTTGGCTATTTAATGCGGAGCGCCACCCAAAAGGGGAAGTTGCGCTTTAAGAACTCATCCCCCACTCCTCCTGAAGAATTGGCACTTTTGAGGAATGGGGAAAAGCGGTTATCTGATTTTGACAGGTACCCGTTCCCACCTTCTTTCCGACCACCTAGGCAGTGGAAATGGAAATTCTCCTCCCTCCCTCTCCCCCCCCTGCAGTCCCAGAAGACTGTATCCACCATTCAGGATGCATGGTGCTGCTCGCATATGCGCAGTGGGCACCCAGCTGTGAAGCCACAAGTTGTCACAGCCAGGTGCCCATAGTGAAGATGCCGGCGCTGAGGAACGAAGGCAGCGGGTGAAACTGACTGGGGTGAGCACACCGCTGGATCGTGGGACAGGTGAGTGGCTGTTTTTTAAAAGTCAGCAGCTAGAGTTTTTGTAGCTGCTGACTTTATTTTTTTCACAGGTGACTGGAACTCCGTTTTAAATCATTGACAGGGTTGTGTAAATTACAAGACTGTCAAGAGTACAAATAAATTACTTTGGTAGGTAAACAGTCAACAGTTATGTTTAAAGTAGAACCATGGCCAGGCTACTCACATCCAAGTGTTTATATATTCTTAACAAGTATTAAATATACTTTAAAACAAACACTCTCTGATCTTTGTAGCTAAAGGCACAGTGAACTAATTCATCTTCAAAGTTTGCAGCTGAAGTTTCTAAGTTTTCCTTTCACTTTCTCTCCTTTGCTCAGCAGCCTACCAGTATTCTTATCTCTAATGTAAAAACAAGCAGAAGCACTGGAAGGAGGGAGAGAGAAAAATATTGGGACCTGACCTGAAGGACCTATAGAGCAAACTTTATAGATGAATTGCTCTATAATCCATAGTTAATGTAACTACATAGTGAAGGCTTGTTTAGAATCTTATTTGCTGCTTGTTAGGAATGTGTAAATATTTCTTTGAAATAGATAGTTATCTGTCTTACTAAAACTCTTCTTTAAAGGACCACTATCATTATAAAAATGGTTTCATAGCAGTATATACTTAAAAACCCGCTTTTTTTTAAATAACAAAAATGTCATAATTACCTGATCTGTTCTTCAATCCTCCTCTTCTGAGGTCCCCTACCAGCACTCCTGGCTCCACCTCCTCGGCAAGTGCCGCCATAGGAAGCAGCTCCTTCATCACAAGATTTGATAGACAGCAGGGGGGATCCGGTAGCACAGAAGGTTTTTTACTCTAAAGCGTAACTCCACTATTGTTGAGGTAAAAACATTCCCCTCTGTGTGATCTATGTACATTACAAGGATTATAACAAACATTGTTGCAGATTCCTATCTTTTGTTATTCTGAAGAAATCCATGTGTGTTTCTCTGTGCCTCTGTACTGAGTAGGTCTAATGGGAGTGGTTTCATAATTAACTGTCAGGTGTGAAGCTGCAGGGTACTAATGAGGAAATCTGCTGGGCCTGCATCCCTTTAGACCCCTTTCACACTGGGGCATTTTTCAGGCATTTTTCAGACACTTTAGCATTAAAAAAAGCGCCTGTAAAGCGTCTGAAAGAAGCCTCATCTGCAATCCCAATGTGAAAGCTTGAGTGCTTTCACACTGAGACCCCTTTCACACTGGGGCATTTTTCAGGTGCTTTAGTGTTAAAAAAAGTGCCTGTAAAATGCCTGAAAGAAGCCTCATCTGCAATCCCAATGTGAAAGCCCGCATGCATTCACACTGGGGCGCTGCGCTGGCAGAGCGTCAAAAAAAGTCCTGCAAGCAGCTTCTTTGCAGCGCTTTCATGTTTTTGCCACCGGGCTGGGTGCGCCAATGGACCGAGCTCTTTCACACTGCCAGCACCCGAAAAACACCTGAAAAACACCCCAGTGTGAAAGGGGTCTTAAGCGGCACTTTTTTTTTTTTTCCATAAAGATTTTATTCAAAATTTGCAAGATAAACAACTGTATCACGTTTAAGTTTACATGTATTTGTACAGACGAAAATAAGTACAAACAAAAAGGAATCATTACAAAGAAAAAGGGGGAAACAATGGGGTACATATATCAAAATATGAGGCAATCAAATTTGAAATTGCTTAGAGGCCTCCTCCAGGTTTATCAAGGCGCTCTTTCCATTAGTTAGTGCATACATAGCGTCTGAGGGCGAAGGGTCGTACTCTCAATTTTCACCTCCCCCCTCTTCCGCCCCCTGCGAAATACAGGGGGCAGGAGAGCCTATTAAACCAGTGCTTGTAAACCAACATTACCGGGCAGGAACCCCATCAGTCCGCTCGGGTCCTGGAGGGTGTATGTAGTACCGAGCTCCCTCATTAGACTAAGTGTCTGTTACCAGAGGGAAACCAATGATTTACCCACATTTCCAAACAGTCAGGGGATAGAGAGAAGCTATAAACTTAAAGACAGGGGATTAGAGCTAAGAAAAAAGTAGAGGGGGAAGACACAGACACGGGGAAGATCTTAGGAATTCTCCGCTCCTCGCCCACCCGCCGTGGACCACCCAAGGTTCGGCGTACACTTCCCCCAATATTTTTATTGGGTGTAATGACGGTACTTGTCTGTGGTCGTGAAGTGGGACCAGCAAGCCCATATAATTGAAAATTTGTGCATTCTGTCTTGAGATATGTGGATCAGTTCCTCCATATCCCTGATCATAGATATTCTTGAGAACCATTCTCTGATTGTCGGTATGCTCGTGGAGCGCCAGTGTTTAGGGATGCATAATCTTGCTGCGTTTACCATGTGCATGGCTAGGGACTTGTAGTATGTTTTCCTGGAAAGTGAGGTGTGGTGTAGGAGGAATTGAGCTGGAGTATAATCGAGGGAAAATGTGGTGACCTGAGAAATGAGGTCATGGACCTGTTTCCAAAACGGTTGAAGTTTTTCACATGTCCACCATACGTGGAGCATAGTACCCACCTCCCGTTCACAACGCCAGCAGGTGTCAGGAATATCGGCCGAAAACTTGTGGAGCCGGGAGGGGGTCCTATACCACCTAGTGACAATCTTGTAGCCATTTTCCTGAATGGCCACATTCAATGAGCTCTTATGAGCATATTCATGGATTGTGGTCCAGTCCTCATTTGTCAAATGTGCTTGCATTTCGTTGTTCCACGATGTCTGAGACAGGGCTGGGGAATGATCAAGGTCTTCTGAAAGAAGGGAGTAGATGAGCGAGATTAGATGTCGTTGTTGGGTTTTGTGTTGGCAAAGGGTCTCGAACGGGGTTAGGGGTCGCGACCAGCACGCCTGGTGTGCTTGGGTTTCTAAGAAGTGCCTAATTTGTCTATAGGTCCAGAACGAGAAAGTGGACGACACTGACATTGTTTTGAGTTTCTCTAATGTGATGGGTTTGTTATCGCTATAGAACTGCTGGGCCAGAACCTCTTCAAAAGGCCATTCCTTACGCAGGAAAGAGTTAAGCTCCCCAGGTGGGAATGCCAGGTTCCCTCTTAATGTTGTCAGAGGGCCCGGGGTAGTAGTAAGATTCGCGGTCCGGCCTGTCCTCTTAAATGCTCTGAGAGAAGGATGGATAAGTGGGTGTGTAGATAGGATCTGTGGCCAGCTGCTTGGATGCAGCCAGGGTAGTAAATGCAAGGGACGAGTTGAAAAGGCTTTCTCTAGGAAGACCCACGCTTTCTCACTAGCATGGATGTTCCAATCTGCGATCCTGGTAAGGTGGCAGGCTAAATAATATTTATGTAGATCTGGCAAACCTATACCTCCTCTCTGTTTGGCCAGTGTCAGACGTGTGAATTTGATACAGGGAGGAGCGTCTTTCCAGATAAAAGCAGAACACGCTTTTCTATAGGAAGAGAAAAAGCCAGCTGGTAGGAGGATCGGGACCGCTTGCATCATGTATAGCAATCGGGGCAGGATCATCATTTTGAGCAACGCTGCTCACCCGAACCAGGGCACATTTAAAGTTGCCCACTCTTTTAGGAGTTTTTGGACTCTAAGAAGAGCCGCGTGGTGGTTCAAAGGATAAAGTTCGGACATTTTCGTGGGGATCTTGATTCCCAAGTAGGTAATTGCCCTCTTCTCCCAGTGAAATGGGAATGACTCCCGGCAGTGGTCAACTTCTTGAGTTGTCAAAGTCACATTAAGGGCATGGGATTTTGCGTAATTTATTTTAAGGTTTGAAATTTTTCCAAACTCGGATAGATCTCTAAGCAGGTTCGGAAGGGACGTTCTGGGAGCTCTCAGGGAAAGTAGAATGTCGTCGGCGAACGCTGCTACTTTAAATTCCCTTTTATTCACCGTTACACCCTGGATGTCTGGGTTTAGTCTAAGTTTATTAAGAAAAGGTTCCAGGGTTAGTATATAGATTAGGGGGGAAAGCGGACACCCCTGGCGTGTGCCATTATTGATGGAGAAGGTGCTCGACAGGTAGCCGTTGGTCCTCACCGCCGCTGTGGGATTCGAGTATAGGGCCATAATATACGCAAGCATACGGCTTCCTAGACCGATGGCTAGGAGAGTTTCTCGCATATAATCCCAGGCCACCCTGTCGAACGCCTTCTCGGAGTCCAGTGACAGAAAGAAGCCTTGTGATTTAGTTGAAGCAAGCCAATGGTGTAGGTTAAGGGTACGAATCGTGTTGTCCCTGGCTTCTCTTCCAGGGATGAACCCCACCTGGTCTGGGGAGATGAGTTCTGGGATGAGGGGCATCAATCGATTAGCTAGGACCTTTGCATAAATTTTTATATCTACATTTAGTAGGGAAATTGGTCTATAATTTGTCACTAATGATGGGTCTTTGTCTTCTTTGGGAATTACGGTAATATGCGCTCTAAGCATCTCATTCGGTCGGGAGTGCGAATCTGAAAAACTATTGAGGGTCGTCAAAAGTCTGGGGAATAAACTGTCTGAAAAAGATTTGTAATATTGAAGTGGAAAGCCATCGGGGCCTGGGCTTTTCCCAGCCTTCATTTGTTTAACAGCTATTTCTATTTCCGTGATGGATATTTCACTTTCAAGGGCTAAAGCTTGTTGAGATCTCATGGGAGAGGGGCTGAAGGAGGAAAGAAAGTCTTTAATTAGATTTGCGCGTACTTCGGGTGTGGTTTGGGAGATGTGGTCGGTCTTTAAGTTATAAAGTTTGGAGTAGTATCTCTCAAATTCTTTGGCAATGTCCTCATTCTTGACCAGGAGATCTCCCCTGTTGTTGCGCAAGGAGTGAATCTTGGAGGAAGATTTAGAGGCTTGAACTGAGCGGGCCAACAGACGGCCGCACTTGTTGCCATGCTCATAAAAGATCCTCTGGCCAAGAATGTAACGTCTTTTCGTACGTTTACCCAGCTCCTCCAAAAGGAGAGACCGGGAACGTGTTAGGTCCTGAAGTGTAGATTGGGCTTGAGTCTGTTTGTGGGTTGTTTCCAGCGTTTTAATCGATTGGATAAAACTTGCTTTGTGGAAAATTGATCCTCTATGGGGACTTTTAGAGGGAACACCTACTTATAGGTCATAAGAAGTATGGAGAGTAATAGGGGTTGTATGATGTTCATACAACCCCTATTACTCTCCATACTTCTTATGACCTATAAGTAGGTGTTCCCTCTAAAAGTCCCCATAGAGGATCAATTTTCCACAAAGCAAGTTTTACCTTGGGATGTGGGTCCACCTATTTTTAGACCAACCCAGCACCAACCCCTGTGTTATTCCTTAATCGATTGGATAAGGGAGTTGATGGTCTCTTGCTGCAATTTTTTAAGTTTCGATGCTAAGGCCAGAAATTCACCCCAGATTACACACTTATGAGCCTCCCATAAAGAGATTGGAGATACCTCTGGACTTGTGTTTTCCTGGAAATACTGACGGATGCGCGTGTGAATGTGTTCTATTGTAGGGATTTCTTTAATTAGGGATGGGTTCAGACGCCAGATTTTCGACTTTGTTTCTACTTCTGGGAAGGTGAGAGTTACCGTGATCGGATGGTGGTCTGATAAGAACATAGGTTCTATTGTTGCTTCCTTTAGATATGATAGATCTGCCTGCGAGAGGAAGAAGTAGTCTATCCTTGAGTACTTTTGATGTGGGGCCGAGTAGAATGTATAATCCTTTACCGAAGGTGACATAGTGTGCCAAGTGTCATGTAGATTCAGGTGTTGTAAGTTTAGCTTGATCCGTCTCAGTGCTTTGTATGTTAAGTTGGAGGCTCCCGTGGAAGAGTCTAGCAGGGGGTTTAATGGTATGTTGAAGTCCCCCCCATTAGGACCAATCCCTTCTGGAAGGCTGCTAATTGGTCACATACTTTTTGAAAGAATGAGACCTGCTGGTCGTTTGGACTGTAAATGTTAGCTAACGTCAGTGGTTTTGAGGCGTAAGTACCCTTAAGAAAAATGTACCTACCCTCTGGGTCAATAAGGGAGTCTGTAATGAGGAAGTTAGCATGTCTGGCAATTAGTATAGAGACACCTTTGGTCTTGGCTTCAGCATTAGTGGCATGAAATGCCTGGCGATATATGTGGTTAGATAATTTGGGCACGGCATCCGATCGAAAATGGGTCTCTTGAAGAAATATGAAGTGAGCTCTATGTTTAGACAGAGATGAAAGGACTTGCGATCTTTTTTCAGGCAGATTCAAACCCTTTACATTCAAAGAAATGCACTTCAGTGACAGGGGAGCACTGATAGCCTTGCTATGCTGCATCCTTGCAGGCGGGCAGGGAAATCGGGCCGACCCACCAGCAGAGGACAATATAGGCCTCTCCTAGTTTTAAGACCCTTTCCCCCTCAGACGGGAGGATGAGGGCGGAGCTAACCCAAAAAAAAAAAAAGAAAAAAAAAGGGGGGGGAGGTGGGTCAGACAAGAGGTGTATCTCAGCGTATGAAGGTGGAGAGGACTAAGAGGAGCAAAAAAGCAGGTGGGGGTAAAAAAGAAAGGGATAAAACAATTGATAGGGAAAAGCAGATAGAAAAGAGATAGAGGGACAGATAAATCAAACCAGAGATGGATATAGAAATACTAATCCACCTAGGGAGAAACAGTTCTGGAGTGTCAGCCTAAGTCCTATCAGGACTGCTGTGTGGGGTGCACGTCGGCCTTGTGTAGTGTGTTCCGGCATTGAGAGAGAGATAGATTTGATTTAAGTTAGATAGAGTAGGCAGGCGAGTCAGTTAGCTGCACTTACAGTGTATTGTGTATATATATACATCCTAGGTGTTGTATATATATATATATATGTATATATATATATATATATATGTATATATATATATATATATATATATATATATATATATATATATATATATATATATATATATATATATATATATATATATATATATAATATATATACACACTGTATTCAGTTTAGCTAGATCAGTTCCTGTTATTCTCTTCATACTGACAGGCAGGCATTTTTACAGTATTTACAGCAACCTGAAGAAAATTGTTGGTGTTCTTCTGATCCTATTAGTCCTATTAGCTACAGTATTTACAGTTAGTGTAGTGCATCCTCTGAACAGTGTGCACCTAAAGCTATGTGAAGAAAATTGGTGGTGTTCTTCTGCTCCTATTAGTACCGCAGGCAGCTGTAGTATTTACAAGTTAGTGTAGTGCGTCCTCTGCACAGTGTGCACCTAAAGCTACCTGAAGAAAATTGGTGGTGTTCTTCTGATCCTATTAGTACCGCAGGCAGCTGTAGTATTTACAAGTTAGTGTAGTGCGTCCTCTGCACCGTGTGCACCTAAAGCTACCTGAAGAAAATTGGTGGTGTTCTTCTGATCATATTAGTACCGCAGGCAGCTGCAGTATTTACATGTTAATGTAGTGCGTCCTCTGCACAGTGTGTGCCTAAAGCTACCTGAAGAAAGTTGGTGGTGTTCTTCTGATCCTATTAGTGCCGCAGGCAGCTGCAGTATTTACAAGTTAGTGTAGTGCGTCCTCTGCACAGTGCACCTAAAGCTACCTGAAGACAATTGGTGGTGTTCTTCTGATCCTATTAGTACCGCAGGCAGCTGCAGTATTTACAAGTTAGTGTAGTGTGTCCTCTGCACAGTGTGCACCTAAAGCTACCTGAAGACAATTGCTGTTGTTCTGCTCCTATTAATACCACAGGCAGGCAGCTACAGTATTTACAGTTAGTGTACTGTGTCCTCTGCACGGTGTGCACCTAAAGCTACCTGAATAAAATTGGTGGTTTTCTTCTGATCCTATTAATACCACAGGCAGGCAGCTGCAGTATTTACAATTAGTGTACTGTGTCCTCTGCACAGAGTGCACCTAAAGCTACCTGAATAAAATTGGCGGTGTTCTTCTGATCCTATATTAATACCACAGGCAGGCAGCTACAGTATTTACAGTTAGTGTACTGTGTCCTCTGGACAGTGTGCACCTAAAGCTACCTGAAGACAATTGCTGGTGTTCACACACTAATAATACTACAGGCAGGCAGTTGATTCTGCTAGCTGCAGTATCAGTATATGTATACATCCCAGCTTTGTGCAGCTACATCTCACTGCAGGCCATCAGTATGTCTGGAAGGCCAACAAGGAGAGGCAGACAGTCAGAAGCCAATAAAAGAGGGCAAGCAGGCTCTGTGTCTAGAGGCAACAGTGCTGGTTGTGGAGACGGTGCATCCTCATCAGCACGTGGCCTTGGGACATGCTTGTCCTTTTTATCGGCAGCTGGCCGTGTTGAGCCACAACATGCGGAAGACTTGGTAGAGTGGATGACCAAGCCGTCCTCATCCTCCTCATCCTCTCTCACCCAGGCTCAGGGTACTTTGTCTGGCAAAGCAGCTGCCAACGCAGCCTCTTCCTTCAGCTCAATGGCATCAGTCACTCCTTCCCTAGCCCCACCATGTCCTCCTGAGGAGTCCCCCCGAACTGTTTGACCACAGTGTTGGGTACATGCTCCAGGAGAATGCCCAGCGTTTTGAAGGCTCCGATGATAGTACCCAGCTAGAGGAAGGCAGTAACGTGAGCCCACAGAGAGGGGGTGCCCAAGAAGGACAGCAATCTGGCAGTTATGTTCCCCCAGCTGCAGCATACTGCCAGCTTTGCTCCAGTGATGAGGAGGGAGGGGATGATGAGGTCACTGACTCCTCGTGGATGCCTGATAGGAGAGAGGAGGAGGAGGCGCATCACCAATGAGGCAGGATGCCCTCCAGGGGCCATCTTAAGGGCAGCACACCGACTGCATCACACTGCAGAGCTCCGCATGTGCAGGGCGCTGCTGTCTCTGTGCGTTATGCCAAAA
Source organism: Aquarana catesbeiana (assembly GCF_042186555.1). Lineage (NCBI taxonomy): Eukaryota > Metazoa > Chordata > Amphibia > Anura > Ranidae > Aquarana > Aquarana catesbeiana. The sequence continues at coordinate 541,314,978 of NC_133328.1, read as the reverse complement.
GTTCTTTGGTGTGGGCCTTTTTTGAGACGAGTGCATCAGATCCCACCACTGCAATTTGCAACATATGTCTCAAGCGTATCTCGCGTGGCCAAAACATCACCTGCTTGGGCACCACATGCTTGACCAGACATATGTCGACCTGCCATGCGGTTCGTTGGCAAGCGTACCTAAAAGACCCACAAAGAACAATGAGGATCTCTCCTTGCTCCTCATTAGCTGGGATCTCCAACCCCACTATACCTTCAGTCCTCTCTGAGACCTGCACTGAGAGGAATGAAGGTGTAGAATTAGGTGTGTCACAGCCAAGTACTTGGGGGTAATCTGCTATCGGTACACCAACTTCAGATTGTACCAGGCAAATTTCCCTGCCCCAGCTGCTGCACCGCTGAAAAAAGTTCACTCCCAGCTATCCACATGCCCAGCGGTTGAATGCTAGCTTGGCTAAATTGCTAGCACTTCAACTGCTGCCTTTTCAGTTGGTAGATTCTGCCCCCTTCCGTGAGTTTGTGGAATGTGCGGTTCTTCAGTGGCAGGTTCCCAAATGCCACTTTTTCTCACGGAAGGCGATTCTGGCTCTCTACCGGCATATGGAAGGCAATGTCTTGGCCTCGTTGGACAGGTCAGTCAGCGGTAAGGTGCATATTAGTGCTGACTCATGGTCCAGCAGGCATGGACAGGGACATTACCTATCTTTCACCGCATGCTGGGCGACTCTTCTGGCAGCTGGGAAGGATGCAGGACAGGGTGCAGTAGTGTTGGAGGTTGTTCCGCCACCACGCCTCCAAAATTCTAGTAGTAGTGATTCTGCCACATCTCTCTACTCCACCCCCTCCTCGTCTTCTTCCTCCATGGCCTCTTCCTGTGCTGATTTGTCTGCGGAACCAGCGGTGCTTCGTAGGCGTTCAAGGGGCTACACAAGCACGCAGGCAAAAAGATGCCATGCGGTGCTTGAGCTGGTGTGCTTGGGGGACAGAAGCCAACTGGGGCAGAGATTCTGTCAGCTCTGCAGGGGCAGGTTCAGAGGTGGTTGACGCCACACTATGCCAGGTATGGTGGTTTGCGACAATGGCACCAACCTACTCTCCGCCCTCTGACAGGGACAACTGACCCATGTGCCCTGTTTGGCTCACGTCCTTAACTTGGTGGTGCAGTGGTTCTTGAGCAGGTACCCGGGCTTACATGATGTCCTGAGGCAGGCCAGGAAAGTCTGTGTGCATTTCCTCAGGTCATATAATGCCAGTGCTCAGATGGCTGACCTCCAAAAAGAATTTAACCTGCCCAAGAACCGCCTAATCTGTGACATGCCCACCAGGTGGAACTCAACGTTGGCCATGCTGCAGTGGCTGCACATGCAGCAGAGGGCCATCAATGAGTACCTGTGTGACTATGGCATCAGGACAGGGTCAGGGGAGCTTGTTTTTTTTCCCCACACCAGTGGGCCATGATCAGGGATGCATGCACTGTCCTGTCACCATTTGAGGAGGCCACAAGGATAGTGAACAGTGACAGTACATGCATCAGTGACACTGTCCACCTGTTGGAGCACACGCTGTGTGGAATAATGGACAGGGCACTTGAGGCAAAAAAGAGGCATGAAGAGGAGGACTTCCTTAGCTCTCAAGGCCCCCTTTATCCAGACAGTGTTCTTGTGTGCCCGCCGATCACACAGAAAGAGGAGGAGGAGGAGGTGTCAGCATGGAGGTGGAGCCTGGCACTCAGCATCAGCTGATCTCAAACTTACTGAATTACATATCGGTATAGATGCCACACCACTTTCTCAAACTCAATCTTTCTAAAACTGAGCTTGCAAAATTTCCTCCTTCCCGGTCCCCCCCCCCATGACTTTACCATTAAAATCAGTAGTACAACCATAGGTCCCTCCACACATGCCAGGGTGCTGCTCCTTCAGCCCCCACATCCAATCACTGGCTAAATCCTGCCGCCTTAACCTCTGCAACATCTCCAGAATTCAACCCTTCCTGACTAATGACACCATGAAGCAACTTATTCACTCCTTAATTATTTCCCACCTTGACTACTGCAACTCTCTCCTTAATGGCCTACCCTTACGCAGGCTGTCCCCCCTTTAGTCTATTATGAATGCTGCTGCTAGACTAATACACCTCACTAATTGATCTGTGACTGCTGCCCCTCTCTGCCAATCCCTTCACTGGCTTCCCCTACCCCACCGTATAAAATTCAAAATGCTGACCACAACATACAAGGCCATCCACAACATCGCCCCCAGCTACATCACCAACCTCATCTGCAGATACCGCCCAAATTGTCCCCTCCACTCCTCCCAGGACCTTCTGCTCTCTAGCTCCCTTGTTACCTCCTCTCATGCTCGCCTTCAGGACTTCTCCAGAGCCTCGCCCTTCCTCTGGAATTCTCTGCCTCGGTATATCCGATCAGCCCCTAACCTGTCCACCCTTTAGGAGATCCCTGACAACTCACTTATTCAGGGAAGCCTATCCCAAACCCGCCTAACAACTGTGCCTGAGCCACCCCCCATCAAATCATTCCCTGCATCTATTAGCTTTTGTACCACCACCCCCTCCCTTTGGAATGTAAGCTCTACGAGCAGGGCCCTCCTGTCCCTTCTGTATTGAACTGTACTGTAATTGTGCTGTCCCCCCTCTACATTGCAAAGCTCTGGGTAAACTGTTGGCGCTATATAAATCGTGAATAAAAATTATAATAATAATAATAATAATTGTGAGGTGGAAGGAAAATGATAAATGGTTTTCAATTTTTTTTTGCAAATAAATATCTGAAAAGTGAGGCATGCATTTGTATTCAGCCCCCTTTACTCTAATAACCCTAACTAAAATCTAGTGGAACTGATTGCCTTCAGAAGTCACCTAATTAGTAAATAGAGTCCACTTGTGTGTAATTTAATCTCAGTAAAAATACAGCTGTTCTGTGAAGCCCTCAGAGGCTTGTTAGAGAACCTTAGTGAACAAACAGCATCATGAATGCCAAGGAACACAGGACAGGTTAGGGATAAAGTTGTGAAGACGTTTAAAGCAGGGTTAGGTTATAAAAAATATCCAGAGCTTTGAACATCTCATGGAGCACGGTTCAATCCATCATCAGAGAATGGAAAGAGTATGGCACAACTGTAAACCTACCAAGACATCCACCTAAACTGACAGGCCCGGGCAAGGAGAGCATTAATCAGAGAAGCGCCAAAAGGCCCATGGTAACTGGAAGAGCTGCAGAGATTCACAGTTAAGGTGGAAGAATCTGTCCACAGGACAATTAGTAGTTGTACACCCCACAAATCTGGCCTTTATGGAAGAGTGGCAAGAAGAAAGCCATTGTTGAAAGAAAGCCATAAGATGTCTGGTTTCTAGTTTGCGAGAAGCTATGTGGGAGACACAGCAAACTTGTGGAAGACGGTGCTTTAGTTAGATGAGACCAAAATTTAACTTTTTGGCCTAAAAGCAAAACTCTATGTGTGGTGGAAAATGAACACAGCACATCACCCTGAACACACCATCCCTACCGTGAAACATGGGGGTTGCAGTATCATGTTGTGGGGATGCTTTTCTTCAGCAGGGACTGGGAAGCTGGTCAGAGTTGATGGTAAGATGGATGGAGCCAAATACATGGCAATCTTAGAAGAAAACCTTTTAGAGTCTGCAAAAGACTTGGGGCAGAGGTTTACCTTCCAGCAGGACAACGACCCTAAACATACAGCCAAAAGCTATAATGGAATGGTTTAGATCAAAGCATATTCATGTGTTAGAATGGCCCAATCAAAGTCCAGACCTAAATCCAATTGAGAATCTGTGGCAAGACTTGAAAATTGCTGTTCACAGATGCTCTCCATCCAATCTAACATAGCTTGAGCTATTTTGCAAAGAGGAATGGGTAAAAATGTCACTCTCTAGATGTGCAAAGCTGGTAGAGACATACCCCAAAAAAAAACCCCTGGGGCTGTAATTGCAGTGAAAGGTGATTTTACAAAATATTGACTTTTACATATTTATTTGTAAAAAAATGTGAAAACCATTTATCATTTTCCTTCCACTTTATGTGCCTTGATGTGTTGATCTATCACATTAAATCCCTAGAAAATACATTTACGTTTTTGGTTGTAACATGACAAAATGTGGAAATTTGAGAGTATGAATTATTTTTAACCACTTGACAACCGCCTCACGCCGATTTACGTCGGCAAGGTGGCACGGACAGGCAAAATCACGTACATAAACGTGATTTGCCTTCCGCGGGTGGGGGGTCCGATCGGTTCCCCCCCCCCCCCGGTGCCCGAGGCGGTCGCCATTTCTTCCCGGGCGATGAGAGGTGAGGGGGAGGCCATCCATTGTTGGCCACCCCCTCCCGATCGCTCCCGGCGAATGAGAATGCTTCCTTTCCCTCTGTAATGTAAACAGAGGGAAAGGAAGTGATGTCATCCCTCCTCGAGTCGGTCTTTTTGATCCGGCGCCGAGGAGAGAAGACATCAAGTAAGTCTGCACAACACTACACTAACAGTAGAACACGCCAGGCACACTTGTCACCCCCCATCACCCCCCGATCACCCCCCGATCACCCCCCTGTACCCCCTGTCACTCTGACACCAATAGCATTTTTTTTTTTTTTTTTGCATTGGTGTCAGTTTGTGTCAGTTACAAGTGTTAGGGCAGTTAGGTTAGCCCCCTTTAGGTCTGGGGTACCCCCCCTTAGGTCCAGGGTACCCCCCTAACCCCCCCTAATAAAAGTTAACCCCTTGATTACCCCCCGTCACCAGTGTCGCTAAGCGATCGTTTTTCTGATCGCTGTATTAGTGACACAGGTGACGCTAGTTAGGGAGGTAAGTATATAGGTTCGCTGTCAGTGTTTTATAGCGACAGAGACCCCCATATACTACCTGCTAAAGGTTTTAACCCCCTGATTGCCCCCTAGTTAACCCTTTCACCAGCGATCACCGTATAAGTGTTACGGGTGACGCTGGTTAGCTAGTTTGTTTTTTGTAGTTTATTACAGTTTATTATAGTTTTAGGGCACCCGCCGTTTATTACCCTATAAAGGTTTAACCCCCTAATTGCCCGGCGGTGATATAAATTACATTTTTAGGGTCAGATAAGGTCTGCGTCGCCCCAGGCAGCGTCAGGTTAGCGCCAGTACCGCTAAAACCCACGCACGCAGCATACACCTCCCTTAGTGCTATAGTATCTGAACGGATCGATATCTGATCCGATCAGATCTATACTCCCCAGCAGTTTAGGGTTCCCTGAAACGCAGTGTTAGCGGGATCAGCCCAGATACCTGCTAGCACCTGCGTTTTGCTCCTCGGCCCAGCCCTGCCCAGCCCACCCAAGTGCAGTATCGATCGATAACTGACACTTACAAAACACTAAGCACACATAACTGCAGCGTTCGCAGAGTCAGGCCTGATCCCTGCGATCGCTAACAGTTTTTTGGTAGCGTTTTGATACAGTCGCTGACAGTCAGGAGCTTTTTTGCCTGTGAGTCTCACTAGTGTACCCCTAAATTTAGAGCCCAAAATGGCAAATCGAAGGTACACTAGTGAAGAGGCCTACACGTTTCCGAGTATGACAGATAGTGAAGAGGAAGTCACTCATCTGTCAAGTTCAGGCTCAGAATACGAACCTGTAGAGGACAGCGGCTCCATGACAGATAGCTCTGACGACAGAGTTGTGGTCCCTGCTAAGGTCAGGCGTACCAGACCCCAATCTTCTTCTGTCCTTGAAGTGCAAGAACCGCAGGGCTCTCGTATGGAGCAGAGAAGTACTAGCGCCGCTAATCCTTCTGGTGAACTGGCAAGCACCAGCGGCCTAGTACACCCTGGTCGTACATCCAGCACTGCAGTATCACGTGGTGATGTGGCGAGTCCCATAAGTGCAGTTCAAGCTGGCGAGGTGGCAAGCACTAGTAGTGTCTCGCTGCCACCAAGAAGACAAAGACAGGCCCGTCGTGCCCATAGTGCCCTTCCTGCTGCATTGGCCAATCCGAATTGGGAACCCTCCACTTCTGCAGCACCCGTACTTCCCCCTTTCACTGGCCAACCCGGAATTCAGGTGGAAACAGTTGACTTTACGCCACTGGATTTTTATTCACTGTTTTTCACCGAAGATCTCTATAGATCTATTGTGGACCAAAGCAATTTATACGCTGGTCAACACATCGCCGCTAATCCCCAGTCCTCCCTTGCCAGAGATTGGAGACCAATTACGGTCTCCGAATTTAAGACCTTTCTGGGCCTTTCCCTCCTCATGGGGTTGAATAAAAAGAGTAAGTTGCGGTCATATTGGTCCACTGACCCAATTTACCATTCACCCTTGTTCTCTGCTTCCATGGCCAGGGCACGATACGAGCAGATTTTGCGGTTCATGCACTTCAACGACAATGAACTCTGTCGTCCTCGTGGAGACCCTGCATACGATCGGCTCTACAAAATTCGGCCCCTCGTAAACCACTTCAACCAACGTTTTGCAGACTTGTTTACCCCCCATCAAGTTGTCTGCATTGATGAGTCCCTGATTAAATTTTCTGGCCGCTTGTCATTCAAACAGTACCTTCCCAGCAAGCGTGCCAGATACGGGGTCAAGATGTATAAGCTCTGTGACAGGGCCACAGGTTATACATATAGTTTTATGGTTTACGAGGGCAAAGATAGTCACGAAGAGCCGACAAACTGCCCTGACTACATAGGAAGCGCTGGCAAGATAGTGTGGGACTTGGTGTCACCCTTATTTGGAAAGGGGTACCACTTGTACGTGGACAATTATTATACGAGCGTGCCACTTTTTAGTCACTTGTTTGATCAGCAGATTGGAGCATGTGGCACCGTGCGACCTAATCGCCGGGGCTTTCCCCAGCGGCTTGTAGATTCCCGTCTTAGGCTGGGGGAGAGAGCCTGCTTGAAGTATAATAATTTGCTCGCTATGAAGTGGAGGGATAAGAAGAATGTTTTCGTTCTCACCTCCCTTCATGCAGACACGACGACCCAAATTCCTACGGCGACTGGTGTTGTGGAGAAACCCCTCTGTGTCCACGAATACAACCTTAATATGGGAGGGGTGGACCTCAACGACCAGTTGTTGGCGCCGTACCTAGTTGCCCGTAAGGCCAGACGCTGGTACAAAAAAGTGTCTGTTTATTTATTTCAATTGGCTTTGCTGAACGCTCATGTGCTATACAGAGCTTCAGGACAGACTGGATCCTTCCTTAAATTCCAGGAAGAGATCGTCAGAGCCCTTCTGTTTCCAGACGGTGCTCTAGCTCACCTTCCCCAACCAAATGCAGTAAGCCGGCTGCATGAGCGGCATTTTCTTTATGCCATCCCGAGTACCCCTACCCAACGAGCCCCCCAAAAAAGATGTTGTGTCTGCAGCAAGCGCGGATTTAGGCGTGACACCCGGTCTTATTGTCCCTCCTGTCCTGGCAATCCTGGTCTTTGCATGGGTGAATGCTTTGAACGCTACCATACATTAGTTGAGTATTAGCGTAGGGTTCAGCACTGCACAGACTAGGCACACTAACACAGGGTCTCCCAAGATGCCATTGCATTTTGAGAGACCCAAACCTGGAACGAGTTACAAAAGTTAAAAGTTACTAAAAAAAAGTGTAAAAAAAAAAATTAAAAAAAATAAAAAAAAATAAAAACACAAAAAAAAATATAAAATAAAAAAGCCAAAAATAGTTGTTGTTTTATTGTTCTCTCTCTCTCTATTCTCTCTCTATTGTTCTGCTCTTTTTTGCTCTATTCTATTCTGCAATGTTTTATTGTTATTATGTTTTACCATGTTTGCTTTTCAGATTTTTTATACTTTACCGTTTACTGTGTTTTGTTGGTAACCATTTTATTGTTTTCAGGTACGCCATTCAGTTGCAGCGCGGATTTATTTATCTTGACAGCAACAGCGTTTGCTCCCATGATATATAAAGCCGTGACTCCAGCGCTGTCGGAGGTGATTTCACCACCACAGTTACATACTTTAGCATATATGCCGAAGCGTGGGGGCAGCAGTGGGTGGAGGACCAATTTGCTCCTGCCTTTTGCGGGAGGATGCCCCCATGCTTCGGCATATATATATTTTAGGCACAGGTTGCGTTAAATGTTTTATTTTTTACTATGTTTTTTTTTTTGTATTTGCTTTGCAGGTATGGTAAGTCTTACTGTTATACTGTAATGTTACTTTGTTTTATTGTTAACCATCATTTGCTTAGCAGGTACGCCATTCAGTTGCAGCGCGGATTTATTTATCTTGACAGCAACAGCGTTTGCTCCCACGATATATAAAGCCGTGACTCCAGCGCTGTCGGAGGTGATTTCACCACCACAGTTACATACTTTAGCATATATGCCGAAGCGTGGGGGCAGCAGTGGGTGGAGGAGCAATTTACTCCTGCCTTTTGCGGGAGGATGCCCCCATGCTTTGGCATATATATATTTTAGGCACAGGTTGCATTAAATGTTTTATTTTTTACTATGTTTTTCTTTTTGTATTTGCTTTGCAGGTATGGTAAGTCTTACTGTTATACTGTAATGTTACTTTGGTTTATTGTTAACCATCATTTGCTTAGCAGGTACGCCATTCAGTTGCAGCGCGGATTTATTTATCTTGACAGCAACAGCGTTTGCTCCCACGATATATAAAGCCGTGACTCCAGCGCTGTCGGAGGTGATTTCACCACCACAGTTACATACTTCAGCATATATGCCGAAGCGTGGGGGCAGCAGTGGGTGGAGGAGCAATTTGCTCCTGCCTTTTGCGGGAGGATGCCCCCATGCTTCGGCATATATAAATGGTGCATGTATGCCCATCATTAGAAGTGGGTGGATGAAGGGAGGTATTCTAATGGTGGGCATACCCACCGATCAATATCTTTTTTTCGTTCAGCCCACAGGCTGCATGAAAAAAAAGTTTACAATATATGCCTAACAAGGACCAGCAACGTACTGGTATGTTGCTGGACTTTGAGTGGTTATACCAGAATGATGCCTGCAGGTTTAGGTATCATCTTGGTATCATTCTTTTCAGCCAGCGGTCGGCTTTCATGTAAAAGCAATCCTAGCGGCTAATTAGCCTCTAGACTGCTTTTGCAAGCAGTGGGAGGGAATGCCCCCCCCCCCACCGTCTTCCATGTTTTTCTCTGGCTTTCCTGTCCCAACAGGGAACCTGAAAATGCAGCCGGTGATTCAGCCAGCTGACCATAGAGCTGATCAGAGACCAGAATGGCTCCAAACATCTCTATGGCCTAAGAAACCGGAAGCTACGAGCATTTCATGACTTAGATTTCGCCCAATGTAAACAGCGCCATTGGGAAATTGGGAAAGCATTTTATCACACCGATCTTGGTGTGGTCAGATGCTTTGAGGGCAGAGGAGAGATCTAGGGTCTAATAGAGCCCAATTTTAAAAAAAAAGAGTACCTGTCACTACCTATTGCTATCATAGGGGATATTTACATTCCCTGAGATAACAATAAAATTAATTAAAAAAAAAATAAAAATGAAAGGAACAGTTTAAAAATAAGATAAAAAAGCAAAAAAATAATAAAGAAAAAAAAAAAAAAAAAAAAAAAAAAAAAAAAAAAAAAAAAAGCACCCCTGTCCCCCCCTGCTCTCGCGCAAAGGCGAACGCAAGCGTCGGTCTGGCGTCAAATGTAAACAGCAATTGCACCATGCATGTGAGGTATCACCGCGAAGGACAGAACGAGGGCAGTAATTTTAGCAGTAGACCTCCTCTGTAAATCTAAAGTGGTAACCTGTAAAGGCTTTTAAAGGCTTTTAAAAATGTATTTATTTTGTCGCCGCTGCGCGTTTGTGCGCAATTTTAAAGCATGTCATGTTTGGTATCCATGTACTCGGCCTAAGATCACCTTTTTTATTTCATCAAACATTTGGGCAATATAGTGTGTTTTAGTGCATTAAAATTTAAAAAAGTGTGTTTTTTCCCCAAAAAATGCGTTTGAAAAATCGCTGCGCAAATACTGTGTGAAAAAAAAATATGAAACACCCACCATTTCAATCTGTAGGGCATTTGCTTTAAAAAAATATATAATGTTTGGGGGTTCAAAGTAATTTTCTTGCAAAAAAAAATTATTTGTTCATGTAATCAAAAAGTGTCAGAAAGGGCTTTGTCTTCAAGTGGGTAGAAGAGTGGGTGATGTGTGACATAAGCTTCTAAATGTTGTGCATAAAATGCCAGGACAGTTCAAACCCCCCCCAATGACCCCATTTTGGAAAGTAGACACCCCAAGCTATTTGCTGAGAGGCATGTCGAGTCCATGGAATATTTTATATTGTGACACAAGTTGCGGGAAAGAGACAAATCTTTTTTTTTTTTTTTTTTTTTTGCACAAAGTTGTCACTAAATGATATATTGCTCAAACATGCCATGGGAATATGTGAAATTACACCCCAAAATACATTCTGTTGCTTCTCCTAAGTATGGGGATACCACATGTGTGGGACTTTTTGGGAGCCTAGCCGCACACGGGACCCCGAAAACCAAGCACCGCCTTCAGGCTTTCTAAGGGCGTAAATTTTTGATTTCACTCTTCACTGCCTAGCACAGTTTCGGAGGCCATGGAATGCCCAGATGGCACAACCCCCCCCCCCCCCAAATGACCCCATTTTGGAAAATAGACACCCCAAGCTATTTGCTATTACGCCCTTAGAAATCCTGAAGGCGGTGCTTGGTTTTCGGGGCCCCGTACGCGGCTAGGCTCCCAAAAAGTCCCACACATGTGGTATCCCCATACTCAGGAGAAGCAGCTAAATGTATTTTGGGGTGCAATTCCACATATGCCCATGGCCTGTGTGAGAAATATATCATTTAGTGACAACTTTGTGCAAAAAAAAAAAAATTGTCACTTTCCCGCAACTTGTGTCAAAAAAGAAAGTATTCCATGGACTCAACATGCCTCTCAGCAAATAGCTAGGGGTGTCTACTTTCCAAAATGGGGTCATTTGGGGGGGTTTTGTGCCATCTGGGCATTTTATGGGCTTCAAAACTGTGATAGGTAGTGAGGAGTGAAATCAAAAATTTATGCCCTTAGAAATCCTGAAGGCGGTGATTGGTTTTCGGGGCCCCGTACGCGGCTAGGCTCCCAAAAAGTCCCACACATGTGGTATCCCCGTACTCAGGAGAAGCAGCTGAATGTATTTTGGGGTGCAATTCCACATAGGCCCATGGCCTGTGTGAGCAATATATCATTTAGTGACAACTTTTTGTAAATATTTTTTTTTTTTTTTGTCATTATTCAATCACTTGGGACAAAAAAAATAAATATTCAATGGGTTCAACATGCCTCTCAGCAATTTCCTTGGGGTGTCTACTTTCCAAAATGGGGTCATTTGGGGGGGGGTTTGTACTGCACTGCCATTTTAGCACCTCAAGAAATGACATAGGCAGTCATAAACTAAAAGCTATGTAAATTCCAGAAAATGTACCCTAGTTTGTAGACGCTATAACTTTTGCGCAAACCAATAAATATACGCTTATTGACATTTTTTTTACCAAAGACATGTGGCCGAATAAATTTTGGCCTAAATGTATGACTAAAATTGAGTTTATTGGATTTTTTTTATAACAAAAAGTAGAAAATATCATTTTTTTTCAAAATTTTCGGTCTTTTTCCGTTTATAGCGCAAAAAATAAAAACCGCAGAGGTGATCAAATGCCATCAAAAGAAAGCTCTATTTGTAGGAAGAAAAGGACGCAAATTTCGTTTGGGTACAGCATTGCATGACCGCGCAATTAAAAGTTAAAGCGACCCAGTGCCAAATTGGAAAAAGACCTCTGGTCCTTAGGCAGCATAATGGTCCGGGGCTCAAGTGGTTAAAGGCACTGTAGTTGTACATGTAAATTAATGGCACGAGGTTACCAAGATAATGGTCTCTAAAGTTCTAGCTCACCTTTCATTACAGTACAGAAGAGTGAATAAGATAGACTCTAGATAGTTTCACATCTAATAGATACATCATCGTATTAAAATTACTTTGCATTATGAAACGTGTCTGTTGCTTGGGGTATAAGTTGACCGTTTTTATTAAACAATTTGTACTGTGCTATTTTTTCAGGTAGAATCCTCAAAAATAATTATTTACTTGTCAGTTGAAGATATATTATTTGATAGTTTCAGTTTGTTTCAAGCTCTCCAAACATCTGTTTTGTATGAGTAGAATCAAAGCCAAAACACTATCCAGGCACAGTGTCACTCACTTCCAAGTTTCTCTGATAATAGCACAGTATACAACCTTTTTGTTTGTTTCTTCAGATGCAAATGTTCCATTCTCTATGTTCAATAAAGACATTGTCCTGCTTTTACACAACTTTTTTTTTGAATACTTGGTCTTCCAGAAAACAAAAATCATGTTGCTTAAAGTGATTGTAAAGGATCATTAATTATTTTGAAAAAACAAAACAAAAATATCATACTTACCTCCACTGTGCAGCTCATTTTATACAGAGTGGCCTCGAACATTCTCTTCTGGGGTCCACGGCGGCTCTCGCGGCTCCTCCCCACATCAGATAATCATCAGGAAAGAGAGGGTAAAAAAGGGGGTGGGGTATGCCTATATATCAAGAATAATGTACAAGTGGATGTGAGAGATGACATCACTAAGGGAGATAGGGAGGATGTGGAATCCTTATGGGTAGAGCTACAAAGGGATAAAGCTAAGGGGAAAATAATACTGGGAGTATGCTATAGGCCCCCTAACCTGATGGAGGAAGGGGAGACAGATCTCCTATCACAAATTGGATTAGCAGCAAGGATGGGAAGCGTTATCATAATGGGGGATTTTAATTATCCAGACATAGACTGGGTGGAGGGATCCATGCATTTATCTAAGGCTCGCCAATTCCTAAATGTCTTGAAGGACAATTTTATGGGTCAGATGGTAGACGCACCAACTAGAAAAAAGCGTTACTGGATCTACTGATTAACAAAAGTACAGACCTGATCACGGATGTGGAAATTTAAGTAACAGTGATCACAGGACAATTGGCTTTAGTATAAATTACACAAATAGGAAACATAAGGGGAATACAAAGACTGAATTTCAAAAGAGCCAACTTCCCTAAACTACAAACCTTGCTAGAAGGCATAAATTGGGATAAAATCTTAGGAACAAAGAACATGGAGGAGAGATGGGTTTGCTTTAAGAGCATATTAAATAAGGGCATTAGCCAATGCATCCCATTGGGTAATACATTTAAAAGAGTGAACAAAAGTCCTTAGTGGCTTACCTCCAATGTAAAAATGCATATAAAAGCAAAGGAGAAGGCCTTCAAAAAATACATGGTAGAGGGATCATCATCAGCATTCAGACCTTATAAAGAATGCAGCAAGAAATGTAAAGGTGCAATAAGGACGACTAAGATAGAACATGAGACACATAGCGGAGGTGAGCAAAAAAAATCCCAAGACATTCTTTAAGTATGTAAGCAGTAAAAAAGGGAGGACAGACCATATTGGCCCCATAAAGAATGAGGAAGGACATCTGGTTACAAAGGATGGGGAGATGGCGAAGGTATTGAATTTATTCTTCTCCTCAGTCTTCACAAGGGAATCTGGGGGGCTTCAGGAACCAAAACTGCAGTGTTTATCCTCAAGACACATTACAGGAAACACCTCCATGGTTAACAGAGGACAGAATTAAAATTAGACCTGGTAAACTTAACATTAATAAATCACCCGAAAGTACTTAGGGAACTCAGTCAAGTAATTGCCAGACCATTGTTCCTAATTTTTACTATCAGTCTACTGACTGGAATGGTACCAGCTGATTGGAGAAAAGTCAATGTAGCACCAATATTTAAAAAGGGCCCAGAATACATCCCTGGGAATTACAGACCAGTTAGCCTAACATCAATAGTAGGGATGAGCTTCGTGTTCGAGTCGAATGCATGTTCGACTTGAACATCGTGTGTCTTCGGCCGTTCGTCGAATTCCGAATGTTAGGGGCCATTCGTGCCAAATTCAAGTGGCGCGCCACGGCCCATAATTCACTGTGGCATTGCAGTGCAATACTGGCTGATGATTGGCCAAGTATGCACTATGACCCGCATGCTTGGCCAATCACAGTGCCGTGTGTACAGAGAGCCGTAATTGGCCAAAGCCAGGGAGGCTTTGGCCAATTATGGCTCAGGGAGTTTAGTACACGCCCCACACTATATAAGGCCACTTGCGTGGGACCTTGTGTAGTGTGTTGCGGCGGAGAGAGATAGATAGACAGAGAGACAGTATCATTTGATTTAAGACAGGTGCTTGTGTGCTTCTTCTGATCCTATTAATAGCACAGGCAGGCTCTTGAAGTATTTCCAGTTAATTTACTGTGTACCCTGCACAGTTGCACCTACAGTATAGCTACCTGAAGACAAGTGCAGGTGTTCTCATATTAATAATACTTCAGGCAGGCAGTTGATTCTGCTAGCTGCAGTATAATCGGTATATATATATATACATCCCAGTTTTGTGCAGCTACATCTCACTGCAGGCCATTAGTATGTCTGGAAGGCCAACAAGGAGAGGCAGAAAGTCACAAGCCAATAAAAGAGGGCAAGCATGCTCTGTGTCTAGAGGCAACAGTGCTGGTCATGGACACAGTGCATCCTCATCAGCACGTGGCCGTGGGACACGCTTGGCCTTTTTTCAGAAGCTGGCTGTGTTGAGCCGCAACATGCGGAAGACTTGGTCGAGTGGATGACCAAGCCGTCCTCATCCTCCTCATCCTCTCTCACCCAGGCTCAGGGTACTTTGTCTGGCAAAGCAGCTGCCAACGCGGCCTCTTCCCTCAGCTCAATGGCATCAGTCACTCCTTCCCTAGCCACACCATGTCCTCCTGAGGAGTCCCCCGAACTGTTTGACCACAGTGTTGGGTACATGCTCCAGGAGGATGCCCAGCGTTTTGAAGGCTCCGATGATGGTACTCAGCTAGAGGAAGGCAGTAACGTGAGCCCAGACAGAGGGGGTGCCCAAGAAGGACAGCAATCTGGCAGTTATGTTCCCCCAGCTGCAGCATACTGCCAGCTTTTCTCCAGTGATGAGGAGGGAGGGGATGATGAGGTCACTGACTCCACGTGGGTGCCTGATAGGAGAGAGGAGGAGGAGGAGGGCACATCACCAACGAGGCAGGATGCCCTCCAGGGGCCAGCTTAAGGGCAGCACACTGACTGCATCACACCGCAGAGCTCAACATGTGCAGGGCGCTGCTGTCTCTGCGCGTTATTCCAAAAGTTCTTTGGTGTGGGCCTTTTTTTGAGATGAGTGCATCAGATCGCAACGCTGCTATTTGCAACATATGTCTCAAGCGTATCTCGCGTAGCCAAAACATCACCCGCTTGGGCACCACATGCTTGAGCAGACATATGTTGACCTGCCATGCAGTTCATTGGCAAGCGTACCTAAAAGACCCACACCAAAGAACAAAGAGGACCTTTCCTTGCTCCTCATCAGCTGGGATCTCCAACCCCACTATACCTTCAGTCCTCTCTGAGACCTGCACTGAGAGGAATGAAGGCATAGAATTAGGTGTGTCACGGCCAAGTACGTGCGGGCAATCTGCTATCGCTACACCAACGTCAGATTGTACCAGGCAAATTTCCCTGCCCCAGCTGCTGCACCGCAGAAAGAAGTTCGCTCCCTGCCATCCACATGCCCAGCGGCTGAATGCTAGCTTGGCTAAATTGCTAGCACTTCAACTGCTACCTTTTCAGTTGGTAGATTCTGCCCCTTCCGTGAGTTTGTGGAATGTGCAGTTCCTCAGTGGCAGATTCCCAAACGCCACTTTTTCTCACGGAAGACGATTCTGGCTCTCTACTGGCATGTGGAAGGCAATGTCTTGGCCTCGCTGGACAGGGCAGTCAGCGGTAAGGTGCATATTACCACTGACTCATGGTCCAGCAGGCATGGACAGGGACGTTACCTAAGTTTCACGGCACATTGGGTGACTATGCTGGCAGCTGGGAAGGATGCAGGACAAGGTGCAGTAGTGTTGGAGGTTGTTCCACCACCGCGCCTCCAAAATGCTACTACTGGTGATTCTGACACATCTCTCTCCTCCACCCCCTCCTCTTCTTCTTCCTCCATGGCCTCTTCCTGTGCTTTGTCCTCGGAACCAGCGGTGCTCTGTAGGCGTTCAAGGGGCTACGCAAGTACACAGGCCAAAAGATGCCATGCAGTGCTTGAGCTGGTGTGCTTGGGGGATAGGAGCCACACTGGGGCAGAGATTCTGTCAGCTCTGCAGGGGCAGGTTCAGAGGTGGTTGACGCCATGCTAGCTTAAGCCAGGAATGGTGGTTTGCGACAATGGCACCAACCTCCTCTCCGTCCTCCAACAGGGACAACTGACCCGACCCATGTACCCTGTTTGGCCCACTCGTCCTTAATTGGTGGTGCAGCGGTTCTTGGGCAGGTACCCAGGCTTACAGGATGTCCTGAGGCAGGCCAGGAAAGTCTGTGTGCATTTCCGCTGGTCGTATAATGCCAGTGCTTGGCTGGCAGACCTCCAAAAGGAATTTAACCTGCCCAAGAACCGCCTAATCTGTGACATGCCCATCAGGTGGAACTCAACGTTGGCCATGCTGCAGCAGCTGCACATGCAGCAGAGGGCCATCAATGAGTACCTGTGCGACTATAGCATCAGGACAGGTTCAGGGGAGCTTGTTTTTTTTCCCTACGCCAGTGGGCCATGATCAGGGATGCATGCACTCCTGTCACCATTTGAGGAGGCCACGAGGATGGTGAGCAGTGACAGTGCATGCATCAGTGACACTGTCCCCCTTGTCCACCTGTTGCAGCACACGCAGAACAGAGGCAGGAAGAGGAGGTCTTCCTTAGATCTCAAGGCCCCCTTTATCCAGACAGTGTTCCTGCATGCCCACCGATCACACAGGAAGAGGAGGAGGAGGAGGAGAATTGTGTCAGCATGGAGGTGGAGGCTGGCACTCAGCATCAGCAGCAGGCTTTAAGGGATCATTTACAGTCCCAAGAAACCCATGGACTTGTATGTGGCTGGGAGGAGGTGGTTGCGGATCATGTCGTCCTTAGTGACCCAGAGGACTCCGGAACGAATGCCTCAGCAAACCTACGCTGCATGGCCTCCCTGATCCTACAAAGCCTGCGGAAGGATCCTCGTATTCGTGGTATCAAGGAGAGGGATCGTTACTGGCTGGCAACCCTCCTTGATCCACGTTACAAGGGTAAGGTTGCGGACCTTATCTTGCCATCGCAGAGGGAGCAGAGAATGCAACATCTTCGGGAGGCCTTGCAGAAAGGTCTGTGCAACGCGTTCCCAGAGAATGGGAGGTTACAAACTCCTGTTCCTGGAAAATGTGTTGTTGAGGCTTCGGTCAGTCAAAGAAGGAGCGATGGAGAAGGCGGCTGTCTGACTGATGCGTTCAGACAATTTTTTAGTCCGCAACCCCAAGGTATGATCGGTTCCAGCAACCATCGCCAGAGTCTGTTTTACATGGTGCAGGAATACCTGGGGCAAGATCAGACTTGGACACCTTCCCACCGAAAATCCTCTGGGTTACTGGGTCTTGAGGATGGATCACTGGCCAGAGCTTGCAGAGTATGCAATTGAGCTACTGGCCTGTCCCGCATCCAGCGTTCTTTCGGAACGCACATTCAGTGCTGCTGGAGGCTTTGTAACCAATCACAGGGTGCGCCTGTCCACCGACTCGGTCGATCGACTGACCTTCATAAAAATGAATCAGTCTTGGATCACCACCACCTACCAAGCACCTGATGCTGATGTAACCGAATAATTTTTTTTGAAATGTCAGATCCCTTCAAGACTGCCTATGCTGATGCTGAGTGACTATCCTGTTATGCTGAGTGACTATCCTCTTCCTCCTCAATGATCATGCTGATAGCTTGTAAAAATATTTTTGGTTCTGGGCGCTGCCACCAGTGGCTAAGGCCCAATTTTTCTGCCCCTGTTTAACGGGGCGTGTAATTACAATTTTTGATGCAATACTTTGCAGCAGGACTCATTCCTGCACTCCAAGTAGAATATCTGTGAGGGGTTGCAGTGTTGCGGCACCAGCACCAGTGTCTAAGGCCCAATATTTCTGCCCCTGTTCAAGAGGTGCATGTAATTACAATTCTTGATCTAATATTTCACAGCAGGGCCCGTTCCAGCGCTCACCAAGAGTAACTGTGAGGACTTACAGTGTTGTGACACCAGCACCACCATCACCAAAGGCCCAATTTTTCTGACCCTGTTCAACAGGGGCATGTAATTACAATTCTTGATCTAATATTTCACAGCAGGGCCCTGTGAGGGCTTACAGTGTTGTGGCAACACCAACACCTAAGGCCCCAATTTCTGCAGAGTATATAGGGCAGGCCCCTACTTTCAAACATCCAACTTACAAACGACTCCTACTTGCAAACGGAAGGAGACAACAGGAAGTGAGATGAAATCTACCCCTAGAAAGGGAAATTCTCTCCTGTAAGAGTTAATATGGGAAAAACATTTCTCCTTTCCACTGATGCTTTATCACCAATCCTTGTTTCACTAAAACCCCCAAATTTTCAAAAAACATTTGTCATTGGGACAGAAAGTGAGGTGAAATCTTCTGAAGAAGAGCACAGACAGCAAAACAAACATCACAGGGGTGATAACCCTTCCCTATGTTTTCCAAAAAGCTTAACAATTTTTGGCTGGAGCTTAACACTTTAAAAATGTACCAGTTCAAAATTACAAACAGATTCTACTTAACAACAAACCTACTGTCCCTGTCTTGTTTGCACCACCTGTATACTGCTGTTCAGAGTATATAGGGCCTGGGGGCCCCACGCCTTTCCTTTTTTTAATTTGGGTGCGGGGTTCCCCTTAATATCCATACAAGACCCAAAGGGCCTGGTAATGGATTGGGGGGGTACCCATGCCGTTTGTCTCACTGATTTTCATCCATATTGCCAGGACTCAACATTACATTAAAGCCGCAAGCAGTTTTAAATGACTTTTTTTCCTTTAAAAATGTCATTTTGTGCAGGGACTGTTCTAAGCACGGGAAACACGCGCCACTTTACAGCAATACTATAGACGCCCCCCAGGTACGATATTTAAGGGAATATTTCACTTTTTTTCACTTTGAGCATCATTAAAATCTCTGCTCCCGAAAAAACGTCAGTTTTTAAAACTTTTTTTTGCATTGATACATGTCCCCTGGGGCAGGTCCAGGGTCCCCAATCCCTTTTTAGGACAATACCATGCAAATTAGCCTTTAAAATGAGCTCTTTTGATTTTGAATGTTCGAGTCCCATAGACTTCAATGGGTTTCTAATGTTCGTGCGAAGTTTCAGTCCGATCGCAGATTCTGGTGCGAACTGAACTGGGGGGTGTTCGGCTCATCCCTAATCAATAGTATGTAAACTCTTGGAGGGGATGAAAAGGGACTATATATAAGATTTTATTAATGAGAACGGTATCATTAGCAGTAATGACATGAAGAATCGTTCTTGCCAAACCAATCTATTACCTTCTATGAGGAGGTGAGTTGCCATCTAGATAAAGGAAGGCCCGCAGACGTGGTGTATCTGTATTTTGCAAAAGCATTTGACACAGTTCCCCATAAATGTTTACTGTACAAAATAAGGTCCGTTGGCATAGACCATAGGGTGAGTACATGGATTGAAAACTGGCCACAAGGGCAAATTCAGAGGGTGGTGATAAATGGGGAGTACTCGGAATGGTCAGGGGTGGGTAGTGGGGTCCCCCAGGGTTCTGTGCTGGGACCAATCCTGTTTAATTTGTTTATAAACGACTTGGAGGATGGGGTAAACAGTTCAATCTCTGTATTTGCGGACAATACTAAGCTAAGCAAGGCAATAACTTAATGTGGAAACCTTGCAAGAAGATCTGAACAAATTAATGGAGTGGGCAACTACATGGCAAATGAGGTTTAATGTGGAAAAATGCAAAATAATGCATTTGGGTGGCAAAAATATGAATGTAATCTACTCACTGGGGGGAGAACCTCTGGGGGAATCAAGGATGGAAAAGGACTTGGGAGTCCTAGTTGATGATAGGTTCAGCAATGACATGCAATGCCAAGCTGCTGCTAACAAAGCAAACAGAATATTGGCATGCATTAAAAAGGGGATTAACTCAAGAGAAAGCGATAATTCTCTCACTCTACAAGACTCTGGTCCTGCCTCACCTGGAGTATGCTGTCCAGTTCTGGGCACCAGTCCTCAGGAAGGATGTTCTGGAAATGGAGCGAGTACAGAGAAGGGCAACAAAGCTAATGAAGGGTCTGGAGGATATTAGTTATGAAGAAAGGCTACGAGCACTGAACTTATTCTCTCTGGAGAAGAGACGCTTGAGAGGGGATATGATTTCAATTTACATATACTATAATGGTGACTAGGGATGAGCCGAACACCCCCCTGTTCGGTTCGCACCAGAACATGCGAACAGGCAAAAAATTAATTTGAACACGCGAACACCGTTAAAGTCTATGGGACTCGAACATGAATAATAAAAAGTGCTAATTTTAAAGGCTTATATGCAAGTTATTGTCATAAAAAGCGTTTAGGGACCTGGGTCCTGCCCCAGGGGACATGCATCAATGCAAAAAAAAGTTTTAAAAAACGCGTTTTTTTCGGGAGCAGTGATTTTAATAATGCTTAAAGTGAAACAATGAAAGTTTAATATTCCTTTAAATTTCGTACCTGGGGGGTGTCTATAGTATGCCTGTAAAGGGGCGCATGTTTCCTGTGTTTAGAACAGTCTGACAGCAAAATGACATTTCAAAGGAAAAAAAGTAATTTAAAACTACTCGCGGCTATTAATGAATTGTCGGTCCGACAATACACATAAAAGTTCATTGATAAAAATGGAATGGGATTTCCTCACAGGGGAACCCCGAACCAAAATTTAAAAGAAAAATGGCATGGGGGTCCCCCTAAATTCCATACCAGGCCCTTCAGGTCTGGTATGAATATTAAAGGGAACCCCGTGCCAATTTTTTTAAAAAAATGACGTGGGGTCCCCCCAAAAATCCATGCCAGACCCTTATCTGAGCACGCAACCTGGTAGGCTGCAGTAAAAGAGGGGGGGACGAGAGAGCAGTCCCCCCCCCTGAACCGTACCAGGCCACATGCCCTCAACATTGGGAGGGTGCTTTGAGGTAGCCCCCAAAGCACCTTGTCCCCATGTTGATGAAGACAAGGGCCTCATCCCCACAACTCTTGGCCGGTGGTTGTGGGGATCTGTGGGCGGGGGCTTATCGGAATCTGGAAGCCCCCTTTAACAAGGGGACCCCAGATCCCGCCCCCTGGGTGAGATGGTAATGGGGTACAAAAGTACCCCTACCATTTCACAAAAAAGTGTCAAAAATGTTAAAAAGGACAAGAGACAGTTCTTGACAATTCCTTTATTTAAAGTCTTCTTCTTTCCATCTTCTTCGGGTCTTCTGCCTACTTCTTTCATTCTTACTTCGGTTTCTTCCTCCTTTTTCTTCTTCCTCTGGTTCTTCCTTCGATCCTCTGCTTCGTGCTCCGGTGTTCTCGTTGTTCTTCCTCCACGGCGTCTTCTTCCCCGCTTCATTCTTGGGCCACTCCGTATCAATGGGAGGCTCCCGCTGTGTGAAGCTTCTCCTCTTCTGACACTTCTTATATAAAGGAGGGCGGGGCCACCCGGTGACCCCCGCCTCCTCTGACACACGGGGACTTGACGGGGACTTTCCTATGGCTTTCCCCATGATGTCAGAGGGGGTGGGGTCACCTGTTTACGTAACGGGTGACTGCGCCCCCCTCTGACATCACACCCCAAATTGTTCGCTGTTCGGCGAACTGTCGAGTTTGACTCGAACTCGAGGCTCATCCTTACTGGTGACCCCACAATAAGGATAAAACTTTTCCACGGAAGGGAGTTTAATAAAAAAACACATGGCCACTCATTAAATTAGAAGAAAAGAGGTTTAACCTTAAACTGCATAGAGGGTTCGTTACTGTAAGAGCGGCAAGGATGTGGAATTTCCTTCCACAGGCGGTGGTTTCAGCGGGGAGCATCTATAGTTTCAAAAAATGGTTAGATAAGCACCTGAACGACCACAACATACAGGGATATACAATGTAATACTGACGTATAATCACACACATAGGTTGGTCTTTTTTCAACCTCACCTACTATGTAACTATGTAACTATGGTAAAGCTACCCATTCCTCTTGGCAAAAAGCCTCCAGTTCCTTTAAGTTCTTGGGTTGTCTTGCATTAACTGCACGTTTGAGATCTCCCCAGAGTGGCTCAATGATATTGAGGTCAGGAGACTGAGATGTCCTCTCCAGAACCTTCACTTTTTTCGGTTATAGCTAATGCCAGGTTGACTTGGCCTTGTGTTTTGGAGCAGTGTCATGTTGGAATGTCCAAGTACGTTCCATGCGCAGCTTCCTGGCTGATGAATGTAAATGTTTCTCCAGTATTTTTTTACATACTGCATTCATCTTGCCATCAATTTTGACCAAATTTCCTGTGCCTTTGTAGCTCACACATCCCCAAAACATCAGCGATCCACCTCCGTATTTCACAGTAGGAATGGTGTACCTTTCTTCATAGGCCTTATTTACTCCTCTCCAAATGAAGGGTTTATGGTTGTGGCCAAAAATCTCAATTTTGGTCTAATCACTCCAAATAATTTGTGCTAGAAGGTTTGAGGTGTGTCTCTGTGCTTTTTGGCGTATTGTCTATAAAGTTATAGGGTCCACAAACTATGGTATACAGTTGTGCTCATAAGTTTACATACTCTGGCAGAATTTATGATTTTTGGCCATTTTTCTGAGAATATGAATGATAACACAAAAACTTTTGTGTATGTATCCACAACTTTTGTGGATACCTTGTGGCATTTGCGTAGTAATGGCATTCTTCTGGCGACTTAGCCATGCAGCCCATGTTTCTTCAAGTGTCTCCTTATTGTGAATCGAGAAACAGCCACACCACATGTTGTCAGGTAGTCCTGTATTTCACCTGAAGTTATTTGTGGGTTTTTCTTTGCATCCCGAACAATTTTCCTGGCAATTGTGGCTGAAATTTTAGTTTGTCTACCTGACCGTGGTTTGGTTTCAACAGAACTCCTAATTTTCCACTTCTTGATTAGAGTTTGAACACTGCTGATTGGCATTCTCAATTCCTTAGAGCCCTTGCACACTGGGGCGGTTTGCAGGCGCTATTGCGCTAATAATAGCGCCTGCAAACCGCCCTGAAAGTGCCGCTGCTTTCATTCCAGTGTGCAAGCCCCGAGGGCTTGCACACTGGAGCGATGCGCTGGCAGGACGGTAAAAAAAGTCCTGCTAGCAGCATCTTCGGAGCGGTGAATGAGCAGTGTGTATACCGCTCCTTTACCGCTCCTGCCCATTGAAATCAATCAATCTGCAGAGGCGCTTTGCGGTGGTATTTAACCCTTTCTCGGCCACTAGCGGGGGGTAAAACTGCCCCGCTAGCGGCCGCATACCGACGGTAAAACGCCGCTAATAATAGCAGCGTTTTACCGCCGACGCCGCCCCCCGCCGCAGTGTGCAAGGGCTCTAAGATATCTTTTTATATTCCTTTCCTGTTTTATACAGTTCAGCTACCTTTCCCCCAGATCCTTTGACAATTCTTTGCTTTCCCCATGACGCAGAATCCAGAAACGTCAGTGCAGCATTGGATGAAAGATGCAAGGGTCTGTTAGGAGTCCATAAACTCAATGACCTTTTATACACACACACTAATTACAAGCAAACAGAACACAGATGAGGATGGTTACCTTTAATAGCCATTCAAACCCCTTTGTGTCAATTTGTGTGCATGTTATCAGGCCAAAATCACCAGGGTATGTAAACTTTTGATCAGGGTCATTTCGGTAGTTTCTGTTCTGTTTCATTATGATTTAAAAAGAGTGAACACAGTTGATTGATAATAAATGGCTTCAGCCAAACACTAACCATGGGTGAAAGAAAAGTTTTTGTGTTATCATTCATATTCTCTGAAAAATGGCCAAGAAATCATAAATTCTGCCAGAGTATGTAAACTTATGAGCACAACTGTATACCATAGTTTGTGGACTCTATAACTTTCGCACAGACTAAATAATATACACTGATTTGGGTTATTTTCACCCAAGAAATGAAATAGATTACATTCTGGGCTAAATTTATGAAGAACAATTATTTATTTGCCAAATGTTTTAACAAAAACTAAGAAAAGCTTTTTTTAAAAAAAATTTCAGTCTTTTTTTGTTTATTTAGCAAAAAATAAAAAATCCAGTGGTGATTATATACCATCAAAAGAAATCTCTATTTGTGTGTGTCAAAATTATAAAAATTTTGTTTGGGTACTGTGTTGCATGACCACACAATTGTTATTCAAAGTGCAACAGTGCTGAAAGCTGAAAATTGGCCTAGGCTGAAATGGGGTAGAAATGCCTGGTATTGAAGCGGTTAACTTTTACTGTTTTGCAGAAAAAAAGTGCTTGTGTGTATATATGTGTATGATTTTAAATTTCCTTTTGTAATACTAAAGTAAAACATGTTACTATCTCGCTGACAGCTGAGATCATCCATCACTGATGATTGATGAAGTACTGATTGCCTCTCCCCCACCCCTTTCCCAACATTTTCAAAAGACCAGTGTCCACAAACTTGCTTAATGACACAATAAAAACGAACACCTGACCATTTCACAATGATATATTTGTTAAAGTCCGTCTATGTCAGATGTTTTCGCAGAAGATACATTATATAGATTCTGGCTCTTTAGAAAAATAAGCAGAGAAGACCCTTCCAGTGCTTTCAAATGACTCTTTACAGCTAACTTTGTTATATGCTTACTGGAAATGGGGGACGGTAGCTGCATAGCATAGGGTCAGTGGAGCAGAAATGTACATAAGCTGGGCTGTAGAGCAAACGAGTATAGGAATCAAAGGTGAAGGAACAACATGGCCGTGGTCAGGTCTGTTTGTTTTTACAAGGCCAGGTGACGTCACAGTAGTCAATACATCAGAAGCGCTGTAAAATGAGGTCACAGTCATTGCCTCTTATACTGTAGATGAATTCAGTATTTGGAGGGGGGATCAGAAAAAGATGCCAGCAAAAACTAAGCGTACATTTGGAATTTTAATTAGCTATAACAAATGCCCCAAATTTCATAAAATGGGCACAGAATAAAGAAAGATATATACATTATATAGGTAAAGAATGTAAAAAATATTTTTTTTAGCCATTCATTATTGGTTAATAAGGTACCGTATTTTGTTTCATGCCATCAATATTTAAGATGTGGCTTATCACATTAAAAATTGGTGTATTGAGTAATTATTCCTTGAACATTTGGTTGATTTATAAAAGGAGGGATATACTGTATGTTAGGTGTTATGAGTATGTATGAATGTGAGTTAGGGACCTTAGATTGTAAGCTCCTTGAGGGTAGGGACTGATGAAAATGTACAATGTACATGTAAAGCGCTGCGTAAAATTGACGGCGCTATATAAGTAACTAAAATAAATAAATAAATGAGTACAATACATTTTTAGTAATTTTTTGAAACATATTAAACATACATGAGGTTTTGTATTTCACATACAATCGTAAATGTTTACAACATGTATACATCGGATTGAACATAAACAAAATTGCTATATTCATTTAAAGCCAAATTAACATTTAGTAATCAAAGTATATTAATATGAATATTAATAATATGAAAAATATTAATATGAACCATTTAAGATATAGAAATAAAAATTAAAAAGAATTTTAGAAAAAAGAAAGATCTGAGTTAAAATAATAAAAAAATAAAGACAACAATAAGCGATTTAGTGTAAATTCATAAATGAAGACTTAAATAAGGGTCCAGAGTTATCTAATTGACTGTATCTCTAAGTTGTAACCTGAGTGAAGTCTGGTGAATTTCTGAAAATAACCCATGGTAAACCATATCTTATTAAATTTCTCTATTGATCCATTAGCTGTTACCACCAATTTCTCCATGTTGTAAAGTTCCTGAATTGTATTAATCTATGAATATTAGCTTTTTCACTAGATGAGAAGGCTACATTTATGCATTAAAATGTTTAACTTTGTACCATCTCCAGGAAAGTGAAAAGCTACTATTAAAAATGTATGAAAGTCAGCGCTACACTCAAAATTAGACTAAAAACTTAAACATGAAGCTGCTAGCAAAAAACGGAATATACAATCCTCTCAAACTTTAAAACATAAAAAAATGTTTTAAACGTAAAAAAAAAAAAAATCCAGCGCTCCAAACACCATACAAAAGTCCATATAAATAATCAGAAATCCATGAGTGCTTCAAAAGTCAAAACAACTCCACACGTGTCTATCAGGCAAAGTGGCCACTCACAAGAAGGTAGGGCTGTCTCAACCAAGAGAACAGGACAAACACTTAAATATATTTCTCCATGACAAGATCAATAGGATTCAGTGTTTCCAGATATCTCCTCCAAATGCCACAGAATCACAATGTGTAGGTTATCATAAAATGAAAAAAAGCTTATAGTGTAGTAATTTTAAATTACTAGGACTGTATAAATAGTAAAAAGTAGTGAACATCAATATGCACTTGTGATCCAAAGGTCATTCCCCACATGCAGTACACAATCACCAGAAATATTGTGCTGTTATGCAGCTACACCAACTTTAAAGGGTAAGTATAATAGTGGATAGGAATTGCACACTAGTCTTTGGCAAAAAGATCCTTCCCCCTCATGCAGAGCACACTCACCAGAGATATTGTGCTGCCATAGAGAGCGCAGATAATGCACTTAATGCACTTAAGACTTGTTAATGCACTTAACAAGTCTGATGAACAGATGGATCCAAGCCAGGCAACATTCACCTCCAGTGTAAACTCCTTCTCTTAGCTCCTCTTATAGGGGACACTATGGCAGCTCATTCGGTCAGACTAGAAATGGGTGCTTCGCTCTTCAGCCCCAGTACAGAGTTCTGTCACCTAACATGAAGCCATACCATATTACATTTACATTAGTGTTGGTGCCAACAGTGCATAGTGTCTCCTATAAGAGGAGCTTAGAGAAGGAGTTTACACCGGGGGTGAATGTTACCTGGCTTGGATCAATCTGTTCATCAGACTTGTCTAATGCATTAGCTGCATTCCCTATGGCAGCACAATATCTCTGGTGAGTGCGCACTGCTTGAAGGGGAAGGATCTTTGGATCACAAGTGTATATTGATGTTCACTACTTGCACGGGTGTTATTTATTCAGTCCTGGTAATTTAAAATGACTACACTATAAGCTTTTTTGATTTTATGGTGACCTACATGCTGTGATTCTGTGGCATTCGGAGCAGATATCTGGAAGCACTGGATCCTGATGATCTTGTCACAGAGAAATATATTTCAGCTTTTGTGCTATTCTTTTGGTTATGCCAGCCCTACCTTCTGGTGAGTTGTCACTTTGCCCGAAAGACACGTGTGACAGGAGTCACTTTGGGCGGGGGGCTGGTGGAACCCAGAATCCCTTGGAGAGGTTGGGAAACCCTTGCTTCAGCTCCCCATGCACCTCCTATGTCTAAGTTATCAGGTGTCTATTAGCAGCACAGGGTGACCAAGAAAATAGTGGACATTAAGGATGTGGCTTGGATTACTTAAAATGGAACAGTAATATTTATCCACAATATCTCTCAGGAAATATACAAAGACTATTCCTGATTTGTTTGATTCTGAATTATACATGTTAATTGAAAGAGCTGATCACATTGGCCTCTGTACAATGTAGGAGAAGGTTCGTCCGCTACTGGAAGCTCCTAATATTGTGTGAAGGTGTTCTGCGTTTATACTTATGATAATGTATAATCTACTGTGTGAAGCTCGGTGACAACAAGTCTGACCTTTAGTTAAATCCTGATTAACCCCTTCCCGACCAGCGGGGTTGGCTCCCCTGCACGAACCGTCGTAGCTGTACATCAGCTCTTTAAGATGCTGCAGCAGGAGCACGCCTGCAGTGTGTTCCCTGAGCTGATGCGCGTGCCTGACAGATGTGATCACTCGTGACAGAGCGAGTGTAAACACACAAATCCCGGTTCTATCAGGGGACACTGATCGTGTGTTATTACTAGTTAGGAACAACGATCTCTCTCCTCCTCTAGTCAGCCACATTCCCCCCACAATTAGAACACACATAGGGAACACAGTTAAACTCTTGATCACCCCCTAGTGTTAACCCCTTCCCTTCCAGTGACATTTATACAGTAATCAGTGGCTATTTATAGCACTGATCTCTGTATAGATGTCGCTGGTCCCAAAAAAGTGTCAAAAGTATCCAATTTTTCCTCCGCAATGTCTCAGTCCCGATAAAAATTGCAGATTGTCGCCATTACTAGTAAAAAAATAATTAAAAAAATTCCATAAATCTGTCCCCTATTTTGTAGACGCTATAACTTTTGTGCAAACCAATCAATATACACTTATTGCGATTTTTTTTTACCAAAAATATTTACAAGAATATATATTGGCCTAAATTGATGAAGACATTTTTTTTTATATTTATTACAGCAAAAAAGTACAAAATAGTGTTTTTTTTTTCAAAATTGTCCATAAATAAAAACCCAGAGAGTTCATCTCTCCAGCTACAGATCACAGAATATATGGATTTACTTGACTTTTCATCGGAGGATGTTATGGATGATGAGTCACCTGCCCAAGTGTTGGCACTGGGCCCAAGGGTCACCAGCCCATGCCCTGGACTGATAGCAATTCCAGAGACTGGGGATTTAATAGATTTTCCTGTAGAGGAGGAACCACCTAGTGGACCCCAGCAGAAGGGCTAGCAGCAGGACCAAGTACTGCAGACCCCTGCTCCACACCCATGGCAGTTTTTGGAGGCCCGAGGTGAGAAGGTGGTGGTTCTTCTTCCCAAGTGGATTTCAGAGATGCAGGGAGGGGAAGCAGCCATTCCCCCTCCCCAAGGATTTGTGCACCTGGGAGACAGTACCAGAGAAAGGGCATCCCAGCAGCAGATGCTGCCCCAGAATGATAACACCAACCCAGCTGAAGCACTGGCAACCAGACAGAGGGTCCAAGACCTCTGCCCCACACCTGCAGCAGTTCTGGAGGCCTGGGGTGAGAGGGTGGAGGTGAGCTCCTGACTCCTGAGCAGCAAATCAGTATCCAGGCGGAGAAAAGTGGAGGAAACTGTCTTCCCTCCCCAACACTTAGCCGGAATGCAGAGAATGTAATCTGCACCTCACAACGGCAGCTTGCGCTGATGTCGGTGCATGGGCCTGCAGTCTCCACTAACAGAAACCCAACAGAAGTGCTGGCAATAGGGCTGAGTGCTATCAACATTTGCCCAGCACCGGCAACAACTGCAGGGTTCCAGGGAGCGGGGGCAGTTGGCCTCCCTCCTAAGTGACAAGCTGATGTAGTGAAGCTCCTACACCCAGCTGAACTGCTGGCAACAGGACAGAGCGCTGCTGGCCACTGCCCTACACTAACAAAGGATGGATTTCCTGTGCGAGTGGAATGGACTACAGTCTCCACTTGTATACCCCAGGGATGCTGAGCAGTCGACCCAGATCCCCAACAGCATGACTGAGTGAGCCCAGCCACCCTGTCTTCTCTCCAGCGACTGAAGGGACTCCAGGGGGGAAGGACCAGTCTAAACTTCCTCCCAGCAGTGGGTATGTTCTACAAGAGAGCCAGAGGTTGGCTGGGTGAGTAATGCTCTGTTGAGAACAATTTGTTTGGGGTACTGTGTGGGTACAGGCATTGGGGGACTAGAACTACAAACTAACCTTGGAGTCAACCCGTCTGGTTTCTCCTCCTATGTTAGTCTGCTGCCGAAAGGGAGAGATGTGACAGGAATTACTGTGGGCGTGGGAGCTGGTGGAACCCAGAATCCTTTGGAGAGGTTGGAAAACCCTTGCTTCAGCTACCCATGCACCTCCTATATCTAAGTAACCCTGTGTCTATTAGCGGCACAGGGTGACCAAGAAAATAATGGACAGTAAGAGCCCTATCACACTGGGGCATTGGGGGTGTCGGTGGAATTTTTACCGTCACTTTAGCGGCGCTTTTCAGCCACTCGCGGGTGCTTTTAACCCCCGCTAGTGGACGAAAAAGGGTTAAAAGCGCCTACAAAGCACCTGAAAAGTGCTGCTGCAGCTTTCAGGACTTTTTTGGGCTTTCACATTGGAGTGACAGGAGAGGCGCTTTACGGGCACTTTGCAGGCACTATTTTTAGCGCTATAGCACCTGTAAAGCACCTCATTGTGAAAGGGACCTTATGCCCTGTACACATGATCGGACATTGATCGGACATTCCGACTACAAAATCCATGGATTTCTTCCAACGGATGTTGGCTCAAACTTGTCTTGCATACACACGATCGCACAAAGTTGTCGGAAAATCCGATCGTTCTGAACACGTATGTCAGGACTATAAACGGGGCAGTAGCCAATAGCTTTCATCTCTTAATTTATTCTGAACATGTATGGCACCTTGTGCTTCGGATTTGTGTACACACGATCGGAATTTAACCGATCGGATTTTGTAGCCGGAAAATTTTATATCCTGCTCTCAAACTGTGTGTCGGAAATTCCGATGGAAAAAGTCTGATGGAGCCCACACACGATCGAAATTTCCAACAACACAATCCGATCGCACTTTTTCTGTCGGAAAATCCAAACGTGTGTACAGGGCATTAGAATGTGGCTTGGATTACTTAAAATGGAACAGAAATATTTATCCACAATATTGCCCAGGAAATATACAAAGACTATTTTTGGTTTGTTAGATTCTGAACTTTACAAGTTAACTGAAAGAGCTGATCACATTGGCCTCTGTACAATGTAGGAGATGGTCCGTGTGCTACTGGAAGCTCTTGCTATTGTGTGAAGGTGTTTTGTGTTTATACTTATGATAATGTATAATCTAATGTGTGAAGCTTGGTGACAACAAGTCTGATGCCGCGTACACACGAGCGGACTTTTCCAAGTCTGGCGGACAATTTGACCATGTGTGGGCTTCATTGGACCTGCAGCGGACTTTTTCTGTTGAAAATCTGACGGACTTTAGATTTGGAACATGCTTCAAATCTTTACGTCGGAACTCCGTCGGACCCAGTTCCTATCGAAAAGTCCACCCGTCTGTATGCTAGTCCGACGGACAAAAAACTACGCTAGGGCAGCTATTGGCTACTGGCTATCAACTTCCTTATTTTAGTCCGGTCGTACATCATCACATACGAATCCGTCAGACTTTGTTGTGATCGTGTGTAGGCAAGTCTGTTCTTTCAGAAAGTCCGTTGGAAGTCCGTCTGACCAGTCCGGTCGAAAAGTCCGCTCGTGTGTACGCGGCATGACCTGTAGTGAATTCCTGATTAATCACAACAATGGCCAGGTGGGCATGGAGCCACTTTGGCTGCTTTGTGACTAGTTAATTAGCTATGTTAATTCTGTTTCTGGTTACAGTTTGTACTGCTAGGGTAATATGATCAGAAAGGGGGGGGGGGGATGTTCTCCTGGTGTATATATTTGTGTGAGTTTGTTCCAATAAACATTCCACATTGCAATTTGTAACTGAGCTAGTCTCGCCTGTTTTTTAGTTACAATATGTGGCTGTAATATCTGATATTTGATGTTCAGACTGGAGGAGGCTGTATGCTGACAGAAGCACTCAAGTGTGGTGCGACAGGGTTCCGTGACAACACCTATGGAGTTGTTTTGCGTGATTAGGACTGAATTTATGATTATTTATATGGACTTTTGTACGATGTTTGAAGCGCTGCAAAAATATTTTATGTGTTGAAAAGATACTATTGCATGGTCAAATTAGTAGTATAATAAAAAAGAAAATTGGAGGGCACTACATCCAAGAACTTACAATCTAAAGAAACAAAAACCGAGCATTTTTAAGCCAGTCTTTGGCACCATTACTTGCCATACATGTAAAAATGGCAAAGTGAATTAAGCCATTGCTATTGGTTGCGGCAGATGGTGCTGCACGTGTCTGACAAGCAAAGCTTGTAGTCATATTGTAAAAGAACTTTACTGCTAACAGTGACTTAATAAACAAACCCACTAGACATTATCAGTCTTATTAGATTGTATAGTAAGTTATGTTTTTATAAATAAACAGGCATAATAAAAATATGCTTTATGTTTATTTATTTTTAGTTGTTTCATTTGTTATGTTCTAGGGCTTAAAATTAATTTTATGGATTTATCAGTGATCTCCATTTATCATAAACCTCCATTATATACAGAACATGTTTTAGTTATTGTATTGTCAGGAATAATTCACTATCACCTATATACACTGACAGTTCATTATTTTCCTAAGCAAAATTCTTGAATGTAACATCTGTAATCCCTTGAGGTCACAAACATAGACCTAGACCACAGAATCACAAAATATTTAAAAGTTGATACCTTCCAATCTAAATGTAAAACGAATGTTCCAGTATATGTATATAAACTATTGTATCATAAATAAAAAAGGACTGTTTATTTGCTTTATTGGCATCCAGCACTGTATAAACACCACTACTGTATGACACAGATATATATGTTTTAATTCCTCTTTTTAACGTGCAAAGGCTTTTCATGGAAATTCTGCCATGTGCAGACATTATATAGACTAAAACAAACTGATACATTTTTGGTGAAGTACTATTGTTTGGTTTGGTACCGATTGCAGATCCTTCAAATTTTTTCTGATTTTTATTAAGGCTTTAAAAAAATTGTTAGTATCCATCATGTTTTTTTACAAATTATAAAAGAGTATTCATTTTCTTATAGCCAGAAAGATAAGAGAGGATTGAGAGGGGCTTTGTGTACTAGAACAAGTAATAAACCATGTTTTTCTTGTCTCACAACAACCAATCTGATCTAAATATTAAGATACAACAGTAATTTCCAGAATTTATTTTGAATTGGATTGGTACCTATTGGAGAAGAAGACTCAAATACCTTATATGAAGCCTATGGTGACATAAAGAGAGAGGAGGGAATTATGCAGAGACCAACTGTGGATATCGAAAAAGTCACTGACTTGTAGGGATGAGCTTCGTGTTCGAGTCGAACCCATGTTCGACTCGAACATCGGCTGTTCGATCGTTCGCCGAATTGCGAACGTTATGGGCCGTTCGCGCTAAATTCGTGTGGCGCGTCACGGCCCATAATTCACTGCGGCATCGCAGTGCATTGCTGGCTGATGATTGGCCAAGCATGCACTATGACCCGCATGCTTGGCCAATCACAGCGCTGTCAGTAGAGAGAGCTGTAATTGGCCAAAGCCAGGGTGGCTTTGGCCAATTATGGCTCAGGGGATTTAGTACACACCCCACACTATATAAGGCCGCCTGCACGGCGGCCCTGTGTAGTGTGTGTTCCGGTGTGCTGAGAGATAGAGAGAGAGAGAGACAGTGTCATTTGATTTGAGTTAGATAGATTAGGCAGAACAGTCAGTCAGTTAGCTGCACTTACAGTGTATTGTGTATATATATGCATCCCAGGTGTTGCATATATATATATATACACTGTATTCAGTTTAGCTAGATCCGTTCCTGTTATCTTCTATCTAGACTATTTACATTTAATGCAGTGCGTCCTGCTCACAGTGTTCAGCTAGATCCGTTCCTGCTATTTACATTTAGTGCAGTGCGTCCTGCTCACAGTGTTCAGCTAGATCCGTTCCTGCAATTTACATTTAGTGCAGTGCGTCCTGCTCACAGTGTTCAGCTAGATCCGTTCCTGCTATTTACATTTAGTGCAGTGCGTCCTGCTCACAGTGTTCAGCTAGATCCGTTCCTGCTATTTACATTTAGTGCAGTGCGTCCTGCTCACAGTGTTCAGCTAGATCCGTTCCTGCTATTTACATTTAGTGCAGTGCGTCCTGCTCACAGTGTTCAGCTAGATCCGTTCCTGTTATCTTCTAGACTATTTACATTTAGTGCAGTGCGTCCTGCTCACAGTGTTCAGCTAGATCCGTTCCTGCAATTTACATTTAGTGCAGTGCGTCCTGCTCACAGTGTTCAGCTAGATCCGTTCCTGCTATTTACATTTAGTGCAGTGCGTCCTGCGCACAGTGTTCAGCTAGAGCCGTTCCTGCTATTTACATTTAGTGCAGTGCGTCCTGCTCACAGTGTTCAGCTAGATCCGTTCCTGTTATCTTCTAGACTATTTACATTTAGTGCAGTGCGTCCTGCTCACAGTGTTCAGCTAGATCCGTTCCTGTTATCTTCTAGACTATTTACATTTAGTGCAGTGCGTCCTGCTCACAGTGTTCAGCTAGATCCGTTCCTGCTATTTACATTTAGTGCAGTGCGTCCTGCTCACAGTGTTCAGCTAGATCCGTTCCTGTTAAATTCCTACTGACCGGCAGGCTTGTCTGGTTACAGTATATAAAGCTACCTGAAGAAAATTACAGGTGTTCTATTTGATCCTATTAGTACCACGGTCAGGCAGCTAGACTATTTACATTTAGTACAGTGCGTCCTGCTCACAGTGTACAGCTAGATCCGTTCCTGTTATCTTCCTACTGACAGGCAGGCTTGTCTGGTTACAGTATATAAAGCTACCTGAAGAAAATTACAGGTGTTCTATTTGATCCTATTAGTACCACGGTCAGGCAGCTAGACTATTTACATTTAGTACAGTGCGTCCTGCTCACAGTGTTCAGCTAGATCCGTTCCTGTTATCTTCCTACTGACAGGCAGGCTTGTCTGGTTACAGTATATAAAGCTACTTGAAGAAAATTACAGGTGTTCTATCCCAGCTTAGTGCAGCTACAGGCCATTAGTATGTCTGGAAGGCCAAGAAGGAGAGGCAGACAGTCACAAGCCAATAAGAGAGGGCAAGCAGGCTCTGTGTCTAGTGCTGGTCGTGGAGACGGTGCATCCTCATCAGCACGTGGCCATGGGACACGCTTGGCCTTTTTTTCGGCAGCTGGCCATGTTGAGCCGCAACATGCGGAAGACTTGGTCGAGTGGATGACCAAGCCGTCCTCATCCTCCTCATCCTCTCTCACCCATGCCCAGGGTGCTTTGTCTGGCAAAGCAGCGGCCTCTTCCCTCAGCTCAATGTCATCAGTGACTCCTTCCCTAGCTCCACCATGTCCTCATGAGGATTCCCTCGAACTGTTTGACCACAGTGTTGGGTACATGCTCCAGGAGGATGCCCAGCGTTTGGAAGGCTCTGATGACGATACTGAGCTCGATGAAGGCAGTAACATGAGCGCGGACAGAGGGGGTGCCCAAGAAGGACAGCAATCTGGCAGTCATGCTCCCCCTGCTGCAGCATACTGCCAGGTTTGCTCCAGTGATGAGGAGGGAGGGGATGATGAGGCCACTGACTCAACGTGGGTGCCTGATAGGAGAGAGGAGGAGGAGGAGGAGGAGGAGGAGGAGGAGGCGGCAGCACATCACCAACGAGGCAGGATGCCCTCCAGGGGCCAGCCTAAGGGCAGCACATTGACTGCATCACACCCCAAAGCTCCACATGTGCAGGGCGCTGCAGTCTCTGCGCGTTATTCAAAAAGTTCTTTGGTGTGGGCCTTTTTTGAGACGAGTGCATCAGATCGCACCG
Organism: Aquarana catesbeiana; assembly: GCF_042186555.1. NCBI lineage: Eukaryota > Metazoa > Chordata > Amphibia > Anura > Ranidae > Aquarana > Aquarana catesbeiana. The sequence continues at coordinate 541,279,427 of NC_133328.1, read as the reverse complement.
CTGCTATTTGCAACATATGTCTCAAGCGTATCTCGCGTGGCCAAAACATCTCCCGCTTGGGTACCACATGCTTGACCAGACATATGTTGACCTGCCATGCAGTTCGTTGGCAAGCGTATCTAAAAGACCCACACCAAAGAACAAAGAGGATCTCTCCTTGCTCCTCATCAGCTGAGATTTCCAACCCCACTAGACCTTCAGTCCTCTCTGAGACCTGCAGTGAGAGGAATGAAGGTGTAGAATTAGGTGTGTCACAGCCAAGTACTTGTGGGCAATCTGCTTTTGGTACACCGACGTCAGATTGTACCAGGCAAATTTCCCTGCCCCAGCTGCTGCACCGCCGAAAGAAGTTTGCTCCCAGCCATCCACATGCCCAGCGGTTGAATGCTAGCTTGGCAAAATTGCTAGCACTTCAACTGCTGCCTTTTCAGTTGGTAGACTCTGCCCCCTTCCGTGAGTTTGTGGAATGTGCGGTTCCTCAGTGGCAGGTACCCAAACGCCACTTTTTCTCACGGAAGGCGATTCCGGCTCTCTACCGGCATGTGGAAGGCAATGTCCATGCCTCGCTGGACAGGGCGGTCAGCGGTAAGGTGCATATTACCGCTGACTCATGGTCCAGCAGGCATGGACAGGGACGTTACCTAAGTTTCACGGCGCATTGGGTGACTCTGCTGGCAGCTGGGAAGGATGCAGGACAAGGTGCAGTAGTGTTGGAGGTTGTTCCGCCACCACGCCTCCAAAATGCTGATTGTGACACACCTCTCTCCTCCACCCCCTCCTCTTCTTCTTCCTCCATGGCCTCTTCCTCGGAACCAGCGGTGCTCCGTAGGCGTTCAAGGGGCTACGCAAGTACGCAGGCCAAAAGATGCCATGCGGTGCTTGAGCTGGTGTGCTTGGGGGACAGGAGCCACACTGGGGCAGAGGTTCTGTCAGCTCTGCAGGGGCAGGTTCAGAGGTGGTTGACGCCACGCCAACTTAAGGCAGGAATGGTGGTTTGCGACAATGGCACCAACCTCCTCTCTGCCCTCCGACAGGGACAAATGACCCATGTGCCCTGTTTGGCTCACGTCCTTAACTTGGTGGTGCAGCGGTTCTTGGGCAGGTACCCGGGCTTACAGGATGTCCTGAGGCAGGCCAGGAAAGTCTGTGTGCATTTCCGCCGGTCATATAATGCCAGTGCTCGGCTGACGGACCTCCAAAAGGAGTTTAACCTGCCCAAGAACCGCCTAATCTGTGACATGCCCACCAGGTGGAACTCAACGTTGGCCATGCTGCAGCGGCTGCACACGCAGCAGAGGGCCATAAATGAGTACCTGTGCGACTATGGCACCAGGACAGGGTCAGGGGAGCTTGGTTTTTTTTCCCCACGCCAGTGGGCCATGATCAGGGATGCATGCACTGTCCTGTCACCATTCGAGGAGGCCACGAGGATGGTGAGCAGTGACAGTGCATGCATCAGTGACACTGTCCCCCTTGTCCACCTGTTGGAGCACACGCTGCGTGGAATAATGGACAGGGCACTTGAGGCAGAACAGAGGCAGGAAGAGGAGGACTTCCTTAGCTCTCAAGGCCCCCTTTATCCAGACAGTGTTCCTGCGTGCCCGCCGATCACACAGGAAGAGGACGAGGAGGAAGAGGAGGAGGAGGAAGATTGTGTCAGTATGGAGGTGGAGCCTGGCACTCAGCATCAGCAGCAGTCTTTAAGGGATCAGTCCCAAGAAACACATGGACTTGTACGTGGCTGGGAGGAGGTGGCTGCGGACCATGTCGTTCTTAGTGACCCAGAGGACTCCGGACCGAATGCCTCAGCAAACCTACGCTGCATGGCCTCCCTGATCCTGCAAAGCCTGCGTAAGGATCCTCGTATTCGTGGTATCAAGGAGAAGGACCAATACTGGCTGGCAACCCTCCTTGATCCACGTTACAAGGGTAAGGTTGCGGACCTTATCTTGCCATCGCAGAGGGAGCAGAGGATGAAACATCTTCGGGAGGCCTTGCAGAAAGGTCTGTGCAACGCGTTCCCAGAGACTGGGAGGTTACAAACTCCTGTTTCTGGACAACGTGTTGCTGAGGCTTCGGTCAGTCAAAGAAGGAGCGGTGGAGAAGGTGGCCGTCTGACCGATGCGTTCAGACAATTTTTTGGTCCGCAGCCCCAAGGTATGATCGGTTCCAGCAACCATCGCCAGCGTCTGTTTTACATGGTGCAGGAATACCTAGGGGCAAGATCAGACTTGGACACCTTTCCCACCGAAAATCCTCTGGGTTACTGGGTCTTGAGGATGGATCACTGGCCAGAGCTTGCACAGTATGCAATTGAGCTACTGGCCTGTCCTGCATCCAGCGTTCTTTCGGAACGCACATTCAGTGCTGCTGGAGGCGTGGTAACCGATCACAGGGTGCGTCTGTCCACCGACTCGGTCGATCGGCTGACCTTCATAAAAATGAATGAGTCTTGGATCACCACCAGCTACCAAGCACCTGATGCTGATGTAACCGAATAATTTTTTTTGAAATCTCAGATCCCTTCAAAGACTGCCTATGCTGATGCTGAGTGACTATCCCTGAGTAATTATCCTCTTCCTCCTCAATCATCACGCTGATAGCTTGTAAGAACATTTTTGGTTCTGGGCGCCACCACCAGTGCCTAAGGCACAATTTTTCAGCCCCTGTTTAACAGGGGCGTGTAATTACAATTTTTGATGTAATACTTTGCAGCAGGGCTCGTTCCTGCGTTCCAACTAGAGTGTCTGTGAGGGGTTGCAGTGTTGTGGCACCAGCACCAGTGCCTAAGGCCCAATTTTTCTGCCCCTGTCTAACAGGGGCGTGTAATTACAATTTTTGATGCAATACTTTGCAGCAGGGCTCGTTCCTGCGTTCCAACTAGAGTGTCTGTGAGGGGTTGCAGTGTTGTGGCACCAGTGCCTAAGGCCCAATTTTTCTGCCCCTGTCTAACAGGGGCGTGTAATTACAATTTTTGAAGCAATAATTTGCAGCAGGGCTCGTTCCTGCGTTCCAACTAGAGTGTCTGTGAGGGGTTGCAGTGTTGTGGCACCAGCACCAGTGCCTAAGGCCTAATTTTTCAGCTCCTGTTCAACAGGGGCATGTAATTACAATTCTTGATCTAATATTTCACAGCAGGGCCCTGTGAGGGCTTACAGTGTTGTGGCCACAGCAACACCTAAGGCCCAAATTTCTGCTGAGTATATAGGGCAGGACCCTACTTTCAAACATCTAACTTACAAACGACTCCTACTTGCAAACGGAAGGAGACAACAGGAAGTGAGATGAAATCTACCCCTAGGAAGGGAAATTCTCTCCTGTAAGAGTTAATATGGGAAAACAAGTTCTCCTTTCCACTGATGCTTTCCAATCCTTGTTCCACAAAAAAACCCAAATTTTCAAAAAACATTTTTCATTGGGACAAAAAAGTGAGGTGAAATCTTCTGAAGAGGAGGAAAGACAGCAAAACAAATGTCACAGGGGTGATAACCCTTCCCTATGTTTTCCAAAAAGCTTAGAAAAGATTTTTTGGCTGGAGCTAAACACGTTAAAAATGTTCAAAATTACAAACAGATTCTACTTAACAACAAACCTACAGTCCCTGTCTTGTTTGCACCGCCTGTATACTGCTGTTCAGAGTATATAGGGCCTGGTGGCCCCACACCTTTCCTTATTTTAATTTGGGTGCGGGGTTCCCCTTAATATCCATACAAGACCCAAAGGGACTGGTAATGGACTGGGGGGTACCCATGCCGTTTGTCTCACTGATTTTCATCCATATTGCCATGACCCGACATGACATTAAACCCGCAAGCAGTTTTAAATGAGATTTTTTCCTTTAAAAATGACATTTGGTGCAGGGACTGTTCTAAACATGGGAAACACGCGTCACTTTACAGGCATACTATAGACACCCCCAGGTACGATATTTAAAGGAATATTTCACTTTTTTTTTTTTTACTTTAAGCATCATTAAAATCACTGCTCCCGAAAAAACGGCCGTTTTTAAAAGTTTTTTTTGCATTGATACATGTCCCCTGGGGTAGGACCCGGGTCCCCAAACCCTTTTTAGGACAATACCATGCAAATTAGCCTTTAAAATGAGCACTTTTGATTTCGAACGTTCGAGTCCCATAGACGTCAATGGGGTTCTAACGTTCGTGTGAACTTTCGGTCCGTTCGCGGGTTCTGGTGCGAACCGAACCGGGGGGTGTTCGGCTCATCCCTACTGACTTGTATAAATATTTTATTTTGTATTAATATTTCCTTGATTATCATACTATCTGGTAGACAATGTTATATGTAGTTTCTGCATAGTTGTGCTGTTTATCTTTTTTACTAAAATTACAAATGAACTGTTATGCATATTTTGTATATCACTTTTTCATTAAGGAGAGACTTTCTATCATATACACAATATTGTCAAAAATATTGGGACGCTTGCCTTTACACGCACATGAACTGTAATGGTATCCCAATTTTAGTCAGCAGGGTTCAATATTTACTTGGTCCACCCTTTGCAGCTATAGCAGCTTCAACTCTTCTGGGAAGGCTGTCCACAAGGTTTAGGAGTGTGTCTATGGGTATGTTTGACCATTCTTCCAGAAGCGCACTTGTGTGGTCAGGCACTGATTTTGGATGAGAAGGCCTGGCCTGCAGTGTCTGCTCTAATTCATCCCAAAGGTGTTCTATTGGGTTGAGGTCAGGACTCTGTGCAGGCCAGTCAAGCTCCTCCACCCCAAACTCACTCATTCATGTCTTTATGCCTTATTTCTTGCTTTGTGCACTGGTCCAAATCATCTGGTGGAGGGGTGATTATGGTGTGGGGTTGTTTTTCAGGGGTTGGGCTTGGCCCCTTAGTTCCAATGAAGGGAACTCTTAAGGCATCAGCATACCAAAACATTTTGGACAATTTCATGCTCCCAACTTTGTGGGAACGGTTTGGGGATGGCTCCTTTCTGTTCCAACATACCAGTATACAAAGAAAGGTCCATAGAGACATGGATGAGCGAGTTTGGGGTGGAGGAACTAGACTGGCCTGCACAGATTTCTGACCTCAACCCGATAGAACACCTTTGGGATGAATTAGAGCGGAGACTTCTAGGCTTTCGCATCCAACATCAGTGCCTGACCTCACAAATGTGCTTCTGGAAGAATGGTCAAACATTCCCATAGACACACTCCTAAACCTCGTGGTTTAGCGTTTCTTTTACTTATAAACAAGCCTAGGAATATGTGGAATAATCATCACAACCACATTTTCTTTATATAAATACAATTATGGTGCATACATAAGTAATTTCTTGACTGTTATGCCCCGTACACACGGTCGGACATTGATCGGACATTCCGACAACAAAATCCTAGGATTTTTTCCGACGGATGTTGGCTCAAACTTGTATTGCGTACACACGGTCGCACAAAGTTGTCGGAATTTCCGATCGTCAAGAACGCGGTGACGTCAACCACGTACGACGAGACTAGAAAAGGCCAGTTCAGAACCAAGCGCGGCACCCTTTGGGCTCCTTTTGCTAATCTCGTGTTAGTAAAAGTTTGGTGAGAGACGATTCGCGCTTTTTCAGACTCGTGGTTTTCAGATCGTTTTCTGACGTTCAGTTTGTGCTTGTGGGTTTGTATCTGCTCTTCAGTGCGTGCAGCAAGCTACGCGTGACTTTGATTAGTCATTGTGTTCTTGTTTGTTCGTTGCTGTTTTTCAGGTGGCTCTTCACAGGCCTTGCTGTTCTTCAGTGCGTTCTGTTACTTCGTTCTGAGCAGCCGACTGTTTTCTAGCCATGTTGCGTATACGTACTCCTCGTAGAGTTCGTGCTGTGCGGGGGGCTTGGTGTTGGGGTCCTGACCTTGACACAAGTCCAGTCCATGAACAGGGTGGGGAGGAGTTCATGGACCAAGAATTGGTTGCTTCAGCGTGACCAGTTCTCTCATATGCCTTTGCTCCGTGAGATCCGTGAGAATAATCCTTATGATTTCAGGAACTTTCTCAGGATGACGGACCCCGTTTTTCACCGTTTGTTGGCTTCTCTGACCCCCTATATCAGCAGGCAGGATACCTGCATGAGGCAAGCCATCACTCCGGAGCAGAGGCTCATCGCCACCCTGCGGTACTTGGCAACGGGGAGAAGTCTGCAGGACTTGAAGTTCTCGACAGGCATCTCCCCCCAGGCTCTGGGGATCATTATCCCAGAGACCTGTTCTGCCATCATCCAGGTTCTGCAGAAGGAGTATATTAAGGTAAGATTTATCCTTTAACATCACATTTTATTGTATATAATGTTTGATAATATATTGTATTTCTTTCCTCATTCCCTAATTACCATGATTGTAATATGCTGTGAATGTCCCCTTTGTCCTCATGCATGCTGGATTTATATGTCATTATTTTTGTTGTCCTTCATACATATTTGCCTTCACTTACCTCCCCAGCATGCTCTCCTGGCCCTATATTCACCTCATGTAGTCAACTTAACAGTGTATTTTGTCAGCTCCATAGTAGTGCTTTACCCCAAACACCCCCTAAAATGTATTTAAATGTGATTTGTAATTTAAATTCAGGCAGAGTGCCAGAGGCTTTTTTTGGGGGTCCCCAAATCATTTGGAACCCTCCCTCCCCCAACTTCTAAGTCAGCTGATACCAATTCTCTATCTATCTTCAATCATCTCTCTGCTGACTTTGCCAAACCCATACACACTATACCCATCTCTTCTGTGCTCAGATTTATGGATGAATTCCCCAAAGCATGTAGTGCAAGGGCCTGCCTGTATACTTTCCAATGGTACTGTTTAAAGTTTTTTTATCCTATTATTATCTTGATAGGTAATAGCAGAATGTCCAAATGTGCTCAAATGTGTACAGTGTGTATTTATATCTTTGTATCATGACACTTCTTACCTGCCCAGTGGTCTGCCAATAGTGTAACTAAGGAGGGGCTGTTCCAAGTAATACCCATTATTTAGGCATTCATCTCTCAATGAAGTGGAGAGGGTTACCTGTCCAAGAGCTCCCCCCCATAATGTTAGAAATGGCCCAGGAGAGGGGGGGGGGGGATCTGATAGGTGTACCTTATACTTTGGTCTTTAAAAATTCCCATTAATAAATGTTATCTTGATTTTGGCGAAGAATGTTTGTGTCTAATCTGCTTTCCATGTTTATGTGCAAAAAGACTAATTTTTTTTGTTTTCCTCAACAGTTTCCTTCCACGCCACAGGAATGGCAGACTGTGGCCTCCCACTTTGCCCAGCGGTGGGACTTTCCTAACTGCGGAGGGGCAATTGATGGGAAACATGTCCACATCATCCCACCACCCAACTCGGGGTCGTACTATTATAATTATAAGGGGTTCAATAGTATTGTGATGTTGGCGGTGGTGTCGGCTAATTACGAGTTCCTGTATGTGGATGTGGGGAAGAATGGCCGGATGTCCGATGGTGGAGTCATTGCCCAGATGGAGTTTTACAGGCGTCTCCAGAATGGCAGCTTGGACTTGCCACCTCCAGAAGAGAATGTGGAAGGACTCCCATTCGTCTTCGTTGCGGATGAAGCATTTGCGCTGGGGGACCATCTGATGCGGCCATTCCCGATGAGGACCCTCACCCTGGACCAGAGGGTTTTTAATTACCGGCTGGCCAGAGCCAGAAGAGTGGTGTAGGACACATTTGGAATCATGGCCAGCCGGTTCCGCCTATTTCTGACACCCATACATATGGCGGAGTATAAACTGAATCATATTATCCTGGCGTGTTCTACATAACTTTTTACTTCAACATTCTGCCAACTATGCTGGCTCAGTTGGGCCTGAGACCAGAATTATAAATGAAACAACCCTGACGGCGCTTGAAAGTGGTCGTTCAGGCTTGCCCTCCCTCAATACCCGTGATGTACGGCTAAGATACCTTGAGTTCTTTGCGGGTGGGGGGGCCATGAATTTGCCAGACAATGTGTGAAACCTTTATCAAATAAAAAAAACAATTAAGCAAATCTTTGTTGACATTTACTGCTTGTGTTTGTTTTAGCGGACCCTGACAGAAATGTGGTGAGTCCTGAAAATGGCGTGATTGTGTAACCTTACAAAGCACTGTTGGGTGTTATTTACTAAAGGCAAAGACACTTTGCACTACAAGTGCACTTGAAACTGCACTGAAACTGAACTTGTAGTGCAAAGTGGATTGGCTCTTATTAAATAACCTCCATTGTCACATAAAGCAGCAATTGGAGCACCACAAAAGTGTTGTAGCGTTGAGACAATTATCCACACATTCTTGATTAACAATCTTTTTAATACCAGCACAATCACATGTGCATTTCGAAAAGGTTTTTAAAACAAACCAACATGTTTATTGTATAACAATTTTTGGGGTGGCACTAGAAAAAGTAGAAATGTCCATTTAAGATAAAACAGGCATGTTTCAAACCAACAAGAAAGACACAAATCTTGAACTTACAAAGTTCACATTTGGTAGAACTTGAAGGCAATATCAGACATGAGTATTTACAACTGAGTTTGATATTGCGTTCAGATGGGGTGAAGTCACCCCAGGAAAACCCAAATTTTGAAGATGCACACCAATTTACGAATGTCAACATGTGCTAGCTGCCATCACAGGGGATCAAGGGACGTGTTTTGGGGGTGCAACCCCTTCCTCACAGCTACTTTATTATTGAGGAAGGGGTTGCACCCCCAAAACGTGTCCAATGATCTCCCGTGATGGCAGATAGCACATGTTGACATACTGTGTGCATCCTCAAAATTTGGCTTTTCTACAATTCGCGAAAAAAAATTACAATTGTAGCACACCATAAAATAAAGGGCTTTGGAGGGGTTTTAAACTCTCCCCAAAACATCAATGACGTTCTTATTTTTTTTAATAACATCATTGATGTTTTTCGTGATGTTTTCCAAGGCAACATTACACCCCATGATCTCCCCAATCAGGATCTGGGCACTTTCCGAGGTGAAAGGATCTTGAACCACAACATCACGATCACCTAAAAAGAGAGAAACGAAAAAAAAAACATGTATTATAAATATGCCGGTATCCATCTCTTACCTGAGCCTGTGGTTGCAGACACTCACCTGTTGTGGTGACTAGTTCCACCACGTCTTCTTCCTCCTGCTCTTCTTGTGTTGGGGGTATTTCCCCTTCTTCCAGAGGTGGGGGGGTCTCTGGTCTCCTCGGATGAGGGGTGTCCTCCGAGTCTTTTCTCCCCTATGTGAAACAAAAAAGGTATACACAGCACACAGATATTTGATGGCAGAACTATAAATATAAAACATTGCTTGGAAGTGGGGTACAATTGTCTATTTTGGCAGAGTTCCAAGATGTAGAATTTTTATTGTCCTTTGTCAAGCTTCAATACTTTACCTGTCTTGTACAAGCTTCACAGATGGAGACCCCCCTATAGTATACACTGGAGCACCTGTGTGGGCCCCCTAATAAAAAGGGTGTTCTTGTGTCCCACACTAGTGCTCCAGTGTCCAGATGTGAAAACTGCTGCTGAGTGTCCTCTCCTTACACAGAATCTAGTTTGCATTTCATTCTAGTAACAAACACATCTACACAACCAAATTACTTTCATACAAGTAGCCCCTAAAAAATGTGGTCAAATGCATATGGCAAAAACAATGGTGCTTTATAGTCCCAAAGAAAAATATTTGATATGAACGAATAATGTGCCCATGAACATGAAAGTTGCCATTTTAAACTGTACAACAGTTAAGAAAAGCACATGGAGGAGCACGACCGTACTAAACACAAAAAGAATAGGAACACTGGACAACTACTTACTTTTTTGCAGCACTCTCCAGATCTTTCTGTACTGCTTGTGTTCTCTTAATTTCAGGTCCGAACACCATTTCCTGAGCTGATCTTTCGATCGTCGTACCCCGAAATTCCGGTGCAGACTTTTGACCACTTTCGCCATGATCTTGGCCTTTCTGACATTGGGGTTGGGGTAAGGTCCATACTTTCCATCATAGTCGGCCTTCTTCAGGATGTCCACCATCTCCAACATCTCCCCAAAGGACATATTTGAGGCCTTAAATCTTCTCCTTCTTGAGCCAGATGTTTCCGGATCCGGGCTTTCCTCCCCCTCCTCCTCGTTGCTATAATTAGCACGCACCTGCTGTGTCTCCGCCATGTGCTCTTCCCCCACTGCGCCGAACGAAAAGGGGCGGGGAATAGACTAGAAAGAACGTCAGGGGAGGGCGGAGTTACACGCATGCGCAGTGTCTATAAAGCGTAACATGCGTGCGTAGTACGTACGATCTGTGAGCGGAGGAAGGAGTATCGGAGGCGCCGATCGTGAAAACAAAGGTAAGATCTAAACTTGGGCCTATACCGCTTCTAAATTGAGGCCTATATTGTAACAAGATTAGGAGAGTTTTGCCTGACATTAGGGTTTGTCTTGTGTTGTGTCTTGCAGAGAAAATGGATGGCTTCAATGACCACAATTTCCTCCCCCTGTTTATGGACAAATACAGGGAGCTGCCCTGTCTATGGCAGGTGAGACATCCTCATTATAATAATAAACAAAAGAGGCAGGCAGCGCTGGAGAAACTGCTGGAGTTGGTGACGCCGGTGGTCCCCACAGCAACCATCCCCTATTTAAAAACCAAAATTGGTGGCCTGAGGAGCACTTATCTTAGGGAGCGCAAGAAGGTCACGGATTCCCAGAGATCCGGAGCTGCAGCAGATGACGTTTATGTCCCCAGGCTGTGGTACTATGAGAGACTGCGATTTCCGTCAGACCACACTGAAGTCAGGGAATCCCTCTCCACTCTTCCTTCCACTCTTCCTTCCACCCCAGCTGAGGCTTCCGATGTCCAACCTGGGCCTTCCAGCCAGGAAGAAGTGGAGGAGCCCAGCTTGAGTCAGGTATAGCATTCTTCTACAGATTTCTGGTCAATAAATTAATGATGTTTACTAGATGTTATTATTGATCACTAATTGCTGATTGCAAAAAGTGTTTTACATATAAATAGACAGTAGTGGGCACAAAAAATTGGGACAAGAATGAAAAATGCTGGGCTCAGAAGGATAGTCTGTTATATTTGTTAACATTCAATTTGCAACAGTCGAGAGGTGAAAATTGTGTGTGATTGATGAATAAAAAACTAAAACTATGTCCCTTTTTCATACACAGAAGACCTCAGCCAGGAGGAGGCTGTGGATGGTGGCAGCCAGGAGGAGGCAGGGCTAAGTGGCAGCCAGGAGAAGCCTGGGACCAGTCGCAGCCTGACAGAATCGCAGGTTCCTCCCCTCCGCCTTCCATACAAAAGAGCGAGGAAGGCAACTCACATGCAGGATTCTGCGCTCAGGCTCATTCCGGAGGCTTCTGGGTCCCTCAGAGCCTTACCCACTCCTGAAGAGGCCTTTGCCTGCATGGCTGCCACAAAACTGAAGTGCATGCAGGAGGGTCAATGCCTCATGTGTGAGCAACTTATTTATAAAGTCCTAACTAAGGGGGTGAGTGGCGAAATAACACCCAAGACCGACGTGATTGAGTTAGACCATCCTCCTCCTCCTCCTCCTCCTCCTGCTGCCACTACTCCCCCACCAGAGCCACAGCGTGGAAGGAAGCGTGGAAGGAATACCAGAGAGTGAGGGCCCTGGGTTCAGTCTGCTCTGACAAAAGATGCAGTCTCTTGTATGACCACAGCCTGGGGACACAGATGTCATCTGCTGCTTTCCGGATCTCTGGGACTTCTGGTACCAGACCGCACTCCCTTATATATGGACTCCTCAGGCCACCAATTTTTCTTAAAAATAGTTGATGTGTGCCCTGGAGGCCAAAGGCTTCACCCATTTCAGCTGTTTCTCCAGTGTTACCTCCCTCTTTGTTTAGTAGTGAGCCCTTAATAAAGGAATTTTTTGTTCAATTACACTTGCCTATGTGAGTTTTCATTAAAAAAAAACAGTTTGTTTGTGAGGATTCAGGTACATTTCAAAATACAATGTCAAATTAACAAGGGACACCAGCACCAAACAATCTCCTACAGATTAAATAATACAAGATATCAATGGTGTTGTGGTAACTTGACACACAAAACACACACAAAAATATTATATAGTAAAACACAACAAAAACAACAATAAAAACACAGCCTTGAAAAAAAAACAAACCCCCCAAAAAATACAAAACCAGCCTGGAATAAAACCAATAAAGTTCAAAAACAAACCAAAACAAATTTGGTCAGATGTGACAAATCTATATATTGAGGGAATACCGATAAATAATAAAGAAAGAAGTTTGTCAGAAGTCTGTGTGAATATGAGCAGCAAAACTACTTAATTCTTCTCACATTATAAAAAAGAAGAGAGTGCGCTGTATTAAACCATTTTTGACATTGCAGCGTGACGAAAGTGCTGTATCCATTCCGAATGCTAATTTTACCTGATCGAGCTGTTCCGTCTCAGAATTTCTTCTGAGCATGCGTGGCACTTTGTGCGTCTCAACAGGCCACACACGGTCGAAATTGACACGATCGGATTTTGTTGTCGGAAAATTTTATAGCCTGCTCTCAAACTTTGTGTGTCGGAAAATCCGATGGAAAATGTCCGATGGAGCCCACACACGGTCGGAATGTCCGACAACACGCTCCAATCGGACATTTTCCATCGGAAAATCCGACCGTGTGTACGGGGCATTATAGTTCATTCGGTTTTTTATATGTGTCTGCGGGGTACCCTCCCATGCGCCAGCAGGCTTTCTTCAAGTCCACTGACTTCTCTCACCACAAACATTGAGCATCCTATATTGCATCCATCTTGGGTAAGTACCATATATACTCGAGCATAGGTCAATCCAAATATAAGCCGAGGCCCCTAATTTACCACAAAAAAATGGGAAAAAGTATTGACTCGAGTATAAATCAAGGGTGAGAAATGCAGCAGCTACTATAAGTGGAAAAGAGGGTCAATAATGCCCATCTGCAGCTACATACAGTGTCTTGCAAAAGTATTCACCCTCTTTGGCATTTTTCGTGTTTTGTTGCCTCACAACCTGGAATTAACATGGATTGTTTGAGGATTTGCATCATTTAATGTACAGAACATGCCCACAACTTTGAAGATTTTTTTTTTTTTATTGTGAAGCAAACAACAAATAGGACAAAATAACAGAAAAAGTCAATGTGCATAACCATTCACCCCCCTAAAGTCAATACTTCGTAGAGACACCTTTTGCGGCTATCACAGCTCCAAGACGCTTTGGATAAGTCTCTATGAGCTTGCCACATCTTACCACTGGGATTTGCACTTGTGATCAGCAATCTTTAAGTCTGACCACAGATTTTCTATTGGATTGAGGTCTGGGCTTTGACTAGGCCATTCCAACACATTTACATGTTTCCCCTTAAACCACTCAAGTGTTGCTTTAGCAGTGTGTTTGGGGTCATTGTCCTGCTGGAAGGTGAACCTCTGTCCTAGCCTCAAATCACATACAGAGTGCTACAGGTTTTGCTCAAGAATATCCCTGTATTTAGCACCATCCAACTTTCCCTCAACTCTGACCAGTTTGCCAGTCCCGACTGCTGAAAAACATCCCCACAGCATGATGCTGCCACCACCATGTTTCACAGTGGGGATGGTGTTCTTTGGGTGATGTGATGTGTTGGGTTTGCGCCAGACATAGCGTTTTCTTTGATGGTAAAAAAGTTCAATCTCATAGTCTCATCAGACCAGAGCACCTTCCTCCATACGTTTTGGAAGTCTCCCACATGCCTTTTCGCAAACTCAAAACGTGCCATTTTGTTTTTTTGCTGAAAGTAATGGCTTTCTTCTGCCCACTCTGCCATAAAGCCCAACTCTATGGAGAGTACAGCTTATTGTCGTCCTATGTACAGATAATCCAGTCTCTGATGTGGAACTCTGCAGCTCCTCCAGGGTTACCTTAGGTCTCTACGCTGCCTCTCTGATTAATGCCCTCCTTGCCCGATCCGTGAGTTTTGGTGTGTGGCCATCTCCTGGCAGGTTTGCTGTTGTGCCATGTTCTTTCCATTTGGTTATGATCGATTTGATGGTGCTCCTAGGGATCATCAAAGTTTTGGATATTTTTTTATAACCTAACCCTGACTTGTACTTCTCTACAACATGCCAATTATCAGTCTCATACCACGAACGAGAGGATGTCCGTGATAGGCTGAACACTGACTGCTGGGAAGTTGAGTGTTCTGCCTATCACAGACGAGGAGGAGATGCGGCTTTTGAACAGTGGAATGTTTTATGACACGCTGGCCACGGTCTGTCTGCATGACATGCTGATCGGGTAGGTAGACAGCGGTGACTCGAGTATAAGCCAAGGGGGCACTTTCAGACTAAAAAAAAGGGCTGAAAATCTCGGCTTATATACGGCAATTAATTTCTTCTAATGATAGACTAATATTGAATATTCAAGATACAAATTAATTTATATCAGCCAAGAGGCACATGATATCTCAGGAGGAGATACATAGCTCAGATGGGAGAATCTGTCCACAGGACAACTATTAGTCGTGTACTTCACAAATCTGGCCTTTATGGAAGAGTGGCAAGAAGAAAGTCATTGTCGAAAAAAAGCCATAAGAAGTCTTGTTTGCAGTTTGCGAGAAGCCATATGGGGGACACAACAAACATGTGGAAGAAGGTTCTCTAGTCAGATGAGACCAAAATTGAACTTTTTGGCCTAAAATCAAAACGCTATGTGTTGTGGAAAACTAACACGGCACATTGCCCTGAACACACCACCCACTGTGAAACATGGTGGTGGCAGCATCATGTTGTGGGGATGCTTTTTTTCAGCAGGGACAAGGAAGCTGATCAGAGTTGATGGGAAGATGGATGAAGCCAAATACAGGGCAATCTTAGGAGAAAACTTGTTATGCCACGTACACACGAGCGGACTTTACGGCAGACTTGGTGCGGCGGACTTTGACGGACTTTCCGACGGACTTTCCAAATAAACAGACTTGCCTGCACACGATCAACCAAAGTCTGATGAATTCGTACGTGATGACGTACGACCGGACTAAAACAAGGAAGTTCATAGCCAGTAGCCAATAGTTGCCCTAGCGTCGGTTTTTGTCCGTCGGACTAGCATACAGACGAGTGGACTTTTCAACCGGACTCGAGTCCGTTGGAAAGATTTGAAACATGTTTCATTTCTAGGTCCGTCGAACTTTTGGGAAAAAAAAGTCCACTGGAGCCCACACACGATCGAATTATCCAACGGACTCCGGACCGCCGGACCAAGTCTGCCATAAAGTCCGCCCGTGTGTACGCAGCATTAGAGTCTGCAAAAGACTTGAGACTTGAGCGGAGGTTTACCTTCCAGCAGGACAACAACACTAAACAGACAGCCAGAGCTACAATGGAATGGTTTAAATCAGTGGTTCCCAACTCCTGTCCTCAGGACTAGGAATGAGCCAAACACCGGGATCTGGGGGCCCCCTTTGTTAAAAGGGGCTTCCAGATTCTGATAAGCCCCCCACCTGCAGACACCCAAAACCACCGGGCAAGGCTTGTGGGGATGAGGCCCTTTGTCCCCATCAACATGGGGAGAAGGTGTTTTGGGGGAACCTCAAGGCACCCTCCCCATGTTGAGGGCATGTGACCTGGTATGGTTCAGGAGGGGGTGGGGGAGCTCTCTTGCCCCCCCCTTTTCCTGTGGCCTGCCAGGTCACGTGCTTGGATAAGGGTCTGGTATAGATTTTGAGGGGGACCCCACGCCATTTTTTTTAAATTTTGGCGCAGGGTTCCCCTTAATATCCATACCATATCCGATGGGCCTGGTAATGGACTGGGGGGGGAACCCATGCTGTTTTTTTCAATGATTTTTATCTATATTGCCGGGATCCAACAATACAATACAATACAATACTGCCGCAAGCAGTTTTAAATGCCATTTTTTCCTTTAGAGATGTCATTTTGCTGCTCTCATTTATTACACTATATACGGCTGCTATGTAAGCAGCCTTATATGGTGTGCGGTGTGGACTTCGTCCCCTGAGCCATGATTGGCCAAAGGCACCCTCCTGCCTTTGGCCAATTATGGCTCTCTCAGCAGAGCGTGCTGTGATTGGCCAAAGCATGCAGGTCAGGTCCTCAGGACCCACTAACAGGCCAGGTTTGCAAGATAACTAAAATATATCACAGGTGATATAATTTGCTGCTTGGTGATTGCAGTATTCTAGTCTGCATCTCCCCAAGGTAATACGTAAAATCTGGCCTGTTATTGGGTCCTGAGGACAGGGGTTGAGAACCACTGGTTTGGATCAAAGGATATTCATGTGTTAGAATGGCTCAGTCAAAGTCCAGACTTAAATCCAATTGAGAATCTGTGGCAAGACTTGAAAATTGCTATTCACAGATTCTCTCCATCCATTCTGACAGAGCTTTCACTATTTTGCAAAGAAGAATGGGCAAAAATTTCACTCTCTAGATGTGCAAAGCTGGTAAAGACATACCCAAAAAGACTTGCAGCTGTAATTTCGCAAAAGGTGATTCTACAAAGTATGCAAATGCACACCACACTTTTCAGATATTTATTTGTATTTGAAAACCGTTTATCGTTTTCCTTCCACTTCACAATTATGTGCCACTTTGTGTTGGTTTATCACATAAAATCATAAAATACAATTATGTTTTTGGTTGTAACATAACAAAATGTGGAAAATTTCAAGGGGTATGAATACTTTTTCAAGGCACTGTACCACTTGCCGCCCGCCATATAGCAGAATGATGGTGGCAAAGTGGTTTCAATATCCTGACCGGACGTCATATGACGTGATCAGGATATTAAGCTGCTGCGCGCCCCCGGTGGCGCGCATCGCAGTGATCGTTGTTGCGGTGTGTCAGTCTGACACACCGCAACTCCGATCTAGGTAAAGAGTCTCTGATGGAGACTCTTTACCACGTGATCAGCTGTGTCCAATCACGGCTGATCACGATGTAAATAGGAAGAGCCAGTGATTGAGTAGAGGAGGGCCGATCGGCTGCTCTCCTGACAGGGGGGTCTGTGCTGATTGTTTATCAGCACAGTCCCCCTTCAGATCCCACCCAGGACCACAATCATGCTGCCCAGGACCACCAGGATGCCCATCCACACTGGACCACCAGGTATACCCCCCTAGACCCCCAAGGAAATACAAATTTGTGCCCAGGCAGCTGCCAATCAATGCCCAGGCAGCTGTCAATCAGTGCCCACTCACAATGCCTACCACTGCCAGTGCCACCAGGGATGCCTATCAGTGCCTCATATCAGTGCCACGTATCAGTGCCCATCAGTGCCATGTATCAATGCCCAGCAGTGCCACCTATCAGTCCCCATCAGTGCCCAGCAGTGCCGCCTATCATTGCCCATCAGTGCCCAACAGTGCCGCCTATCAGTGCCATCCATAAGAACCCATCTTTGCAGCCTTTCATTGCCCATCAGTGTTGCCTATCAGTGCCCATCAGTGCCCACCAGTGCCACCCATGAGTGCCCATCAGTGCCGCCTATCAATGCCCATCAGTGCTGCATATCAGTGTCACCCATCAGTGCCACCTACCAGTGCCCATCAGTGCCGCATATCAGTGCCCATTGTCAGTGCCCATCGTCAGTGCCTGCTCATTGGTGCCACCTCATCGGTGCCGCCTTATCAGTGCCTGTCAGTGCTGCCTTATCAGTGCCCATCAGTGAAAGAGAAACCTTACTTATTTACAAAATTTTATAACAGAAACAAAAGCAAAACTTTTATTTTTTTCAAAATTTTCGGTCTTTTTTTTATTTGTTTAGCAAAAAATAAAAACCGCAGGGGTGATCAAATACCACCAAAAGAAAGCTCTATTTGTGGGAATAAAATGATAAAAATTTAGTTTGGGTACAGTTTTGTATGACCGCGCAATTGTCATTCAAACTATGACAGCGCTGAAAGCTGAAAATTGGTCTGGGCAGGAAGGTGTAAAAGTGCCCTGTATTGAAGTGGTTAAGGTATACTTCCAACCATGTTATTTAAAAAGTTTGAATATTTTCAATGTTACCCTCAAAGCCGTTGCACTGGTACATGTCCCTCTTGATAGTGCCCAGCCTCGCATTTTTTTTTTTTTTTACAGTAGTTTGCCTATTAGCCCGAAGATGGCTAGAATTTCAAGATCCCCTCTCTAGACTTCAATGGGTTTCTCCTCTAACTTTAGGTTAAACGAATTTCAAACCAGATTGGTGGAGGAGTGCAAGGTCTCTAACATCCACCAGCTCCATGACGTCATCATGGAGGAGTGGAAGAGGACTCCAGTGGCAACCTATGAAGCTCTGGTGAACTCTATGCCCAAAAGGATTAAGGCAGTGCTGGAAAATAATGGTGGCCACACAAAATATTGACACTTTGGGTCCAATTTGGACATTTTCACTTAGGGGTGTACTCACTTTTGTTGCCAGCTGTTTAGACATTAATGGCTGTGTGTTGAGTTATTTTGAGGGGACAGCAAATTTACAGTTATACAAGCTGTACACTCACTACTTTACATTGTAGCAAAGTGTCATTTCTTCAGTGTTGTCACATTAAAAGATATAATAAAATATATACAAAAATATGAGGGGTGTACTCACTTTTGTGAGATACTGTATATATATATATATATATATATATATTCAGATACAGTCAATGCCAAACTACATTTATATTTATGTTTAAATTACTTATTGTATACACTCAAACACATGCATAATTGTGTAGTGCTTAAGCAGTAGTTGTAATATGGAGCGTTTTTTAGTATTATTTAGTATTATTATTTCACTTTCTCTCAGTCCACACTGCATAATCTGGATGGGAACCATGCCAGGTTGTAACCATTATCATGTTGTTTCAAGATTACATTGATAGGCTGAAATAATGTGCTTCACATGTTATGCCAGTGAATGCAAGGATGAAAGTCACGTTTTAATAAGAATTTCCTAGACATCATCCCTCATGGATCCTCTTGTACAATGTTAGGCTCAGCTCTGATATACAGTTCTCGAAGTCAGAAGTTAGGCAGACACTGAATTTATTTTGAAACTGAGCCATGAATTACATCAGCGAGGCCCCTCGACTAACGTCAACTTTATTTCTTAGAAGAACGCCTTGTAGGTTGATTTTAATTACAGCGGGGGAACCACTATATTTGAAATCCCTTGGGTAAAAAAAAAAAAACAGGGTCCAAGAGTACAAGTAGAGGCATAAGTAAAAGTCAGTGTCCTGGTAAAAAATCTAAACAGGGGCCCTAATGCATCTAAAAGATTTTTTGACATTCCTATGTAACTCTCAGAATGCTAAATGATACTAAAGTGAAGTCTAGCTTCAATCAGACTAAAAACTATATAGAGGGTCAAGTGTTAAATGATATTAAGGTCCCTGAAAAACAGATTTATTGCATATAGGATATATTGTGAACACATAATTGGCAAGTTATGGTGAGAGGAGCACTCATGACTGACCCTTTGCCCTAATGGGCCAAAGACAATTGCATTTTCTGTACTTCCCACTTAGGAAGTGACAGTCCCTGTTTTTCTTTGCCGGTGATCTGGACAAAAAAGGGAGAGTTAAACTGGCAAAAGCCTGAGGCTGCTGATCAGTGTATTCTGACAGTTGAGAGACACCGCAGTCAGACTACAATGGGGGTTATTTATGAAAGGCTAATCCACTTTGCACTACAAGTGCACTGCAAGTGCACTTGCAGTGCACTTGGAAGTGCAGTCGCTTGAAATCTGAGGGGTAGATCTGAAATGAGGGGAAGCTCTGCTGATTTTATCATTCAATCATGGATAAAATGCTGTTTTTTATTTTCCTTGCATGTCCCCCTCGGATCTACAGCGACTGCACTTCCAAGAGCACTTGTAGTGCAAAGTGGATTTGCCTTTCGTAAATAACCTGCCATGTCTCTGGGAGGAGGATTGAGTGTGTGGATGGAGGAATCAGTTAGTGTTTCGCTAGCTGAACAAAAAGTTTAAAATAATCTATCTATGATCAACTTTAGTTATCCCAAATTAACGGTTATGCATATTTTGTATATCATGTATTCATTAATTAAGCCCCGGACCATTTGGCTGGCCAAAGACCAGAGCACCTTTTGCGATTCGGCACTGCGTCGATTTAACTGACAGTTGCGCGGTCGTGCGATGTGGCTCCCTAACAAGATTGATGTCCTTTTTTCTCCACAAATAAAGCCTTCTTTTGGTGGTATTTGATCACCTCTGCGGTTTTTATGTTTTGCGCTATAAGCAAAAAAATAGTGACAATTTTGAAAAAAACGCATTCTTTTTTACTTTTTTCTATAATAAATATCCCCCAAAAATATGTTAAAAAAACCCCAATTTTTTTCCCTCAGTTTAGGCCGATATGTATTCTTCTACATATTTTGCTAAAAAAAAAATCACAATAAGCATTTATTGATTGGTTTGCGCAAAAGTTATAGCGTCTACAAAATAGGGAATAGTTTTATGGCATTTTTATTAATATTTTTTTTTACTAGTAATGGCGGCGATTTTTATCGTGACTGCGACATTATGGTGGACACATTGGACACTTTTGGCACTATTTTGAGACCATTCACATTTATACAGCGATCAGGGCGATTAAAAATACATTGATTACTGTGTAAATGTGACTGGCAGTGAAGGGGTTAACACTAGGTGGCGCTGTAGGGGTTAAGTGTGTCCTAGGGAGTGATTCTAACTTGGGGGAAGGGGCTATGTGTGACACGACACTGATCACCACTCCCGATTACAGGGAACGGTGATCAGTGTCCTGTCACTAGGCAGAACAGGGAAATGCTTGTTTACATTAGCATTTCCCCATTCTTCCTCTCCGTGAGACGATCACAGGTATTCCCGCGGACATTGAGTCTGCGGGACCCGTGATCACACTCACGGACCTCGCAGTGGCATGGTGGCAAATTTAAAGGGACGTACCTGTGCGCCCATTTGCCTGTCCATGCCATTGTGTTGACGTATATGTACATGCGGCGGTCGGCAAGCGGTTAAGGAGAGACTTTGGGTGTGATTTACTATGAAGAAGGCACTGCACCAGTTCATACATTAACCACTTTAGCCCCAAACCATTATGCTGCCTAAGGACCAGAGGACTTTTTCCAATTTGGCACTGCGTCGCTTTAACTGCTAATTGCGCGGTCATGCAATGCTGTACCCAAACGAAATTTGCGTCCTTTTCTTCCCACAAATAGAGCTTTCTTTTGATGGTATTTGATCACCTCTGCCGTTTTTATTTTTTGCGCTATAAATGGAAAAAGACCGAAAATTTTGAAAAAAAATGATATTTTCTACTTTGTTATAAAAAAAATCCAATAAACTCAAATTTAGTCATACATTTAGGCCAAAATGTATTCGGCCACATGTCTTTGGTAAAAAAAATGTCAATAAGCGTATATTTATTGGTTTGCGCAAAAGTTATAGCGTCTACAAACTAGGGTACATTTTCTGGAATTTACACAGCTTTTAGTTTATGACTGCCTATGTCATTTCTTGAGGTGCTAAAATGGCAGGACAGTACAAAACCCCCCAAATGACCCCATTGAATATTTATTTTTTTTGTCCCAAGTGATTGAATAATGACAAAAAAAAAAAAAAATATTTACAAAAAAGTTGTCACTAAATGATATATTGCTCAAACATGCCATGGGCATATGTGGAATTGCACCCCAAAATACATTCAGCTGCTTCTCCTGAGTACGGGGATACCACATGTTTAGGACTTTTTGGGAGCCTAGCCGCATACGGGGCCCCGAAAAGCAAGCACCGCCTTCAGGATTTCTAAGGGCGTAAAGTTGTGATTTCACTCCTCACTACCTATCACAGTTTTGAAGGCCATAAAATGCCCAGATGGCACAAAACCCCCCCAAATGACCCCATTTTGGAAAGTAGACACCCCAAGCTATTTGCTGAGAGGCATGTTGAGTCCATGGAATATTTTATATTTTGACACAAGTTGCGGAAAAGTGACAATTTTTTTTTTTTTTGCACAAAGTTGTCACTAAATGATATATTGCTCAAACATGCCATGGGCATATGTGGAATTACACCCCAAAATATATTTTGCTGCTTCTCCTGAGTACTGGGATACCACATGTGTGGGACTTTTTGGGAGCCTAGCTTCATACGGGGCCCCGAAATCCAATCACCGCCTTCAGGATTTCTAAGGGCGTAAATTTTTGATTGATAAAAAAGATGATCTGGGCACTTAGACACCTTCCTGCCCAGACCAATTTTCAGCTTTCAGTGCTGTCGCAGTTTGAATGACAATTGCGCGGTCATCCAACACTGTACCCAAACTAAATTTTTATCATTTTGTTCCCACAAATAGAGCTTTCTTTTGGTGGTATTTGATCACTTCTGCGTTTTTTATTTTTTGCGAAACAGATTAAAAAAGACCAAAAATTCTGAAAAAAATAAAAGTTTTGCTTTTGTTTTTGTTTAAAAATTTTGTAAATAAGTAAGTTTTCTCCTTCACTGATGGGCACTGATAAGGCGGCACTGACAGGCACTGATAAGGCGGCAGCGATGAGGTGGCACCAATGAGCGGGCACTGATGGGCACTGACAATGGGCGCTGATATGCGGCACTGATGGGCACTGGTAGGAGGCACTGATGGGTGGCACTGATATGCAGCACTGATGGGCATTAATAGGTGGCACTGATGGGCACTTATGGGTGGCACTGGGTGGCACTGATGGGCACTGTTAGGCAACACTTATGGGCACTAAAAGGCTGCACAGATGGGTTCTTATGGGTGGCACTGATGGGCACTGATAGGCGGCACTGCTGGACACTGATAGGCGGCACTGATGGGCACTGATACGTGGCACTGATGGGCACTGATGGGCACTGATACGTGGCACTGATGGGCACTGATACGCGGCACTGATGGGCATCCCTGGTGGCACTGGCAGTGGTAGGCATGGGAGTGGGCACTGATTGGCAGCTGCCTGGGCATTGATTGGCAGCTGCCTTTGCACAGATCAGTATTTCCCTGGGGGTCTAGGGGGCATACCTGGTGGTCCAGTGTGGCTGGTTTCCCTGGTGGTCCTGGGCGGCTTCCCTGGTGGTCCTGGGAGGCTTCCCTGGTGGCCCCGGGTAGGATCCGAGGGGGGGCTGTGCTGATAAACAATCAGCACAGACCCCCCCTGTCAGGAGAGCAGCCGATCGGCTCTTCTCTACTCGCGTCTGTCAGACGCGAATGAGGAAAAGCCGATCACCGGCTCTTCCTATTTACATCGTGATCAGCCGTGATTGGACACGGCTGATCACGTGGTAAAGAGTCTCCATCAGAGACTCTTTACCTAGATCGGTGCTGCGGGGTGTCAGACTGACACCCCGCAACAACGATCGCTGCGATGCGCGCCCCCGGGGGCGCGCAGCGGCTCAATATCCTGAGGACGTCATATGACGTCCAGTCAGGATATTGAAACCACTTTGCCAACGTCATTCTGCTATATGGCGGGCGGCAAGTGGTTAAAATTGCGCACAAACGTACAGTGGCAACAAACTAAATACATTGTTAAAAGCCTTTACAGGTTACCACTTTAGATTTATAGAGGAGGTCTACTGCTAAAATTACTGCCCTCGATCTGACCTTCGCGGTGATACCTCACATGCATGGTGATCTCATAGATCTCTCCTCTGCCCTCAAAGCATCTGACCACACCAAGATCGGTGTGATAAAATGCTTTCCCAATTTCCCGATGGCGCTGTTTACATCCGGCGAAATCTAAGTCATGAAATGCTCGTAGCTTCTGGTTTCTTAGGCCATAGAGATGTTTGGAGCCATTCTGGTCTCTGATCAGCTCTATGGTCAGCTGGCTGAATCACCGGCTGCATTTTCAGGTTCCCTGTTGGAACAGGAGAGCCAGAGAAAAACATGGAAGACGGTGGGGGGGGTATTCCCTCCCACTGCTTGTAAAAGCAGTCTAGAGGCTAATTAGCCGCTAGGATTGCTTTTACATGAAAGCCGACCACTGGCTGAAAAGAATGATACCAAGATGATACCTAAACCTGCAGGCATCATTCTGGTATAACCACTCAAAGTCCAGCAACATACCAGTATGTTGCCGGTCCTTGTTGGGCATATATTGTAAACTTTTTTTTCATGCAGCCTGCGGGCTGAACAAAAAAAAGATATTGATCGGTGGGTATGCCCACCATTAGAATACCTCCCTTCATCCACCCACTTCTAATGATGGGCATACATGCACCATTTATATATGCCGAAGCATGGGGGCATCCTCCCGCAAAAGGCAGGAGCAAATCGCTCCTCCACCCACTGCTGCCCCCATGCTTCGGCATATATGCTGAAGTATGTAACTGTGGTGGTGAAATCACCTCCGACAGCGCTGGAGTCACGGCTTTATATATCGTGGAAGCAAACGCTGTTGCTGTCAAGATAAATAAATCCGCGCTGCAACTGAATGGCGTACCTGCTAAGCAAATGATGGTTAACAATAAAACAATGTAACATTACAGTATAACAGTAAGACTTACCATACCTGCAAAGCAAATACAAAAAAAAACATAGTAAAAAATAAAACATTTAACGCAACCTGTGCCTAAAATATATATATGCCGAAGTATGGGGGCATCCTCCCACAAAAGGCAGGAGCAAATCGCTCCTCCACCCACTGCTGCCCCCACGCTTCGGCATATATGCTGAAGTATGTAACTGTGGTGGTGAAATCACCTCCGAGAGCGCTGGAGTCGCGGTTTTATGTATCGTGGGAGCAAACGCTGTTGCTGTCAAGATAAATAAATCCGCTCTGCAGCTGAATGGCGTACCTGAAAACAATAAAATGGTTACCAACAAAACACAGTAAACAGTAAAGTATAAAAAAATTGCATATCGGAAAAGCAAACATGGTAAAACATAATAACAATAAAACATTGCAGAATAGAATACAGTAAAAAAGAGCAGAACAATAGAGAGAGAATAGAGAGAGAGAGAACAATAAAACAACAACTATTTTTGGTTGTTTTATTTTATTTTTTTTTGTGTTTTTATTTTTTTACACTTTTTTTAGTAACTTTTAACTTTTGTAACTGGTACCAGGTTTGGGTCTCTCAAAATGCAATGGCATCTTGGGAGACCCTGTGAAAGTGTGTCCTAGTCTGTGCAGTGCTGTACCCTACGCTAATACTCAACTAGTGAATGGTAGCGTTCAAAACATTCACCCATGCAAAGACCAGGATTGCCAGGACAGGAGGGACAATAACACCAGGTGTCACGCCTAAATCCGCGCTTGCTGCAGACACGACATCTTTTTTATGGGGCTTTTTGGGTAGGGGTACTCGGGAGGGCATAAGGAAAATGCCTCTCATGCAGCCGGCTTACTGCATTTGGTTGGGGATGGTGAGGTGGAGCACCGTCTGGATACAGAAGGGCTCTGACGATCTCTTCCTGGAATTTAAGGAAGGATCC
Organism: Aquarana catesbeiana; assembly: GCF_042186555.1. NCBI lineage: Eukaryota > Metazoa > Chordata > Amphibia > Anura > Ranidae > Aquarana > Aquarana catesbeiana. The sequence goes on along the minus strand of NC_133328.1, from coordinate 541,253,997 downwards.
AGTATGTCCTGAAGCTCTGTATAGCACATAAGCATTCAGCAAAGCCAATTAAAATAAATAAACAGACACTTTTTTGTACCAGCGTCTGGCCTTACGGGAAACTAGGTACGGCGCCAACAACTGGTCGTTGAGGTCCACCCCTCCCATATTTTGGTTATATTCGTGGACACAGAGGGATTTCTTCACAACACCAGTCGCCGTAGTAATTTGGGTCGTTGTGTCTGCATGAAGGGAGGTGAGAACGAAAACATTCTTCTTATCCCTCCACTTCATAGCGAGCAAGTTATTACACTTCAAGCAGGCTCTCTCTCCCAGCCTAAGATGGGAATCTACAAGCCGCTGGGGAAAGCCCCGGCGATTAGGTCGCACGGTGCCACATGCTCCAATCTGCTGATCAAACAAGTGACTAAAAAGTGGCACGCTCGTGTAATAATTGTCCATGTACAAGTGGTACCCCTTTCCGAATAAGGGTGACACCAAGTCCCACACTATCTTGCCAGCGCTTCCTATGTAGTCAGGGCAGTTTGTCGGCTCTACGTGACTATCTTTGCCCTCGTAAACCATAAAACTACATGTATAGCCTGTGGCCCTGTCACAGAGCTTATACATCTTGACCCCGTATCTGGCACGCTTGCTGGGAAGGTACTGTATGAATGACAAGCGGCCAGAAAATGTAATCAGGGACTCATCAACGCAGACAACTTGATGGGGAGTAAACAAGTCTCCAAAACGTTGGTTGAAGTGGTTTACGAGGGGCCGAATTTTGTAGAGCCGATCGTATCATGGGTCTCCACGAGGACGACAGAGTTCATTGTCATTGAAGTGCATGAACCGCAAAATCTGCTCGTATCGTGCCCTGGCCATGGAGGCAGAGAACACGGGCGCATGGTAAATTGGGTCAGTGGACCAATATGACCGCAACTTACTCTCTTTATTCAAGCCCATGTTGAGGGAAAGGCCCAGAGAGATCTTAAATTCGGAGACCGTAATTGGTCTCCAATCTCTGGCAAGGGAGGACTGGGGATTAGCGGTGATGTGTTGACCAGCGTATAAATTGCTTTGGTCCACAATAGACCTATAGAGATCTTCGGTGAAAAACAACAAATAAAAATCCAGTGGCGTAAAATTAACTGTTTCCACCTGAATTCCGGGTTGGCCAGTGAATGGGGGAAGTACGGGTGCTGCAGAAGTGGTGGGTTCCCAATTCGGATTGGCGAATGCAGCAGGAAGGGCACTATGGGCACGATGGGCCTGTCTTTGTCTTCTTGGTGGCAGCGGGACACTACTTGTGCTTGCCACCTCGCCAGCTTGAACTGCACTTATGGGACTCGCCACGTCACCACGTGATACTGCAGTGCTGGATTTAAGACCAGGGTGTACTAGGCCGCTGGTGCTTGCCAGTTCACCAGAAGGAATAGCGGCACTAGTACTGCTCTGCTCCATACGAGAGCCCTGCAGTTCTTGCACTTCAAGGACAGAAGAAGAAGATTGGGGTCTGGTACGCCTGACCTTGGCAGGGACCACAACTCCGTCGTCAGAGCTATCTGTCATGGAGCTGCTGTCCTCTACAGGATCGTATTCTGAGCCTGAATCTGACAGATGAGTGACTTCCTCTTCACTATCTGTCATGCTCAGAAACGTGTAGGCCTCTTCACTAGTGTCCCTTCGATTTGCCATTTTGGGCTCTAAATTTAGAGGTACACTAGTGAGACTCACAGGCAAAAAAGCTCCTGACTGTCAGCGACTGTATCAAAACGCTACCAAAAAACTGTTAGCGATCACAGGGATCGGGCCTGACTCTGCAAACGCTGCAGTTATGTGTGCTTAGTGTTTTGTAAGTGTCAGTTATCGATCGATACTGCACTTGGGTGGGCTGGGCAGGGCTGGGCCGAGGGGCAAAATGTAGGTGCTAGCAGGTATCTGGGCTGATCCCGCTAACACTGCGTTTTTGGGAACCCTAAACTGCTGGGGAGTATAGATCTGATCGGATCAGATATTGATCCGTTCAGATACTATAGCACTAAGGGAGGTGTATGCTGCGTGCGTGGGTGTTAGCGGTACTGGCGCTAACCTGACGCTGCCTGGGGTGAAGCAGACCTTATCTGACCCTAAAAACTTAACTTATATCACCGCCGGGCAATTAGGGGGTTAAACCTTTATAAGGTAATAAACGGCGGGTGCCCTAAAACTATAAAAAACAAACTAACTAACCAGCGTCACCCGTAACACTTATACGGTGATCGCTGGTGAAAGGGTTAACTAGGGGGCAATCAGGGGGTTAAAACCTTTAGTAGGTAGTATATGGGGGTCCCTGTCGCTATAAAACACTGACAGCGAACCTGTATACTTACCTCCCTAATTAGCATCACCTGTGTCAATAATACAGCGATCAGAAAAACGATCGCTTAGCGACACTGGCGACGGGGGGTGATCAAGGGGTTAACCTTTATTAGGGGGGGTTAGGGGGGTACCCTGGACCTAAAGGGGGGTACCCTAGACCTAAAGGGGGCTAACCTAACTGCCCTAACACTTATAACTGTCACAAACTGAAACCAATGCAAAAAAAAAAAAAACTGCTATTGGTGTCAGTGTGACAGGGGGTACAGGGGGGTGATCGGGGGGTGATCGGGGGGTGATGGGGGTGAAAAGTGTGCCTGGCGTGTTCTACTGTTAGTGTAGTGTTGGTGTAACTTACATTGATGTCTTCTCTCCTCGGCGCCGGATCGAAAAGACCGGCTCGAGGAGGGATGACACCACTTCCTCTCCCTGTTTACATTACAGAGAGAAAGAAAGCTTTTCCTTCGCCGGGAGCGATTGGGAGAGGGTGGCCACGAATGGATGGCCTCCCCCTCACCTCTCATCGCACGGGAAGAAATGGCGACCGCCTCGGGCACCGGGGGGGGGGGGTCCGATCGGACCCCCCACCCGCGGAAGGCAGTTTACGTATATATGTACGTGATTCTGCCTGTCCGTGCCACCTTGCCGACGTATATCGGCGTGAGGCGATCGTCAAGTGGTTAATTGGTGCGCCGGAAATGTCATTAATGAAACGAGCGAACCAGGCCACATTGAAGCGCAAATAGCGATAAGAAATACTCGCATATGTAAACTGCAACTGTCGCTAGGGTAACTGCGGTTTTCTCATTGATAATAGCGCACGCCTAATACAATTGGTTAATTTCATCTTATTGGATATGTCTTGTTAGGCAGTTAGTAGATGTTCTCAGTTAACTAACCCTTTTGATGCTAATCTTATTCCTATCTCTTCTAATATATCTTTGAAATGTGTTTTTTTCTTTTTTTACCCAAATCTTTCAATACATTATAAAGTACAGAGAAGTGTTTCTAAATCCAATAAATTTATATTTTCAGATCTTGATCTTTAAAGGTGACCATAAACTGCAATCAGTTAGATCTTAAATAAATTAGATTTAGTGCAAGAGCCTGTTTGATTTCCTATAATTTGAATTAATTGTTTAAGTGCATCTTCCTATTACGTATTTTGCCTAAATATCGAGATGTACAGAGATTGGCGAATCAGATTGCATAGTGCATGACCATCTTAAGTGCCAAATTTGGAGTGTAGATGTGCCATTACCCACTTGTATTTTCCAAACAATATTTCTTGGGCATCATACAAGGCATATGAGAAACCACCTTTTTTCAAGACATACTAGAGTGATCAGGAATCTTCAAACGACAGCTCTCCAGCTGTTGCAGAACTACACATCCCATGAGGCATTGTAAAACTCTGACATTCACATACATGACTAGGCATGATGGGACTTGTAGTTCCTGAACAACTGGAGGCCGTAGTTTGAAGACCCCTGTGCTAGACGATTATTATGCCTCCAGAATTGAGAGTGTGGCATTTACCCAACTCCTCTCTGCTGGTGGACACAAGAACCTACACCTATAGATCTATATCTATATATAGATAAATCTATATATATACACACACACACACACACACACACACTGAAGCAGGAAGCAATATACATTGGCCTGGAAGTGAATCTGTACACAGGAAGTAGGTGTGTATATTGAGGCCAAATCATTTAGACATACACACATGACCCACACAAACACCACCCCATGTAATAAATAAAAAACAATTATCTTAATTTGCAAATAAGGATCATCTCTTCCTCAGAGAGCAGTGAGCGGGGCATGGTGGTGGGAAGAAATTAGCAGCAGTACAATCAACTTCCTGTAGGGGCATGATGTCATTCCTGTGTGCTGGCCACCGCTTCCAGGAACCAGATATGCTCCACAAGTACATACCTCCATGCACACAGCAGTTGCGCATCTCACATACACAGCGGTCGCGCATCTAGGTGCATTTGGCGCATCTAGCTGCAGGAACCCATGTTTTTGGGAAATTAATAGTAAAGCAGATACAGATTTCCAGGACTGGACTAATAAATGTTTCTAGTGAAAGGCAACTGGTGTTTTCTATTAAACAAGGTCTAAATGGGCCATTGACATGCATCACAGTTGAACTTAGTAATGTGTCTTTGCAAAGTTAAACTAAATGAAATCCTTTCTTATTTTTGCTTAGGGGTAGAATGCAGAGAGATTAGAAGTCTTGTCAGTTTTTGGGGATGTCTACACCTCCCAAATTTTGCCAGTTTCTCCTTCAAATTTATTCACTTCCTGTAACATAGCCAAACAGGAAGTGAGGGTAAAACCCTACCAATATCTTTCCTTGGGGACACACAGGTCAATCTATATAGTTTCCCCGTTAGGTAAATTGCACTCTAGCATTTTGCTGTGTACACCCCAAATTATTAGGTATCTTGGACTTTGAGGTTTATTTACGGCAAATCCACTTTGCACTACAAGTGCACTTGGAAGTGCAGTTGCTGGAGATCCGAGGGGGACATGCAAGGAGAATAAAAAAACAGAATCTTTGCTTCTACATGATTGGATGATACAATCACCAGTGCTTCCCCTCAGATTTACAGCGAGTACACTTGTATTGCAGAGTGGATTTGCCTTTAATAAACCCCAAAATACCTAATAATTTGGGTTGTACACAACAAAGTGCTAGAGTGCAATTTGCCTAATGGGGACACTAGTTAGATTGACCTGTGTGTCCCCAAGGAAAGACATTGGTAGGGTTTTACCCTCACTTCCTGTTTGGCTATGTGACAGGAAGTGAAGCCAATTTTCAGAAAGGGACACAAAGCCCAACCTAAAAAAGACAAGCAGGGGTTCTAACACTCACTTGGTTTCCCTCAAATGCCCACAATTAGAATAGGATTGTCTTGCACTCAATTTTAGCTCAGTGCTCTAAATCAGCGGTTCTCAACCCTGTTCTCAAGTACCCCCAAGAGGCCATGTTTGCAGGTTTTCCTTCATCTTGCACAGGTGCTTTAAATCAGAGTCAATGGCTTGGTATTTTGGACAGCTATTTTAGCTAAGATAAATTCCCAAAACATGTCCTGTGGAGTGTACTTGAGGACTGAGGCTGAGAACCACTACGCTAAAATGGAAAATGGAATACTTACCTCTCTGTAATTTTCCTTTCCTGGTGCCTATCCACGGCAGCATACGCACAATCCATACATATGCTACCATGAAGGCACCAGGAAAGTAGCTTTTAGACAAATCACACCTTTTTTTGTTTTGCCATGCCAATCAACCTAGTTAAGCTGCAGCTGGGAAATCTGTTGCATGAAAATTGTTTAGGGGGGAGTGTAAAATGCATTACTTGGATTGAGCATGCATTTGCCAAACAAATTATTTTATGTGCTGAAAGCGGTACAATTATTTTGCATGGAAATTTGGCGTTTTATATTGTAGGTCTGTAAATCTTAACAATAACACACTTAAATCTGTCCAAACCAGAGTCTAGTAGATATCCCGGGTATGATAAAGTTTGAAACACAAAAACATAAATTATAATATAATAAATAAAAATAAATAATAAAAAAAAATAAAAAAAAATAGTAATAAAATACATTTCCCCACAATTCACTATCGCTCAATTCTGCAAGTGTTCTAATTTACTATCACTGTTTTCTAGCTGGTCTAAAGCCACTTTTGACGTAAAGGGACACTTTTTGGTTGCTATGGACAATCTCCAGTTTCCAGGCAGAAAGAACAGTGTATATCATGTAAAACTGCATGCAGGGCATGGGCCAGAGCACTGGGGACAAAAGGGATGTGAAATAATTTCATACAGTACTGTAATCTGTACTGTAATCATTTATTAGTCACAACATCTTGAGAAAGATTTTGCAAAATAATGCAACACAGACAATTAAATCAAAGTGAAACTAACAACCTACAAACAACAAACATTAACAACATCAAAAATATTTCTAGGAAAAATACCCCCCCCCAAAAAAATAAACAAAAGCAGTGGTGGCCCGTCCATAGGGTGTGCACTGACCCCTGTGCCAGAGGGAAACCAGACGTGACGTCAGAAGCTCCATGGAACACACGGCCCGAGCGGAGATGGTAACTAAGGTTCTAAGGCTGCAAAATAGGTGAACTGTGAGTGCCATGCAATCAGGTGCTCGGGTCTGTTACCTGTCACCTGATTGGCTGAAACGACAGGCACCGCTATCGGATGCCTATCAGGAGGAGAGGACAGGAGATGAGATGCATGAAGGACCCCATTCATCGCCGTCACCCGCTGCCCCACAGACACAGAGTAAGTGCCGGGCAAATGGCGAGCGGGCAGGGGGGCACACTGGCAGCATTTATTGGGCACACTGAGAGGGAGCCACGCTGTACCCGCACCACCAGAGAGCCGCACTATACCCACACCACCAGAGAGGGAGCCACGCTGTACCTGCACCACCAGAGAGAGAGCCACGCTGTACCTGCACCAGCAGAGAGGGAGCCATGTTGTACCCGCACCAGCAGAGAGGGAGCCACGCTGTACCCGCACCACCAGAGAGGGAGCCATGCTGTACCCGCAGCACCAGAAAGAGAGCCACACTGTACTCGCACCACCAGAGAGGGAGCTACATTGTACCCACACCACCAGAGAGGGAGCCACGCTGTACCCGCACCACCAGAGAGCCACGCTGTACCCACACCATCAGAGAGGGAGCCACGCTGTACCCGAACCACCAGAGAGAGCCACACTGTACCCGCACCACCAGAGGGAGCCAAGCTGTACCCACACCACCAGAGAGGGAACCATGCTGTACCCGCACCACCAGAGAGCCGTACTGTACCCACACCACCAGAGAGGAAGCCACGCTGTACCCGCGCCACCAAAGAGGAAGCAACGCTGTGCTCGCACCACCAGAGAGGGAGCCATGCTGTACCCACATCACCAGAGAGGGAGCAACGCTGTACCCACACCACCAGAGAGAGCCATGCTGTACCTGCACCACCAGAGCGGGAGCAACGCTGTACCCGCACTACCAGAGAGAGCCATGCTGTACCCGCACCACCAGAGGGAGAGCCACATGATCACTGTTGCAGTTACTGGGTCTGGTAAGAGGGCCTGTTGGTCATCATCCATTACTGGTCCTACGGACTGCTATTCTCTAGGCCTTATTGACTGCCAAAACGTCCCTCTCTGTCCTCCTCCAGCAGCGTCCCCCTCTGTCCTCCTCCCACAGCGTCCCTCTGTCTTCCTCCCATGAAGATGACAGGGTGGGTTTTAAAAAGGAAGGGGTGTGGCCTTGACAGGAAGGGGTGAGTCATATTTAAATTAGGGGTGCCCGAGTTTAGTCAGGCCTAGGGCAGCACAAAACCTAAATACACCACTGCTAATGAGGTAATTGAAAACACACGCACAGTCCATGAAACACACAAAATGCAAGTTCACCCAATGTAGAGACAGAACTTCAAAGTGGGTACACCTGTTAAGGATGTCCTTAAATTACTAACCCAAAAACACACTCTCAGAGCATGCCAAGAAAAATCCAAGTGCTATTCACAAACAAAAAGCACAAAAAAAAAAACAAAGTCCCTAAGCATGCCCAGACCAACCCAAATGCATTTCACACACCAAAAGCCACAGCAAAAAACCAAAGTCCCTGAACATGCCCAGACCAACCCAAATGCAGCTAGCACAAAATAAGCCACCCCCCGTCCAAAATTAAGCACATCATCCAGCATGCTACAAAATTACAGATGGGACAAACACCCCCCGGTCCAGGAAGGCAAACAAAGAGCTTATGTCAGAGGAGTTCTCCGAATAGATTGGCTATTGGGCGCTCCAGTGTGCGCCGGTTTGCGCCGGTCCGCGCCGCTGTGCGGGCGCGCGCACGGCGCTTGCCACCAGCTGCCCTATTTTGTCTGTTGGAATCTTCTGATCGGTGCTGTCCGATCTGCAGCTCCCAGTTCCTGACTTCCTGTTTCCTGTTTTCTTCCTGTTTGCTTCCTGTTTGCCTGTTTGATCACCTAAGTGACCCCGCCCTGTCTTTGGACTCCTCTTGTTATCAGTCTGCACCTGACCACCGCTTTCCTTGACTACGACTCTGCCTACTCCTTTGTACCACGCTGCCCGCCTGCTGCCAACCCTGCCTGTGACCCGGACTTTGAGCCTGCCTGCTCCTCTGTGCCTCGCTTACCGTTTGTTGCCAACTCTGCCTGTGACCGGACCAGCCCACTTTGCTCCTGCTCCGCACCAGCTGCCTAGACCCTTACTTTCTAGGACTTCCAGACCATACGCATCAGGATCCTGGGCCTTACCTCCGCAAGTCACCTGCCAGGCTCTCTTACCACTCTGCACTCCCCTGCCTTCTGTTTACACTACCAGGGGCCGGGAACCAGATACGTACAGGAGGCCTCCGCCGGTTATACCGAGTTCGTCAGTCAGGTACGTGTAAGTCTGACAGCTTAATATGGGCAAAAGTTATACAACAAATACCATTGCAGTCTATGGGAGCTGACTTGTTAATTTTGCTAGTCCCCACTTGGCTAGCTTATATTCTAGTTATTGGCATTAAATGGGTAAGGGGGCCCAGGTCCCACCCTGAGGGATATATATCAACGTCACCAATTTGGACAACTCCAAAAATGAAACAAGAAGAAGTGCCTTTAAAAATGCAAATTTGCTTAAAAGCTAGTAACTTGGGGGGGGGGGGCTTACTCTGCCTGTAAAGTGGTGCATCTGTAGCATGTATCCAAAATGCTGCTTCAAAGATGTAAGGTTTTAGAGAAAACTTACAAATCTACATTGCAGATGCAAGATTTTAACCCAAAGCAAAAAATAGCCTGCCCCCCCAATACATATGAGGCCATTTGGGTCTGTTAAGGCTTAAAAGGAGTACCCCCACGTGAAAAATACCACCCCAAAACTAAAAAAATATTGTGCCCCTCCCACACACTAACGAACCCCTAGCCAAACACACAGCAAGCCAGCGCATGAAAGGGGGGTGGATGCTTGAGGGAAGGAGAGGCTCGTGCACCCCAAAAGTCAACCACCTTGTTCCCATATTCAGGGGGACACGGGCCTCTTCCACACAACCCGAGGCTTGGGTTGTGGGGAGCTGCAGAAAGGGGGCTTAACGGGATGTGGAAAGCCCCTTTAAATTATTTGGTACAAGGTGCTTTGTGGTTGGTATTGGGCTGAGCCCAACATGCCCCAAAGGCAGACAGCTATGTTGAGTGCATGTGGCCTTGTATGGTTCAGGAGGGGGTTGGGCGCTCGCACTTCTCGCCCCTTTCCTACATGTAGCTGGCCCTGTTGTAAGCTCTGGAAAAGGATGTGGTTTGGATTGGTGAAGGCAGCTCACAGCCTTTTGAGAATTGAGTGGAGTGTGTAGTTCCCCTTTAAAAGCAAAAGCTAGCCCAAGGAAATCATATGCATTAGAGGGGGAAGGTTAAATGCCCTTTTAGGAGGAGCTAGAGGAGCTAGTCTTTTTACTTAATTTTAACAAGGTGCATGTCACATGTTGGCAACGTACAATGCTAACATGACCTGTTTACAAATCTTCTTGAAAAAAATACATAAAGGTGAACCAGCATAAAAAAATAAAATTGTCAAGATTAGAGGTGCGCTTGTTCAACCAATGCAATTGCATGTACATTGCTTTTTACTAACATTTACTAAGATTTTGGCTGCACAGTGAACAAACTCATGTGAACGAGCGCAAGAGCCGCTTGCGCATGCGCATAGCTTACATTGATCTCACGCAGTTCTAAACGTACTTGCAGGCACACCAGGCTTTCTCTGAAAAGATTACTTTCTCATTCTATTTTGGGCATATTTGTTACTTGGGCAATTGTTACTAAACTTCCTCACATCACCCCATAATATTGGCACCTCCATCTTCTGTCAATATTGAATTGGAGATGCCGTTCACCATGTCCATAGTGGCGCACAGATTGCATTCTCCCGTGCGCCGAGATTGCTATAGTAAATGGGGTATTCACGCTCTATTACCGGCACCATTTTGTAAATATGGAAATGTGCGTTGTGCCTCACCTTGCATCTCTACTGATGGTGCACGGCTTTCGTAAATCACCCCCTTTGTATCTTTTTAATACTGAGTTGGCCCACCCTTTGCCGCTATAAAAGCTTTAACTCTTCTGGGAAGGCAGTCCACAAGGTTTAGAAGTGTGTCTATGGGAACGTTTGACCATTCTTCCAGAAGCGCATTTGTGAGGTCAGGCACTGATGTTGGACGAGAAGGCCTGGCTCGTAGTCTCCACTCTAATTCATCCCAAAGATATTCTATCGGTTGAGGTCCGGACTCTGTGTAGGCCAGTCAAGTTCCTCCACTCCAAACTCGCTGATCCACACTATATTGCCAAAAGTATTGGGCCACCCCTCCAAATTATTTGGTGAATGGGGGTTTTGGTGTGGGGTTGTTTCTCAGGGGTTGGGCTTGGCCCCTTTTTTCCAGTGAAGGGAACTCTTAAGGCGTCAGAATACTAAGACATTTTGGACTCATGCTCCAAACTTTGTGGGAACAGTTTGGGGATGGCCCCTACCTGTTCCAATATGATTGCGCACCACTGCACAAAGCAAGGTCCATAAAGACATGGGAATTTTGACCATCCTTTCAGAAGCACATTTGTGAAGTCAGGCACTCATAATGGATGAGAAGGCATGGCTTTCAGTCTCTGATCTAATTCATTCCAAAGGTGTTCTATCGGGTTGAGGTCAGGACTCTGTGCAGGCCAGTTAAGTTCCTCAACCCCAAACTCGCTCATCCATGTCTTTATGGACCTTGTTTGTGCAGTGGTGCGCAATCATGTTGGAACAGGAAGGGGCCATCCCCAAACTGTTCCCACAAAGTTGGGAGCATGAGTCCAAAATGTCTTATTATGCTGACGCCTTAAGAGTTCCCTTCACCAGAAAAAAGGGGCCAAGCCCAACCCTTGAAAAACACCACACCATAATCCCCCTCCACCAAATGATTTGGAGGGGTGGCCCAATACTTTTGACAATATAGTGTGGATCAGCGAGTTTGGAGTGGAGGAACTTGACTGGCCTACACAGAGTCCTGACCTCAGCCGATAGAATATCTTTGGGATGAATTCGAGTGGAGACTACGAGTCAGGCCTTCTCGTCCAAAATCGGTGCCTGACCTCACAAATGCGTTTCTGGAAGAATGGTCAAACATTCCCACAGACACACTCCTAAACCTTGTGGACAGCCTTCCCAGAAGAGTTGAAGCTGTTATAGCTGCAAAGGGTGGGCCAACCCAATGTGGAACCCTACGGATTAAGATTGGGATGCCATCAAAGTTCATGTGCGTGTAAAGGCAGACATCCCAATACTTTTGGCAATATAATATATATATATTACACAGTGGGGCAAAAAAGTATTTAGTCAGCAACCAATTGTGCAAGTTCTCCCACTTAAAAAGATGAGAGAGGCCTGTAATTCTTATCATAGGTATACCTCAACTATGAGAGACAAAATGTGGAAACAAATCCAGACAATCACATTGTCTGATTTTTGAAAGAATTTATTTGCAAATTATGGTGGAAAATAAGTATTTGGTCAATATTAAAAGTTCATCTCAATACTTTGTTATATATCCTTTGTTGGCAATGACAGAGGTCAAATGTTTTCTGTAAGTCTTCACAAGGTTGTCACACACTGTTGCTGGTATGTTGGCCCATTCCTCCATGCAGATCTCCTCTAGAGCAGTGATGTTTTGGGGCTGTTGCTGTGCAACACAGACTTTCAACTCCCTCCAAAGGTTTTCTATGGGGTTGAGATCTGGAGACTGGCTAGGCCACTCCAGGACCTTGAAATGCTTCTTACGAAGCCACTCCTTCGTTGCCCGGGCGGTGTGTTTGGGATCATTGTCATGCTGAAAGACCAGCCATGTTTCATCTTCGATGCCCTTGCTGATGGGAGGAGGTTTGCACTCAAAATCTCACGATACATGGCCCCATTCATTCTTTCATGTACACGGATCAGTCGTCCTGTTCCCTTTGCAGAGAAACAGCCCCAAAGCATGATGTTGCCACCCCCATGCTTCACAGTAGGTATGGTGTTCTTTGGTTGCAACTCAGCATTCTCTCTCCTCCAAACACGACGAGTTGTGTTTCTACCAAACAGTTCTACTTTGGTTTCATCTGACCATATTACATTCTCCCAATCCTCTTCTGGATCATCCAAATACTCTCTAGCAAACCTCAGATGGGCCCGGACATGTACTGGCTTAAGCAGGGGGACACGTCTGGCACTGCAGGATCTAAGTCTCTGGTGGCGTAGTGTGTTACTGATGGTAGCTTTTGCTACGTTGGTCCCAGCTCTCTGCAGGTCATTCACTAGGTCCCCCCGTGTGGTTCTGGGATTTTTGCTCACCGTTCTTGTGATCATTTTGACCCCACGGGGTGAGATCTTGCGTGGAGCCCCAGATCAAGGGAGATTATCAGTGGTCTTGTATGTCTTCCATTTTCTAATTATTGCTCCCACAGTTGATTTCTTCACACCAAGCTGCTTGCCTATTGCAGATTCAGTCTTCCCAGCCTGGTGCAGGTCTACAATAATGTTTCTGGTGTCCTTCGACAGCTCTTTGGTCTTCACCATAGTGGAGTTTGGAGTGTGACTGTTTGAGGTTGTGGACAGGTGTCTTTTATACTGATAACAAGTTCAAACAGGTGCCATTAATACAGGTAATGACTGGAGGACAGAGGAGCCTCTTAAAGAAGAAGATACAGGTCTGTGAGAGCCAGAAATCTTGCTTGTTTGTAGGTGACCAAATACTTATTTTCCACCATAATTTGCAAATAAATTCTTTCAAAAATCAGACAATGTGATTGTCTGGATTTGTTTCCACATTTTGTCTCTCATAGTTGAGGTATACCTATGATGACAATTACGGGCCTCTCTCATCTTTTTAAGTGGGAGAACTTGCACAATTGGTGGCTGATTAAATACTTTTTGCCCCACTGTGTGTATATATATATATATACATATACACACACACATACACACACATACAGTATACTGTATATGCTTCATATATATATAGTATCCAAGTTAATCCTTATTTTACCCTCCCTAGTGCTCAAACTTACAAGAGGTGAGGGTACAAGTATAAACTCATCAGTGTGATGCTTCTCTTCATTGTCAAATTAACAGGCTGGGGTATGGTCCCTGACAAAGCTCAATTGCTTAATTGCAGTAGAGCAAAATAAGACCACTGACTTGGTGCTGCTGTTTGGCACAGGACCAGGATAACAAAAGGAAAAGGAGTTCCAAATCCACTTTACAATGGCTTCAATATGGAAAAACAAATGCTTAAAAGTAACTTATTTCATCACAAGTAGTATTATCACATGTGAAAATTTCCCTTGGTAAATCAAACAAATTATGTTTTATGCTTTACTGTGGCACTAGCATACATACATATATTTTTCTTGAACACAACTAATTTACTCCATTCTATTCACTAGGTGAAAAGGATATCTTTAGATGTTAAGGGAGAAGTAGGGCCATGTGCAATGTGTGTGTGTTTTCACTCTTTTTCATTCTTTGTTGTATCACAGTACTGGTGGTTTCCTGCAGCCTCGTTGCAGCATGGCTACATGGCATTTCCAGGGGTGGTTCTCCTGATAGTGATAAGAGTGATCATTCCTATGTAATGAACCTGACCACTTGTAGCCTCCAGTAAGAGAGCGAGTGACAGGATAATAAAGCAGAACAATTGGTTAATGAACTAAAACTTGCCCTGCCAAGAATCAGGACATAATGAAAACGTTTTGTTCAGATCAGCAACATAAATCTTCTTTTACCCTAGCATGATCCTGCCGAGGAGTGTCTTTGGACTGAGAGATTGGGTGCAACCCTTATCCTTCCAGTGGATGTCTGACACATAGAAACAGGTGCATTAGCTGTTGTAATGGCGGCCATCATCTCTGGTGAGTGTTCGCTTCACTGGGACCTGACCTCTGAGCACTTTATCTGGAACCTTATTTCACTCCAGAAGGTTTTGGACTTGCTTTCACTACACTGTTCTGTAAGATTTTATTTTTGTATAAGACTTTCCCTATCATGGAGGATTGATCTTATCATCTGATGAACATTTCACACGGTTGGTTTTTCATTTTTTGGTGCTACACATTTTTCTACGTATCTTAAATGGAAGCTGCAGATTTAACTGCAATGCTGAAAATAACTTTCAAAGCTATATTGTTAAAGCCCATATGAGATTTTAGTGATTGTGTTTCCATAAACTTTAAGATCTTTTTAGCAATTTATCATCTACCAGGTGAAATCTAAAGCAAAATTCCATCTGTGCTCTGTCATTAGAAAAGCAATGCTTAAGACGAAAAATTGAATTTACAGAAACACTTAAGTGACTTCACACTAATATCAAAGCTGCACAGAACGCACAGTAAGCTACCAAGTCATAGCCTCTGCATTTTTCTAACCCTTTTAAAAACATTAGACCTCCTAAGAATGCCTACTTTTAGTATATGGGCTATAAAGACACCCACCTTTTCCCCATGTGATAGCAATTGGCGTTTTAACGACCCATTTTCAGGTCCAAGCAGTATTGCAGTGGAGGGGCAGCCAAAGCATGTGCAAATACCAACTTTGAAAGAGCTGACATTTGCTGTAGATCTTTCAGAACCATAAACAGCACCTGAATGTCCACTGTTCGCTGAACATGGGTCACAAGAGTGCAGAAAGTGGAGAAGGAACTCCCCCTTAAGGAACTTTAATGGTCCAAATAGTAGTACATAAAGGGTATGTAAAAAGAAATTATTGAAATATAAACAACTAATATTTGAATCAGTAGGTGGCTATAGACATCTGAATTACATAGATATGGCAAAAAACAGAAGAACAAAACTCTAGAGAGGTCTAGGGACTACCATGATGGGATCGTCACGGCCTATCACGGTAGTCCCTGGAATTCTCTAGAGTTTTGTTCTTCTGTTTTTTGCCATATCTATGCAATTCAGATGTCTATAGCCACCTATTGATTCAAATTTTAATTGTTTATATTTCAATAAATTTTGTATACTCTATTTTCATACTCTTTGTGTACTACTTTTGGGCCAATAAAGTCCCGTAAGAGGGAGTACCTTCTCCACTCTACTGTCTTTTTGGGATGTAGGCCCAGCCGATCGGTTAAGAATAATATCTTGCCATGCAAAATAGAAAAAAACACAAGTTTGTTCCAGATCTTGGCATAGAGGCTGTTAGTAGAGTGCCTTTCGCACCCCCCCAAAGTAGAGCTCACTCTTGGAGCAACTCTGGAGCAATCTAGGTTCTGCGGCTTCCCCTTCCCGCCATTATGCTTGCATCTCTGGTCTGTGCATGTGTGAAGGGGAATCGACTTCTGTATTCTGAAGTAGATAGCCAGGAAGCACTAAGACTCTTATGGTCAGAATGAAGGGGTGGACTCGTGACTACCATGCTCATTCTTGACAGCTTCCAGAGGAATTTCATTACGAGAGAAGTTGGGGAAACATATACAGTAGGCTTGATTGCAGTTTCATGGAGAAACTCAGCTTCTATTCTCTGCTTTGGGGAGCGGAAACCGAGTCAGACCTCTTCTTAAATTGGCATTTGCTGTGAGAAGCAAAGAAGCCTGTCTCTGGTAGGCCACCTGTGGACAAGCCTCCCCTCCACGCTCTGGCAAGCTTGCATGATGGACAATATGTCGGTGTATTGCAGTCCCCTAGGAGGTAAATTACTTCCGGAATTTGCTGGTGATCTTCCTACCCAGACATTCTGGGTTCTACATCTCTCAATAGCATATTGCCGCTCCCTGGAGCTGAAAATACGCAATTGCTGTCCTGTTGCTCAACCGCAAGATGACTGGTCACCCTTGATTCTGTGTAGCAAGGTCAAAGTG
Organism: Aquarana catesbeiana; assembly: GCF_042186555.1. NCBI lineage: Eukaryota > Metazoa > Chordata > Amphibia > Anura > Ranidae > Aquarana > Aquarana catesbeiana. The sequence continues at coordinate 541,237,741 of NC_133328.1, read as the reverse complement.
ATAAAAAAGGCTGCCTGACCTTCCAGCGCTTTCGAGACTACCTTCCTTGGCTAGCAAACTCCGCTTGCCTTGACCGACAGACCCTCGCAGTGCGCCTTCCAGGCTGTCTTGCCGATATGATTCATCACATTGATCCAGTCAGATGGTCCGTGACATCCTCAAAGTCTTTCCATCACCGCGGACCGCTATACATACTGCGTGACACTGACCATAGCTGCGCCCGATCCTGTTTCCTCTGTTGTAGTTGAAACTAGCAACGGTGCCCATGTACCCAAGGAATCATCGGTATGAATGACAACATTACGGCCAGGAGGCTGAGACACCTAGAAGTCCTCCAGGAAGTAGAGGAATCTGATCTCAGAATTCTCCTTATGACAGTCACCATCCTTTTATGATGGAAGCAAAACAGAGGAACCAGGACTTCCGGTTCCGGCGCTGCATGGAGTAGCTGAGCCTCCTCACAGCTCCCGCATCACGATCCACTAATCAGCTTATAAATACCTGCCCGATCCCCCTTGACGCCGGCAGCTCTCCTCGGATACTCCCCGCTCTCCTGCGGACCTACCGACCGTCTGTTTTCGGCTTACTACACGGCCGCGACGACTTCACCCGGCCCGGCCGTAAATCGAGGCCCCGGTCTCGGCCTACGCGGCTCTGACGGCACAATTCCAGGCTCCATAACAGGCTCCACAATAGATGCCTGACCTCCCTCCTGCAGCCTACAACATTAGCAGGGACCCCGCAATCCCCTACGGACTACGCTAAGGCAATCTAAAGGAACGGGCCGGGTCCACATACGGCCGCATCGTTCCGCACGGCCGCACTTTAAATTGAGGCCCCGTCTCAGCCTACGCGGCCACACGCGGCAGAAAGGGCTAAATAAAAAAAAACCAGCCGTCTGACCCCCTTTGAAGCCTGGAACCTTATAGGGGACCCCTCACCCCCCTACGAACCAACTATTGTCAATTAAAACAGAACGGCCTAAGCACACCTGGCCCAGCTGCAAATTGAAGACCCAATCTCGGCCTCCAAAGACATAGAGGCACAATAATAGATTTCAGCACAAATTGCTCGTCCCCCTCCTTCTGCCAGAAGTCGCATTGGGGCCCCCTCAGGCTACCCTATGGACCGATTTGCGGAGAAGACCGGCGCGCGCTCTTACGCGGCCGCAACAATTCAATCCGCCCAGGCGCAACTCGAGGCCCCGGTCTCGGCCCTCCCGAACACCACGAGGGACGAACCCGACATGGAGGTGAGCGGTCCTTTAGCCCCCCTCCTCACTTCCATCTCCTCTCTCCCTGCACCCTGCCTCCTCCTCCCCATACCAGGATGATAACAACACGGACCGTATAGCTCAAGCTGTCGCAGCCCTCTTATCCCCCATGATAACCGCCTCAGTGGAAAAGGCTGTGGATGCGGGGATGAGGCAAATCAAGGCACAATTAGGTGAACATTCCACTAGACTTCATGAAGTGGAACACCGCCTTTCAAGCCTGGAAGAAGAAGTATATCAGGCACAAGCTACCGAACAAGCACAGGATAAAACCAATCAGTACATACTACAAAAACTGGACGATTTAGAAAACAGATCCAGAAGGAGCAATCTGCGATTTGTGGGGGTCCCAGAATCACTGCAGTTCTCAGCTATTGCAGAATTCTGCGCCAGACACATCCCAGAGGCATTAGGCCTCCCCGGCCCTTCTACAGTAGAACGGGCCCACCGAGTGGGAGCATTCGCCCCTGATCGTAAGACCCCTCGCCCGATCATAGCGAAGTACCTAAATTACAATGACAAGACTCTCATCTTGCAAAAGTTTCGGCAAACCAGATCTCTGCAAGTTGATGGAATCAAAATCCTGATCTTCGCGGACTATTCCATAGAAGTCTCAAAAAAAAAGGAAAGCATTCCAACACATCTGCACAGAATTACACCAGTGACAGATGAAGTTCACCTTGGCTTTCCCCGCAATTCTCTGCCTCAAAGCTCCTAACGGGGACCAACTATCCTTTCAGGACACCACAGAGGCGGAAGCCTTCCTGCGTTCACTGCACGCTGAATCACACTCTGATTCCCCACTCAGGGCCTCTCCAAGTAATCGCCCTCTGGACCAGCGAAGCCCGAGGAAAGATTTCCCAAAGCGCTTCAGATCCTCTGGACCCACCCACCGCAACACCCCCCGCTGACCAGCACATTACTGCCTTACCATGTTTTTCCTTAGGGGCACATGTTCTGCTTGCTCCTCAGTTTTAAAGCTTTTAAAGCCTTTACAGCCTCCAATATCTGTTTACTCAGGTACCTGGCTTGTTTACGTTTGAATGTTTCCTTTTATTATAACACACGTTTTTTTTCCTGTTATATTGCATCACCTCCTGTAGCCTCACTTTGTATGGCCTCCTCCTGATCCTGCACCCATGAGAGATCCTCCGTCACAGCCGTTGACACCGAACCATCCAGGGCGCACATCCACCATAGCGACTGGATCGTTAGGGGGAGCTGGCCTGCACAGTGACTCTATGCGGAAAAAAGAGAAGTTCCTCTACTGTTTTGTGATGTTTTTATTTCTTGCTCCTACCCCTCCTTATCCCTCCCTTTTATTGGTCCCCAGCAACACCCATCAGACTCCAAAACTTCAGCCATCACTACCTTCTCATAGCCAGCCCACCCTGGTTTGCAATGCCAGTTCAACTCCTCTCCTCAGGTCCCCATATGATGTAAACAATTTACCGGCCCATAAACTACCTACATCACTACTCACATGAAAATTATCTCTTGGAACGTGAAAGGGCTTAGGTCCCCCGTCAAGAGACTTAAAATTCTTCGCCACCTCAAGAGACTAAAAACCGATATTGCCCTGCTCCAGGAAACCCACCTAACTTCCTCTGACCTTCACCGCATGAAAAAACTCTGGGTGGGTACTGTTCTAGGCTCAAGCGCAAAGCTGGGGTTATCATATTAATCCACAAAAACCTTCCCTGCGAGGTACTGTCCGTAGAAACAGATAGCCAGGGACGTTTCCTCTCCACACACATAAAACTGGGTAACAGCAATCTTGTGATCTCTAACATATATGCCCCAAATAATCTCGGCAAAAAAATTCTTAATCAGCTATCCTCATGGTTACTACGCGCTCCGCACCTACCACATATAGTTGGGGGAGATTTTAATGCCACCCTGCACCCGATAGAGGACAGATCCTCTTCCAAATGATCGCGTCCATCACCCATTTCATCTGAACCAACACACTTCGCATCCACTTTGGAGTCTCTCCGCTTGCATGACATCTGGCGGCTTTACCACCCAGCAGATAGAGATTACACCTTTTACTCCAACCCTCACAACATTTTCACTAGAATCGATTACCTCTTTTGTACTGACAACCTTACCCCTATGATCTCTAATTCTGATATCCACGACATAGTCATATTTGACTACGCCCCCATCTCGTTCTCGCTAGATACTCCTGACATACATCCAACTCCCAAACTTTGGCGTTTCCCCGCTTATCTCCAAAATAACTCAGACTTTCATGGCTACATGGAGAAAGCTTGGTCTGAATTCTCTGAGGCCAACTCTCTCCATGCGGACAACCCGAACCTTTTCTGGGAAGCTGGAAAAGCCTTCATTAGAGGCCGCATCATCTCCTATGCTGCCTCCCACAAGAGAAACACTTTGGCAAATTATAAGTTGGCCAGTGCCAATCTGCGTTTGGCACAATGCTCTCTTTATGCTACGGACTCCCCTGACAATAGGTTACAATGGCAGATAGCAAAAAGGGCATTTGATACTTGGGCAGATACCCTTGAAAGGACATATAGGGCACATATGGTGGCCACCCTTCATAAATTTGGCAACAAAGCTGGCAAACTGTTAGCAAGACTGTGCAAAGGCCCTTTCCACCCGACACACATCACCTCCCTACGGGACACCGCAGGCGACATAAAAACCTCACAAAAAGACATTAACAAAATTATGCTGCAATACTATTCCTCGCTATACGCCACTGACCCCATAGACATGAAAGTGGCCAAATCATTCCTAGACAAAATATCTCTACCCACGGTTTCTCCCTCCCAACTTGAAGTCCTTAATGCACCTATCTCATTACAAGAAATATCTAATGTCATCCAGAACCTAGCTCCTTCTAAAGCCCCAGGCCCAGATGGATTTACAGGAGAATTCTATAAGGCCCTATCGACTATTACCGAGCCCCCTCTCCTCGCAGTCTATAATGCTATATGGACTGGCGGCTCCTACTTACCAACTGGGAATCAGGCCATCGTCAAACAACTTAAAAAAAAAGCAAAGACCCCCAAGAACCAGGTTCATACCACCCCATTTCCCTCCTAAATTTAGACGTAAAGGTACTCTCAAAAATAGTAGCTTCCAGACTTGCTAACATTATTCCCTCCCTGATCCACCCAGCCCAATCAGGTTTTGTGAAGGGGAGAATGGCCACCATGAACATCCGTAAGGTGATGATGGCTCTGGAACAAGCCAAACTCAATCCGGGGGGGGGATCATGCCATCATCACTCTGGATGCGGAAAAAGCTTTTGATAATGTTAGTTTCGAATGGCTAACACTGACCCTATCGAAATGGGCCCCTTCCAACACCTCGTGCAGGCCATGTACGCCTCCCCTGCGGCCAGAGTGGTGGCGGCGGGCCTTCTTTCGGATGAATTCCGCCTATACAAAAGCACGAGACAAGGCTGCCCCCTATCCCCTCTCCTCTTTAACATCACCTTAGAACCCCTCTCTCGATACCTTATCCTAGAAGCCCCACTACACGGCATCAAAATAGGCTCCCAAGAACTCCGCACATCACTCTTCGCCGATGACGTCCTCATTTTCTCGACCAACCCCTCTTCTGACATGACCACCACCAAAACAATATTTGATGAATTTAAAATCTGCTCAGGTCTTCGCATAAACTACAGCAAGAGCAAAATCCTCCCCATAGGCACTTTATCTGTCCCTTCGTGGGCGCAACACTTACCCTTTCCAGTGGCCAATTCATGCATAACATATCTAGGCATTAAGATAGGAAGACTGCCCTCTTCTATATATCATCTCAATTAACTGTTAAAAAAAGTCTCTCAAGAATTGGGTAACTGGATGGATCTACCCCTTTCGCTCCTGGGAAGATGTCACCTAGTAAAAATGGTCAGCTACGCCCGATTACTGTACCCTCTCCAAACAATACCCCTACTTCTCAAACACGCAGATATCACCAATCTAAACAAAGCCATCTCCCAATTTCTCTGGCGAAATAAAAGACCACGTATAGCCCTTGCTAGATTGTATCTTCCCAGACGCAAAGGAGGGATTAGTCTCCCAAACCTCAGAGCATACAACCTCTCCTGCCTACTCAGGATAGGCCTTGACTGGATATCGCAACTTTCTTGCTGCTCAAATTATTCCATGGAATCTTCGATGGTCCAACCTTACTCACTGGTGGCATTACTCCATTGCAGGTGGAAATCTATTCCCCCTCCCCGACAACACAATCTTCTCCTCAGAGACACAGCCATAGCTTGGAGGGAAGTACGGAAAGCACTGAAACTGTCGCCCTTTATGTCCAGACACCTCCCGATTCAAGGAAATCCCAGTTTCTCACCAGGATTGGAATACAAATCTTTCTGTGTTTGGCAACAAAAAGGCCTCACAAATTTTTCCACCCTATGTGACTTGGACTCAGGTCGCCCTCATAACTTCTCTGTCATTGCAGAAACCTTCTCCCTCCCTCAATCCCATGCTCTACACTATGCTCAATGCGTCAGTTTTATAAAAGACCAATGCAGAGAGGAACGAAAGAGATTTCAGACAACCATCACGGATCAGTTACTACACGGTGACTCTTATAAAACCTCAGATATATACAAACCGTTCTTGATAAAGACCACTCCCTCACTTACTTCCTCGTCGGTAGCAAAGACTTTCCCGACTCAGATATTGTGGAAAAGATTCTTCAAGGGTACAAGAAAACCCTCCAGCTGACCCCCAATGAGGTATGGAGAGAAACTCAATTGAAGATTCTACACCGTGCTTACATTCCTTTCCTCTCAGTCAAGACTGCCCAGGGTGCAGACAGCTGCCCCATGTGCCACCAGCCAAAACCATCTCTTTCTCACCGTTTCTGGACATGCCCCTCCATCTCCGCCTTCTGCAACCAAGTCATCTCCTACATCTTCGACATAACGCTGCTAAAAATACCTAAAGACCCCCTACTCCTCATCTTTGGATACTGGGATGACCAACTGCTCTCGTGGTCCCAAACCACCCACGCTCCCTATAGGGACTGGATCTTGATCAGTCTCTTACTAGCCAGAAGACTAATCTTACAACACTGGACCTCCTCTCCCGGCCCACAGATCTCGCAGCTTAAAAGAGAGCTTCTAACCTTGCTTCACAGAGACAAGCTCAACACCGACTTCAAAAAAGAACTCTCCAACACACGTTTCTACTCAAGATTGTGGGCATTCATGCAATCAACTCTGTCCCAAGAGGAATTACAGAACTTCGAAAATACATCTTTCACGTACTATGACACTCCCAATACCACTCCTGAGGAAGAAGATTCTCCCGTTTCTTTTTCCTGTAACTCTCTCGCTACTTAATACCTCAACCGACTGGTGTTTGCCCCCCCCCACTCTACCCACCTCCCTCCCCTCTTTGTTTTGATACCAGTAGCTCCATAGGGACCCACCCTGTTGATCCATCCAGTTATATTGTCATGGTATGTCTATCTAAACTCACACTATATATACTATACTGCCCTGGTTGATGCTGTTATTTCATCCATATATATAAGTGCACAGACTACTGGTATTTACATATATAGATTTATGAAATGTTCAAAATTTTGTACACCAACTACTGTGATACCTTGTATTTACACTTTTCTTTCAATAAAATCTATTGAAAAAAAAAACAGAGGAACCAGTAGAGCCCCTACAGGCACTTTAACTGTTGGAAAACAAAAGTTTGCATTTTTTTTTGTTTTTTTTTATGTAGAAAGGAATGACGCCCAGGTAGTGGCGAATCTGGAGACCCTGTTCTCCAAAAGGAACTTACATGGCACTGAAACCTCTGAATATTCTTAGAGATATTCATAGGCTAAAAGGTAGGCTGATAAAGCGGAGATGTGTCCAACCAATCGACAAATTTACTTACTTTGGAATAAAAAAGAAAACACTTTTGGGTTGTGAGGCTAAGAATCCTGACGATCTAGCGAAAGCCTCCAGCCATCTGCTGCAAGCGAATGCTTCTCTCCAACCCCCGCGACCTACAAACAGGGGTGGGTAGGAAACCTACAATCTCTCCTGTGAGATGGGACCAGGACAGCTCCCCTCTGAGTCTGAAGTATCTGTAAGTATTGTAACTGCCGTGGTTGCGGTGGATCTGGCAGCTCCGAGGGGGAGAAAAAGGTCCGGAGAAGGAACAGTGAGGAATCCACCGAAGTGACCATGAATGCCTATCCTCCAAGGATCTGCACAATCCACTGTCCAGTAACCCGTGATGTGTGCCCACTGGAACTTACCTTAAAAGTCTGGGCATGCACCCGGTAAAAGGGTTTTGTGGGTACCTGCGGTACACCCAAAAATGTTCATTTATGGACCTTATGAAAGGTTGCCCCTAGAGAAGCGGAACCTAGCGGGAGAAACATATTTCTCCCTTTATTTTTTATTATTTATTTTTAGTTATATATATATATATTTTTTTTACTTTCCTGCTTTCTGTTATGGGAGAAAAACAGACCCTCCTCCGGTCACTTCCGACATGGCTGTCTCTGGTTTCATATCAAACAGAGATCTTGCACTATAAAGTGACTATTCCAATTTTGTTTCTAGGAAGCCAAACACAGCCCTGGGTCTCAACCCATTGGGTACCCCTAGCCGTAACTGAGTATAGCATTGCCTTGGCCAGGCACCAGGTTGAGACTATTGCTGCTTCCGCAGTGAAATTTGCAGATAGATCTTAGCCGAGTCCCAAGATATCACCCCTAAGGATTTCCTCTTCAACCATATCCTGGGAGCAGAAACCCAAAGTACCCGTCACCAAGGTAAGGGCCTCTGTTGAGTTGCAGGCCCTTCCCAGCCGCCACCCTAGTGGACAACAGCCGGTCCCACTGTAGGCATGGATTTCAGCGATGCTATATCCACCTTGAATTAAACCAGTTTCCTAATGGAAAAGTGATTGCTCATTGAAAGGGTAAATATGACTTTGTTTTTTAACCCATGTAATGGTCTGCATGACTGCCTGGATGCACAGTTCTCCAAAGAAAAACTGACACCAAGTAGCTCCAGATCTTCCTCTGATGCAAGGGAGCTAAAATCATTTGCACGCTGCGCCCCCTCCTCAGGAGTACTGAGAGGATGGGTGATCCATGAGGCAGGTTGTTCTGCTAGTGGCTAGACCCGCAACAAGGGGGCTGACTAGCTAGAGTAATTACAGTGAGTTTAAAACAGAAGTTATGTGCCACCTTATAAGTAATAAGGACATTCGGTATTACCTGTCAGCTGCAAACTTCAACAAGGCCGACTTCACTCACCAGCCTCCTGGGCATAGGCACTGCGCCACAGGTCCTGCAGGACTCTTGTTGGGGTGCTGGGTCTGGGAAAGAAGAGCTAAGACGTTTTCCTTGGAACCTCTCTCCTGAGTGGGAGCGGCATCCGTGCTATGCTCCTCTGAAGAACGTCCGCCTTTCTATGACCTCTGGCTCTGGCCTTTGAGAGCGTGGGTACGTGGAACAGAAGCAAATCAAAACAATGCGCATGAGAGGGCACTCTTTTCCTGAAAACTTACCGACACATTTTAACAATATGCATGCATATAAAAATACATGCACATACCGCTCCTTATAACACCCCCCACACACACACATACATACATACCAACCAACATAAGAACACACACATGTATTCACAAACATATACATACTGCATAGCTCCCAACTGTCCCTGATTTCGAGGGACTGTCCCTGATTTGGAGCAATGTCCCTCTGTCCCTCTTTCCCCTTCATTTGTCCCTCATTTTGATCTGATCTATATAGTTGTATATAAAATGCACTTTCAAAAAGTGTTTCCCAGTGCTAAACCTTTCATCCGATTTCTAAATTGCTGCATTTGTACATTTTAAAAGCCAATATAAAGGAATAGTAGTGGTAAAAAAAAAGTCCCTTGTGGATTTAATGAACTATTTTTTTGGTTATTTCTCCTTTAAGGGGGTGTGACAGGGGGCGTGTCCTATGCCTACATACGTTTGTTAGTAGGTGTCCCTCATTCCCATCTCAAAATGCTGGGGGGTATGCATACTGCAGAGGGTAAGCCTGGGGCAGGGATAAGAAGGGGTTAATCAAAGAGGGCAGCTATTTCCCTATCAGACCTGCAAATTGTCAGCTGGGTTGAAAGTCTCAGAGAGGAGTTGTTTGAGTAGGAATGAGAGACACAGCAGCACGCTGTGTGAAAATGTCCATTGCTGGAAGGTGTGCTGGGTGAGCTTAACCACATAAAGACTGTAGATCTGATTGGAGCCATAAACTGTTACCTATAAGCCTGTGTGCTGCTGAACTGTGAGCTGTACCTGTGTGCACAACTTTGAGACAAGACAAGTCTGTCTTATCTTATGTTTAATTTGCCATTTTGCTGAATAAAGCCAATTTTGTTTTAATGGGCTGTCTCTGAGCCAGCTGTCCACCCCTCTGATCCCCTACAATACACACACACATATCCATATAGATACACATATACACTATATCTATATATCTATATATCTATATATATACACATATACATATACACATACACACACATACACACACATACCCACCTACTCCAAACCTATACATACACGACCTACAAATATAAGCTATACCTACAGCTGGCCTAGGACAGCAAAGGACAGAGAACCTGTCTAGGGGGAGTGATGTACCCAGACCAGTGCCACTGCAGGAGAAAAAGAACAGGAGGTGCAGAAAGTGAAATGACAGGAGACAAACAAAGGCAAAGGTAAGAAGGATGCAAAGCTGGCCTCCCCAAATCCAAGTGTTGCAGACACCAATCTTAAAGGCAGATTTCATTCCTAAAGAGGAAAAACTGCTCAGCTCCATCAAGACCCACAGAAGGAGCTCCCAAGCTACTCTGGCGCTTTTAGCAGCCTGATACTGGGACTTCGCACTGGGAGAGGCTTAACCCAGCGGCAGCTGCCTGGAGGCAGAGGGGGGAACATAGTACTGCTTACTCTTCACTGGTGCGTGGAGGTATGAGGACAAAAAGAAGAATGGGGCGGGGCCTAACTGGCCTTTAATTTATGCTATTTCTTTTGTCCTGAGGGAGGGGAGAAAGGTGGAGCCTATCACTAGTATGCTGCCATGGTGGCGTCAGGAAAAACTTTTGCTATACTTTTGCTAAACAATCTAAAATGCTTGTTTGATGAACCTGTCAGTAAAAACTCTAGACCAGTCAGTAAAAGCCTCTACCACTTCCAGAATGCAGATCTAAGAGGTAAGCGAGACCTAGCATACTTTTTAGGTGGACTCCTCTATTTTGCCTTGAGTATGGTCCTAAGGATTCAGATGATTTTTGAAAAGTTTCTCTTACTACATCTCTTACTACATCTAGCTATATATCATGAATGTCTTAAAGGCATTCTTTGACCAAATTGGAGCCAACATCAGATAAGCAATATTGCCGAAGTGCACATTTCTGTTATTTAATCATAAATACATTGGGTGTACACATTAGTACTTTCTTAAATACACCCATCTTCTGTCTTCTCCTGCAGAATTCCTGTCTTTGAAGAGCCCAGCATCATACTTCTACTATATTTCAATATAAGCTGTTAGTGTGACCTCTCATCACCTATTGCCGGGATCTTGAATTGAACTATAAATATTTCCTGGAGATCTACTTTAAACAGACAATTTTTTTCTTTTTTGACGGGAATTCCTGTTTAAATGGATCTCCTGCCAAGAACTGTATACCATGAAATATACTGATGTTAAACATAAAAGAGTAGAGATATGGAGTTAGAGAAAAGTGGTCAAAAATAGTTCTGTTTTAGTTGGAAATAACTTGTCTTTATTCCTGATAACTGTGACTTATGTATATGCCAACAAGATTACTAAGTGACCTCACAATCTACAGTTTGTTTAATGCGTACTTGGTTTTGAGTTTGGTGTTAATAACTATTCCAACACTATGAAAAAGATGAAATGGGTTAAATAAGATGTATATCATTACACAAAGAGTTACGTTTACTGCTTCTCTATGATGTGATATTACTATATTTGTTTCTTACTGTGACACTTGATTTAAAATGAGCTGTTTTTAATATAAGAAGAAAAATTTTCATTTGCTTAATTCACAGTCTTTTAACTCGTGTGTGTGGCGTTCTATAGCCATATGATGGGTGAAATCAAATTTAAAAATATGTTCTTTTCTAACACTCATTTCAAATTCTAAACAGTAAAGTTATTCTATGGTTTGCAATATGGAGAAATTAATTCTGCTACAACGAAGGGGCCTGGTGTGGTTCCAAAACATTGGCTTTTCATAATGTGGCTATGATGTTCATTAAATAAATCTACTGTATGCAATGCAGAGTTGTGGGAAAGAAGATAAATAAAATAGTCATTTTCATTTCAAAACTATTTATAATACTCAACTAAAACAATTGTTTGTAGAAAAACAGCAAAAAAGAGTTATTGATATGATTGATTTTGGCATCTCGGTAGATTTAAAGGGGTTGTAAACTCTTGTGGTTTTTCATCTTAATGCATTCTATGTATTAAGGTGAAAAACCTTCTGTTATGCTGCAGCCCCCCAATGCCCCCATTTTACTCACCTGAACCTGGTCTTTTTCTCCCTGGGGACGAGCACACCAGCTCTAGCTGGTGTCTCCTGTCCTGATTGGATAGATTGATAGCAGCACAGCCATTGGCTCCAGCTGCTGTCAAAAAAATTCAATGACATGGGTACCTGGGGCCGGGGCTGAGTCCGGCTTTCTGTGTCAATAGACGCAGAAGCAGGACTCGGAAGCGCGCCTGCATGGGTGTCCCAAAGGAAAGCGCTTATCCGAGGGGGCACTCAACCTACAACGCCGATGAGGGACCCCAGAAGAGGAGGATCGGGGCCACTCTGTGCAAAACCAACTGCACAGAGGAGGAAAGTATGACATGTTTGTTATCTAAAAAAAAACAAGGGTTTAGTAACCCTTCAAAATTCTTTCAATGCAACCAGCTTTCATCAAGTGCGATATACAGTGGGGACGGAAAGTATTCAGACCCACTTAAATTTTTCACTCTTTGTTATATTGCAGCCATTTGCTAAAATCATTTAAGTTTATTTTTTTTCCTCATTAATGTACACACAGCACCCCATATTGACCGGAAAACACAGAATTGTTGACATTTTTGCAGATTTATTAAAAAAGAAAAACTGAAATATCACATGGTCCTAAGTATTCAGAACCTTTGCTGCCACACTCATATTTAACTCAGGTGCTGTCCATTTCTTCTGATCATCCTTGAGATGGTTCTACACCTTCAATTGAGTCCAGCTGTGTTTGATTGCCACACACCTGTCTATATATGACCTTACAGCTCACAGAGCATGTCAGAGCAAATGAGAATCATAAGATCAAAGGAACTGCCTGAAGAGCTCAGAGACAGAATTGTGGCAAGGCACAGATCTGGCCAAGGTTACAAAAAAATTTCTGCTGCACTTAAGGTTCCTAAGAGCACAGTGGCCTCCATAATCATTAAATGGAAGACGTTTAGGATGACCAGAACCCTTCCTAGAGCTGGCCGTCCGGCCAAACTGAGCTATCGGGGGAGAAGAGCCTTGGTGAGAGAGGTAAAGAAGAACCCAAAGATCACTGTGGCTGGGCTCCAGAGATGCAGTCGGGAGATAGGAGAAAGTTGTAGAAAGTCAACCATCACTGCAGCCCTCCACCAGTCGGGGCTTTATGGCAGAGTGGCCCGACGGAAGCCTCTCCTCAGTGCAAGACACACGAAAGTAAGTATGGAGTTTGCTAAAAAAAAAAAACACCTGAAGGACTCCAAGATGGTGAGAAATAAGATTCTCTGGTCTGATGAGACCAAGATAGAACTTTTTGGCCTTAATTCTAAGCGGTATGTGTGGAGAAAACCAGGCATTGCTCATCACCTGTCCAATACAGTCCCAACAGTGAAGCATGGTGGTGGCAGCATCATGCTGTGGGGGGGTTTCAGCTGCAGGGACAAGATGACTGGTTGCAATCGAGGGAAAGATGAATGCGGCCAAGTACAGGGATATCCTGGACGAAAACCTTCTCCAGAGTGCTCAGGACCTCAGACTGGGCCGAAAGTTTACTTTCCAACAAGACAATGGCCCTAAGCACACAGCTAAAATAACGAAGGAGTGGCTTCACAACAACTCTGTGACTGTGATGTAAGTTATTCCTGCGCTACCGTGGCGAAGAGATAAAAGATAGAACAGCTGCATGCACCAAATGGGGTCAAACAAAGCCCATAGGTAAATTAAAAAAAGGTGGGGGTAGGTGCTGCGCTATCCGAGAGCAATTTTAAAAACGCTGCTAAAGGTAGCAGTATAAAGTAAAAATGCTGCAGCCCAGTGTGAACTGAAAGCTGCCAGCAACAAGGTTATGTATATTAAAGTGTGGTATAAACCACTAATAGTAATGAAGGGCAATCCCAAATCAATTAAGAAATGCTAAAGCCCTGAAGGACAGTGCAAACAAAATGAATGTGCAAAATACTGTAATATACAAAATTCTATCTGCAGATAATCATATAAATATATACACTCATGTGCAAAAATTGGACGTAAATGTGAATCAATAAATGTGCAAAATGTAGCAATAAATAAGCATACACCCTACAGTAAAACATTGTGCAAAAAAGATCATAAAATACTAAATAACTGCTGAGTGGTGTGAACAGCCCTAAACATAAGGTGCAAATGAATAAATGTGCAAAACACAGCAATATATAAAACTTCCTGTGGAAACGTGCAAAATCGCATAAAAAGTGCAAAGTGGTGTGTGACATACACACTCCAATCACATCGCAATCGGATGGTGCCACAATAATAAATAAATCAAAATAAATCTGAAAAAATACAAAAAAGTCCAAAAAAAGGAAATAATGTGCATAAGTGAGAAAACTGAAAAGTAAACAAAGAGTTCAGTGTTATTATTTCTTCTTAGAAAAAGTAAAATGCGAACAGTCCAATGTGCAAAATAGCAAAGTGGGGTGCCTGAGGTGAACTAGTGTATGTCCTCTTCGTGCATGAATCACAAAAAAGTAAGCAGTGGCCCCTTACCTAGCGGTAATGGGAAAACCGCAAAGAAGCAAATGCTAGTGGGGGTTGTTTCTCCTTGGGGTCCCTAGACCATAGCAGGTACTCTCTCTGTCTTGGTGCCTTGGTATAGGTGAAACAGGTAATAAAGGACAAAGGGGTACCGGATAGTGTAGTATTTTAAACAAGGGTGAGCTTTATTAAAAACATAAGGGTGTACTCACATTACACATAAAACAACAGCATCTATCTCCTCCGAGCGGCGAGCTCGTCAACCTTGATCAGTGTAGAGTGGCTATTTCGTCCCTACGCATGACGTCACCAATCACGTGACTTCATCAGGGGCTAAAGGGTAGGCACCGTGATGTCTTTAAATAGTCTATTGCATTGTTTCTAATGGGTGGCCATTTTCTTGTAGCTCAATGTGATACATGTGTATCGGCCATTTTCTAAAAGGTCATGTGCGCGGCCATTTCTTTGGTTGGTAAAACATATTTACACAACCCTGGATGGAAATCGCTCTATGTTCACTGCGCATAGCCGTGACTGGGTGAATGACTAATAGGGGCGCGGCTTGCGCGCTTGGGGGAAGGAGACTTGTCAGCATAGTGTAAAGCGCTGCAGAGTAAATCCTCATAATGAGGACTGGCGAACAGTCTCAGAAATACCATGAAATGAAGACTGAGGATGATAATGGGATACGATGCTCATGGAAAAAATTAAAATATCATTTAAAAAGCACTCTCAGTGTGGACGGGACAGAATAAACCTCAGCACTGACCTATGCATGCAAGCCGACATTTGTCCCTAGTGGACCATAGATATGACAATCGTGGTGAATATGATAAAAAGAGGGGGGGCTGAATGCATAATATTAATAAAAAACAGGACAATGAAAATAGATATAACACTATGGTGCGCATATATCCCTCACCTCTAAAGCATGTAGATACATGCACATCTTAAATATAGACAATAAAAAATATATATATATAACCTCAATAAAAACGTCATAAAATATCTATATCATAGGTAGATGTAAAACAAAGGTAATCTATAAAAGCAGGTGAGTGGGTGGTAAAAGTCAATGGTGGAGAGGAGTAGGGGACACAGACCTATGTTACGGTTAAAAATCTCTAAGTCACTCTGTGACTGTTCTTGAATGGCCCAGCCAGAGCCCTGACTTAAACCCAAATGAGCATCTCTGGAGAGACCTAAAAATGGCTGTCCACCAACGTTTACCATCCAACCTTACAGAACCAAAAGGATCTGCAAGGAGGAATGGCAGAGGATCACCAAATATGGGGTGAAAAACTTGTTGCATCTTTCCCAAAAAGACTCATGGCTGTATTAGATCAAAAGGGTGCTTCTACTAAATACTGAGCAAAGGGTCTGAATACTTAGGACCATGTGATATTTCAGTTTTTCTTTTTAATAAATCTGCAAAAATGTCAACCATTCTGTGTTTTTCTGTCAATATGGGGTGCTGTGTGTACATTAATGAGGAGAAAAATGAACTTAAATGATTTTAGCAAATGGCTGCAATATAACAAAGAGTGAAAAATTTAAGGGGGTCTGAATACTTTCCATCCCCACTGTAAGTTTTTTTTAAAGCCTATATTTTACATTTACGTGGCATCACTTTATCTGCACTATGCTGTCACTGAGGGTTGACACAGTACAGCCTTTTGATAATTACATAATATAAAAATAAATATAGGTACTACTGTACTTTTATAATAGCATATGAACACATAAAATGCAGAATATGAATAAGTAAAACATAAAGGCACACATTAGTCAAACAAACACTTTGCATTCATAATCAGGGGGCTAGCACATGTGATATCTGGTTTTCATCTTGTAATAAATCTTGTTAATATGGCTGTCCCATTGGCTAAATTCTTGTGATTGTCCGTATGTTTTCAAATCTGTTAATATGTTCCCTGGTCCAACACGCACCTTCTGTAGATATTAGGTTTGCACAGCACAGAATATTGCAGTAATAGGCCATACCTATATAAATGATAAAGCCCTTACCCCCACACCCCAGGACCTCCTCATCACTGCTAAATCTCGCTCAGCTCTCCTCCTCCATTCTGAACAGAGAGCCGATGCTGTCAATCTCTAACTCTCTGCTCTGCCCCGCCCCTGCAGCACTCACTGGGAGGGGGTGACTCAGGCTTAGCGGATCGCTGGGAGGCTGAGCCATGTGCAGATCCAGGCATCTGGGAGGATCCCGACCATATGAACTGGATCCCGAGCCTGGACTGGCTGAGTTTACACATTAGAATGAACTGCACTCCAGTGATCCATAGGAGAAGTATGGCTTTAAGCTTTACATGATATTACATAAGACAATGCTCAAATCATTATTAAACTGATACAATGTAAAGGACTACTAAACTTTATAAAACAAAGTTACATCATGATGAGGTCATAAATACAGGTATGTGTGCAAGAGTACAAAAAATAAATTGTATGTAAAATGGGATATTTAACATTTTTTTGAACATCCAATTGCTCTACATATGCTATGCTGTTGCTCTAGCTTCTATGTTAGGAAAAATGAATCCAATATGGTAGTTAGCAGTTTGCTTCTACAGGATTACTGGACAGCAGAACAACTGTTTGATAAAAACATGTCTCTCCCACCCTTATCATTTGATTATAAATATGTTTCTTTTGGATCATCTAAAACTTCTACACATTCATCCATAAATCTAAGCAAAAGTGATTGTAAAAGATCACCTTGTAAGTCAAACATTTAAATGAAAGGCAAAACATTTGTGTATAGATATAAAAAAACATTATAAATATTTTTTTTCCATTTGTTATAAGTGATCACATTCCCCCTGTTCCCTCTGTTCTCTGCTGCATAAGAGCTAATGGGGGGGGAGCAACAGCACACTGAACTTTCCAGTGAATGGCTGCGCAAGGTAGGTTTGACTGATTTTTGTAGGAGAGCACACTGAGTTCCTGACATAGCTAGAGACACTGAACTTTCCAGTGAATGGCTGCGCAAGGTAGGTTTGACTGATTTTTGTAGGAGAGCACACTGAGTTCCCGACATAGCTAGAGAACTGACCACATGGTTAGTGTGGTCAGTTTCTAATAGGAAAGCAGGGGGACTGGCAGGAACAGCAGGGATTTCACACAAAGGAAGCAATACAAAGAACAGGATACTTTTTCATACAAGCACATGGTACAGCAGGCACATATAAAGATTATGAAATGCTGGGGTAACAAACACTTCAAGATTATCCAGTTTAACAACCCTTTTCTGTTACAATAGTTTTTATTGAAAAGATTTTTTATAATCATCACAAGCAGCAAACAATCCTTGCCATGCTCAAATCAGTTTAACAACCCTTTTAATATATGGAAATATGAAAAACTCATACTGTTTTTGGTACTCGATGAGGACCCTGTAAAAACCAGGTCTCCCTTTTAAAGTACTGATGTAATAAATGTCTCACATAGTGATCTCAGTATTAACCTTGGGATTTAATTGGATGCTGAGGGGAAAACAGACTGTGTTAATTTTTACTTTAGGCATTTAAATGAGGTCCTTGTTCTAAAAAATACATTGTATCAATGTTTTTAAATGTTTATTATTAAATTTGAATTATTATTATTTTAAAAAAATATATTATTATAAAATCTAAATTTCTGAAGCAGTCCAGATGGGTAGTGCTAGCCTTTGGAGAGCTATATTATATTTAAATGGGATTAAAAGATATAAATTATGTCAACTGGAATTTTTTAGTTTATGTTATAAATATACTTATTAAACACCTGATAGGCTGCAGGAGTCATCAGAAAAGTCTCCCCAAGCACACTGACTTAAACCTTGAAATTGTGGCTTACACAATTAATGTTTTGTTATCCTGCCAAAGTAGAAACACTTTCAAACATGATATTTGATTTCTTAGCAAACAATGCCATCAGTACAGATGTATTTTTCTTGGAAGTACTATTATATGATCGTAAGACTCATGTTATAATAGTCTTTTAAACATTTTTTTTTTTAAATAAGGGCAGTCTTGTTTATTAACATTAGTTATTTTAAAGGATGATTCCATCAACAATGACATTTCAGAGTTAGAAGATATCCTGCATGTTAATTAATACCAAAAAGACTTTTGTTTCAGTTCTACACTGTCTGTGCCCTCCACTCCCCAATAAGCTGAAATTCCATATCTTCTGTGTCCCTTTACCCTCATGCACTTAACGGGGCTTGATGTTTCATCTGCACCCTTCACTATCCACTGCAACCAAGCTTCTAGCCAGAAAGACATGATTTATATCTTATATATACACTGATCTAAATTATTATCCAAAGCTGATTTTATACAATGCCTGTGTATTAGGCCCTAACACAAGCCTCTGCGAGCAAAGCAACTAGTTTATGTTAAGCTTACTTTTAGTATACACTTTCTTTTCTTTTCACTTCTCTGCTGCAATAGGAGCCTAACGGGCTGTGTCAAGGAGCTTTTGTTAGCGGGCTGTGTCAATGAGCTTTTGTTCGCTACAACAGGTTTTGCTATCTTATACCAGTCTGGGTCCAGGTCAAATGCTGGCCAGAAGGGGATCAACTACAAGTCAAGTAATAAATGAATATGTTTTAGCATAAAAAAATAGGGTATATGAAAACAAGCAAACTGTTCAGGTGCTATAATCCTCAAAAGAAGGTTTCTCTCATATACTCCCAAGTGGATAGCCATGGTAGATCAAAGTCAGATCACACTAATGCCTTTCCTTTGTTCAAGCTTCTTCTTCATCTACGTTTCAGGATTGAGAAGGAGAGCACTCCCTCCAATCCTCATTGCACCTGTGGCCAGGGCTACAGCAATATGGAGAAGGAGACATTGCCTTTGATCCTTCTCTCCCTCCTGTTGAGATACTGATAGTATGCTGCACCATTCTATTCTGGCCAGCAGGGGAAGAGCTAAAGCCAAGCCTATAGACTTTTATGCAGAGTGCCAAGAATGCTAGGAGTTGTGGTTTGAGATGGCAGCCATATAATGGCTACACAATAATGGTTATCCTACATTTCCCAATATACACTGTGCAGCAGTAGAAGGAGGTGAGAGAGGATTTTTATTAAATTGCCCTTGTTTTCCTCTTGGTGTCGAGGATTGAGGGAGACTAGAGCACCTCAATTCATGTATTCACCCGCCTGCCGGGTGGCGAGCCTGAGACTGAGAACACCTGGGGGCAGCGCAGCACCACCCACGTCACAGTTCCTGCACCACTGCTGCATAGAGGATGGAACCTCAACTTTTTCTCTGCTTCCCACCACTGATCACTGGAGGCTTTCAGCGAGAGACTGAGGGGGCCCCCTTCTACAGCAAGTGTCCACAGCAGCATCCAGGGAAGCTACTGAGAGCAGGACACTAAGTGTACCCAATCCATACCTCACTCATACTGTACTCTATACTACACTTATTTCAAACCTAGACTGCACCTATACCAACATACATTAGACATATGTGCCACTTCATTGGCTGGCTCATGAAATCCCGTAGGAATGGTATTTAACCATTTGCCACCCTCTAACAGTAGATTTACTCTTAGCGGGCGGCAGCTGCAAGCTTAGTGACATACTGGTACATCTCTGAGTACATGTGCACTGGCACATCCCCTGGAGAATGCAGCAGCGCAAACCCATAACCGCTGTGTCCACTGGGCAAAGCGGACCGTGGTGATCGGTACCCATGATCGGCTTCCATTCATGACTGTTTTGCTTTTTATTGTGATGCTGTGATTGGTCCACAGCTATCACATGGTTCCTGGGCCAACCACAGCACCCTGTACCATGTGATTAGCTGTAGCCAATCACAGATCAAAATAGTAAGCAAGCTGGCATGAATGAAAGGAATCACTGTTATAAGCTATAACAAATGTAAAAAAAATCCCTGATCAACCTTCCAGAGTAGTACAGTGAAAAAAAACAAATTGTATGTAAAGCTGAGTTCCGCCCAGAAATTGAACTTCTGATTTGATTCCTCCCCCCCATCCGATCCACATTTGGCACCTTTCAGGGAGAGCAGATACCTGTTGAATCCAGGTATCTGCTCCCACTTCCAGGCATAGAAGTGCGGTGAACTTCGCAATGTACGACCCCTCCTCCTTCCTCCGGCTGCCTTCTGGGGGACACACAGGTCCCAGAAGACAGCAGGGGTCATTCAGATTGCGCAGCTAGACTTCACTTCCTGTTTCCTTTAGTAAGGATATTGGCACCTGCACCCGGAGCCGAGGGATGAGTCAGCTTCGGATGAAGACATTGTGGGCTCCCTGGACAGGTAAGTGTCCTTATATTAAAAGTCAGTGCAGTATTTGTAGCTGCTGACTTTTCATTTTTTTTCCCAGGCGGAACTCCGCTTTAATTTCTCAATTTTCATCAAAAAACTCGCCATGCCTCTTACTAAATACTTTCAACTGTTTGCTTTCAAAAAAGGGGTCATTTGGGGGGTATTTGTACTGCTCTGGCATTTTAGGGCCTCAAGAACTGAGACAGACTATCAGCACATCAGGATTGATCAATTTTCAAATATAAATACCATAGTTTGTAGACTATTACTTTCGCACAGACTAAATAATATTCACTGACTTTAGTTTATTTTTACCAAAGAAAGTAAGCAGACTACATGTTGGCCTAAATTTATGAAGAAAGATTATTTGTTTGCAAAACAGAAACTTTTTTTTTTCAAAATGTTGCTATATTTGTTTTTATAGCAAAAAAAAAAAAAAAAAAAAAAGCCCAGTGGCGAATAAATACCACCAAAGGAAATCTCTACTTTTGTGAAAAAAATTTATAGAAATTTCATTTGCGTACAGTGTTGCATGACCGTGCAATTGCCACTTAGAAAAGTAAAATCTTCAAGAAGTCAAGTGGTTAAAGGAATTCTGCAATGTTAATCTTTTTCTTCAAGCAATATTAATAATATTAAATATTAAAATATTTGGCCACCAAATTTAATTATTTTTTAAATATTTGCATTAGTGCATGTTCCTCAAGGTGACATCCAGTGTCCCGTGCCATTTGGTTGATAATCACTTGCTATTAACCTAGAAAATGATCATTACTGTTTTCCAAGATTCATCTCTCATTCACTTCAATTGGGTTCAGATTTGACATCACTGGCTCACCACTAGGTGTGGGGTGATAGAATCTCTGAGGCACTATATATTAAAGGAGGTGTATAGCAAAAGCTATTTTAACAATACTTCTTCTATGGGTCATAGGAGTGCAATTCTGCATTCCTGTGACTCAGATTCAGTGAACAGCAGGCTAAAGCTCATTGTTGGCCGACATCACAAAGCTGGTCCAGGTGATCTACACTGACTGGCAGCTGGCTCAGCCTCTCAGCCTGTCAGCTGCTCCCGCCCCCTCCACAGTCCAGTGACAGCTGGAGGGGCAGAGCAGAGAGCTAGTGAATGACAATCATTGCTCTCTACTCACTGAATACCAAACAATGAGCAATTAGTGGTCATGTTATCGCTAATTTCTCGGTGTCCAGATCAGATTGATGTTACAGCCACATAGGTTAGTATGAATGTTTGTTTTTTTAATCCCACGCTTCTCTTTAAATCCCTGTTCTAGGCATGCCTCACATCATACTGTGAATCAAGGGCTGAGGGTGGACATGGGTAGTTTAAAACTAGGGGAGACTGTAGAATGTATCCACCAATTGCAGGTGCAGTGTTGTAGTGATGTCATAGCTGTTCTGCAGGAACTACAGAGAGAAGTATTTGTGATTGGAAGATGGCCCATATTGAGAGTGCAACCGTTATCAGTTTTATGAACCAGAAGGTGCATTCTATCCCTGTGGGGAAATTCTCTCAGGGTTATTTATTGCTGTGCAGCTTAATGCATTTAAAAAAATATCGCAGGTTCACTCAAGGTGAGAAGATGACTCTGGGGCGAAGAGTTATTTTTGACTAGAGTTTAGCTTTATGCACATACTGTTAATCTGTTTTGTCTACTATGTATAGATTTGTAACAAGGGTATGTGGCTCAGAGGTTTTGGATGCTGGATGCCCTCTACAAACGCCCCACAAAAGCAGTAGCAGATGGTTGCTGCATGTTCTCAAGCCATGGACCTGATAGTAAACCCTCTCCAGATGTTTCCACCACTAGGCTAGGAAATTTCAACACTACAGGCCTGTCATATCTTCACTTGTATCTCTAAAGCTGTGGACAGCAAGCAACCAGTCATTTCTCTCTCCAGTTCTCATGGGGGGGAAGACTTGTGTCACGGAACGCCCCACACTCCGCTTGAGTGCTTCCGTCAGTATACCGCTTCCTAAGTTCTGGAACACGAGCCCAATGGATCTGGCTATAGGAACCCCCAAGAACTAGACAACACCAGTCTTGGAGTACATCAGAACTAACTTTATATTTGAGATCTCACACACATTTATACAGCAGGGATGACTCAAAGCTAACCTAATTAACATGAGCTAATTTATTACAAAATGTACCCAGACCAGATGACAGACTTGTGGGCACCGAGCTTCACACATTAATATAAACACAATAGCTGGAGCTAATTACAATTAACAATACAAACAACAATCTACCCCCTCCTCAGCCTAGACCATTCGTCTCCTAGCCAGTGCTGGTGGCTAATGTGATCAGCTCTCTCAATTAACATAAACACAGGTTGATGATACCAGCATCTCCTCACAGGATGTGTCCCAACAGAATGAATCAGTCTGATCAGCAGGGGGCTGCTGGAGGAACCCCCCTCCCTCTTCAGGGACACAGATCCACAGCAAGGAGTCCCCAACAGAATCAAACAACAAACAATATATACATATATACACGACTGAGTCCGATTAGTACAGTTTAGACCGGACCTCCAATTCACCCCACAAAGAGCACCGTTCCATTGAAAATCCAGGGCCCATAATCAAAAGGCAACAGGCTTGCATTCAGTCCTCTCCAACAGCCTCTGTCCCGGCTAGGTCTGTGACATTTCTCCCCTTTCGGCAGGAGACTAACACAGGAGGAGACCCCAGATGGGTTGACTCCGAAGTTAGTCCATAGTTCCAGTCCTCTACTGCCTGTACCCACACAGTACCCCAAACAAGTTGTTCCAAACAGAGTATTACTCACCCAACCATCCCCTGCCTCTCTCGGAGAACATGCCCACTGCTGGGGAGAGGCCTGGACTGGCCCTTCTCCCTGGAGTCCTTTCTGCCGCTGGAGAGAAGACAGGGGGACTGGGCTCACTCCATCCTGCTGTTGGGGATCTGGGCCGACTGCCCAGCATCCCTGGGGTATACAGGTGGGGACTGAAGCCCAATCCACCGACACCAGATCAAGCTGCAGTTGTGAGGTGTTGACTGCGTTCTCTCCTTGGATCCTGATCTGCAGCTCACGATAGACTGTCACCTCCTCAACTTGGGCCTCCACAATTGCTGCAGGTGTGGGGCAGAGGTCTTGGACCCTCTGTCCGGTTGCCAGCACTTCTGCTGGGGATTCCGCATCCTCCGCTCCAGCTAACCGTTGGGCCAGGAGGCTGGCTTCATCCACTCCCAAACTGTGTAGTTGCCATTGGAAAAGGGAGCCGGCTGCTTCCTTTTCCATTCCCTCATCTGGCTGCTGGGACAACATGTCGATGGTACTGTCTCCCAGGTGCACGGATTTTTGCTGGGGAGGAAAGTCCGCTTCCTCCACCCTGGCCAACTGTTGGGGAGGGACAACACACACCTCCTCTCCCTTCTCCCCCTGTATCTGCTGCTGGTAAGTGATTGCCACCTTCTCACCCTGAGCCTCCGAAACTGCCACAGGTGTGGGGCAGACGTCTTGGACCCTCTGTCCGGTTGCCAGCACTTCTGCTGGGGGTTTGCTAGGTGGTTCCTCCTCTACAGAAACGTCTATTAAATCCCCAGTCTCTGGAATTGGTAAAAGTGTGGGACAGAGATCTTGGACCCTCTGTTCAGTTACCAGATCTTCAGCTGGAGACGTTTGTGATGCTGCTGGCAGAAAATCACATGTCCCTGTCAGTGTTGTGGGAGAAAGGCCGACTACCTCTTCTCTAAAGAAGGCCGAAGCCACTGTTGGTGCTGGGCAGAGCACAGTGAAGTTTGGCCCTGATAGCAGCTCTTCTGCTGGAGGCTCATCAGGTTGTTCTTCCTCAGCAGAAAAGTCTATCAAATCCCATGTCTCTGCAACTGATGTCTGGGGATATAGGTTCACCATCTCCTGTCCATGGAACCCAGAAGATGCTATCATTTCTGGGCAGAGGTTAGCAGAGCTCTGCCCTGTTGTCAGCACTTCAGGTTTGGGGACGGCAATCTCCGGATTTTCCACTGCCGATTCTCTGGCATGCTGCTGAACTTGTCCTAGCAGTTTCTTGTATGCCCTTTCCAGATGCTGTTCCTTCCTTAGCAAATGGTCCAGATCAGGTTTGAGCTCTGAGACCCCTGCAAGACCGAGCATAGCCTCTCTATATTCTAGCAGGTCCTCAAGGTCAGGTTCCCCTTCATCACCAAACATAAAATGATCTGTAAGGCTCTCCCACAGCAATCCAGGGCCTCCAAAGTCATATCCCTCCAGGGAGCATTCTGTTGTCTCCCCTAAATATCCCTCCTCTGCGTGCCATTGCAGAGCCCGATTGTCCAGCTCTATCTCCTGCTGGACCAACCTGTCCAACTCAGTCACCCATTGCTCCTGGGGCTGCTCTCCCAGGAATGCCATCCGCAATGCCCGTTGGTCACTGGCCCGTTGTTCTTGGGTTGGAAAGCACTTGCCCTGTTTTATACCAGCGAGACGGAGGGCTGCAATCCAGAGCTCCACCCGAATTTGCTGCCTGAGCTCCAGGTATTCATCCTTAGACACAGTCCTGGTGTATGTTGAAAGGATGATCCGCAGCAGCCCCGGGAACTCTGATGCCAGGTCCATATTTCCGCTGGGGTGACTGAAGTCTGCTATGCTGATCTTGGATCCAGTTGGAGGTTTAGATGTCCCAGACTGCAGGAAGCTTTCCCGCTGCTTGCCACCAATGTCACGGAACGTCCCACACTCCGCTTGAGTGCTTCCGTCAGTATACCGCTTCCTAAGTTCTGGAACACGAGCCCAATGGATCTGGCTATAGGAACCCCCAAGAACTAGACAACACCAGTCTTGGAGTACATCAGAACTAACTTTATATTTGAGATCTTACACACATTTATACAGCAGGGATGACTCAAAGCTAACCTAATTAACATGAGCTAATTTACTACAAAATGTACCCAGACCAGATGACAGACTTGTGGGCACCGAGCTTCACACATTAATATAAACACAATAGCTGGAGCTAATTACAATTAACAATACAAACAACAATCTACCCCCTCCTCAGCCTAGACCATTCGTCTCCTAGCCAGTGCTGGTGGCTAATGTGATCAGCTCTCTCAATTAACATAAACACAGGTTGATGATACCAGCATCTCCTCACAGGATGTGTCCCAACAGAATGAATCAGTCTGATCAGCAGGGGGCTGCTGGAGGAACCCCCCTCCCTCTTCAGGGACACAGATCCACAGCAAGGAGTCCCCAACAGAATCAAACAACAAACAATATATACATATATACACGACTGAGTCCGATTAGTACAGTTTAGACCGGACCTCCAATTCACCCCACAAAGAGCACCGTTCCATTGAAAATCCAGGGCCCATAATCAAAAGGCAACAGGCTTGCATTCAGTCCTCTCCAACAGCCTCTGTCCCGGCTAGGTCTGTGACATTTCTCCCCTTTCGGCAGGAGACTAACACAGGAGGAGACCCCAGATGGGTTGACTCCGAAGTTAGTCCATAGTTCCAGTCCTCTACTGCCTGTACCCACACAGTACCCCAAACAAGTTGTTCCAAACAGAGTATTACTCACCCAACCATCCCCTGCCTCTCTCGGAGAACATGCCCACTGCTGGGGAGAGGCCTGGACTGGCCCTTCTCCCTGGAGTCCTTTCTGCCGCTGGAGAGAAGACAGGGGGACTGGGCTCACTCCATCCTGCTGTTGGGGATCTGGGCCGACTGCCCAGCATCCCTGGGGTATACAGGTGGGGACTGAAGCCCAATCCACCGACACCAGATCAAGCTGCAGTTGTGAGGTGTTGACTGCGTTCTCTCCTTGGATCCTGATCTGCAGCTCACGATAGACTGTCACCTCCTCAACTTGGGCCTCCACAATTGCTGCAGGTGTGGGGCAGAGGTCTTGGACCCTCTGTCCGGTTGCCAGCACTTCTGCTGGGGATTCCGCATCCTCCGCTCCAGCTAACCGTTGGGCCAGGAGGCTGGCTTCATCCACTCCCAAACTGTATAGTTGCCATTGGAAAAGGGAGCTGGCTGCTTCCTTTTCCATTCCCTCATCTGGCTGCTGGGACAACATGTCGATGGTACTGTCTCCCAGGTGCACGGATTTTTGCTGGGGAGGAAAGTCCGCTTCCTCCACCCTGGCCAACTGTTGGGGAGGGACAACACACACCTCCTCTCCCTTCTCCCCCTGTATCTGCTGCTGGTTAGGGATGAGCCGAACACCCCCCTGTTCGGTTCGCACCAGAACATGCGAACAGGAAAAAAATTCGTTCGAACACGCGAACGCCGTTAAAGTCTATGGGACACGAACATGAATAATCAAAAGTGCTAATTTTAAAGGCTAATATGCAAGTTATTGTCAATAAAAGTGTTTGGGGACCTGGGTCCTGCCCCAGGGGACATGGATCAATGCAAAAAAAGTTTTAAAAACGGCCGTTTTTTCAGGAGCAGTGATTTTAATAATGCTTAAAGTCAAACAATAAAAGTGTAATATCCCTTTAAATTTCATACCTGGGGGGTGTCTATAGTATGCCTGTAAAGGGGCGCATGTTTCCCGTGTTTAGAACAGTCTGACAGCAAAGTGACATTTTGAAGGAAAAAACACATTTAAAACTACCGCGGCTATTGCATTGCCGACAATACACATAGAAGTTCATTGATAAAAACGGCATGGGAATTCCCCACAGGGCAACCCCGAACCAAAATTAAAAAAAAAAAATGATGTTGGAGTCCCCCTAAATTCCATACAAGGCCCTTCAGGTCTGGTATGGATATTAAGGGGAACCCCGCGCCAAAAAAAAAAAAAAAAACGGCGTGGGGTCCCCCTAAAAATCCATACCAGACCCTTATCCGAGCACGCAACCTGGCAGGCCGCAGGAAAAGAGGGGGGGACGAGAGTGCGGCCCCCCCCCTCCTGAACCGTACCAGGCCACATGCCCTCAACATTGGGAGGGTGCTTTGGGGTAGCCCCCCAAAACACCTTGTCCCCATGTTGATGAAGACAAGGGCCTCATCCCCACAACCCTGGCCGGTGGTTGTGGGGGTCTGCGGGCGGGGGGCTTATCGGAATCTGGAAGCCCCCTTTAACAAGGGGACCCCCAGATCCCGGCCCCCCCCCTGTGTGAAATGGTAAGGGGGTACTTACCCCTACCATTTCACTAAAAAACTGTCAAATATGTTAAAAATGACAAGAGACAGTTTTTGACAATTCCTTTATTTAAATGCTTCTTCTTTCTTCCTTCATCTTCTTCTTCTTCTGGTTCTTCTGGCTCTTCTGGTTCTTCCTCCGGCGTTCTCGTCCAGCATCTTCTCCGCGGCGTCTTCTATCTTCTTCTCCTCGGGCCGCTCCGCACCCATGGCATGAGGGGGGAGGCTCCCGCTCTTCTCTTCATCTTCTTCTCTTCTTCATCTTCTTCTTCATCTTCTTCTTCTTCTTCTCTTCTTCATGTCTTCTCCGGGCCGCTCCGCAGCCATGCTGTGGCATGGAGGGAGGCTCCCGCTGTGTGACGGCGTCTCTTCGTCTGACGGTTCTTAAATAACGGGGGGCGGGGCCACCCGGTGACCCCGCCCCCTCTGACGCACGGTGACATGACGGGACTTCCCTGTGGCATTCCCCGTGACGTCACAGGGAAGTCCCTCAAGTCACCGTGCGTCAGAGGGGGGCGGGGTCACCGGATGGCCCCGCCCCCCGTTATTTAAGAACCGTCAGACGAAGAGACGCCGTCACACAGCGGGAGCCTCCCTCCATGCCACAGCATGGCTGCGGAGCGGCCCGGAGAAGACATGAAGAAGAGAAGAAGGAAGAAGAGAAGAAGAAGAAGAAGATGAAGAAGAAGATGAAGAAGAGAAGAAGATGAAGAGAAGAGCGGGAGCCTCCCCCCTCATGCCATGGGTGCGGAGCGGCCCGAGGAGAAGAAGATAGAAGACGCCGCGGAGAAGATGCTGGACGAGAACGCCGGAGGAAGAACCAGAAGAGCCAGAAGAACCAGAAGAAGATGAAGGAAGAAAGAAGAAGCATTTAAATAAAGGAATTGTCAAAAACTGTCTCTTGTCATTTTTAACATTTTTGACAGTTTTTTAGTGAAATGGTAGGGGTAAGTACCCCCTTACCATTTCACACAGGGGGGGGGCCGGGATCTGGGGGTCCCCTTGTTAAAGGGGGCTTCCAGATTCCGATAAGCCCCCCGCCCGCAGACCTCCACAACCACCGGCCAGGGTTGTGGGGATGAGGCCCTTGTCTTCATCAACATGGGGACAAGGTGTTTTGGGGGGCTACCCCAAAGCACCCTCCCAATGTTGAGGGCATGTGGCCTGGTACGGTTCAGGAGGGGGGGGGGCCGCACTCTCGTCCCCCCCTCTTTTCCTGCGGCCTGCCAGGTTGCGTGCTCGGATAAGGGTCTGGTATGGATTTTTGGGGGAACCCCACGCCGTTTTTTTTTTTTTTTTGGCGCGGGGTTCCCCTTAAAATCCATACCAGACCTGAAGGGTCTGGTATGGAATTTAGGGGGAACCCCACGTCAATTTTTTTTTTAAATTTTGGCTGGGGTTCCCCTTAATATCCATACCAGACCTGAAGGGCCTTGTATGGAATTTAGGGGGACCCCCACATCATTTTTTTTTTTTTTATTTTGGTTCGGGGTTGCCCTGTGGGGAATTCCCATGCCGTTTTTATCAATGAACTTCTATGTGTATTGTCGGCAATGCAATAGCCGCGGGTAGTTTTAAATGAGTTTTTTCCTTCCAAATGTCATTTTGCTGTCAGACTGTTCTAAACACAGGAAACATGCGCCCCTTTACAGGCATACTATAGACACCCCCCAGGTACGAAATTTAAAGGGATATTACACTTTTATTGTTTGACTTTAAGCATTAATAAAATCACTGTTCCTGAAAAAACGTCCGTTTTTAAAACTTTTTTTTGCATTGATCCATGTCCCCTGGGGCAGGACCCGGGTCCCCAAACACTTTTTATGACAATAACTTGCATATAAGCCTTTAAAATTAGCACTTTTGATTTCTCCCATAGACTTTTAAAGGGTGTTCCGCAGCATTCGAATTTGCCGCGAACACCCCAAATTGTTCGCTGTTCGGCGAACTTGCGAACAGCCAATGTTCGAGTAGAACATGAGTTCGACTCGAACTCGAAGCTCATCCCTACTGCTGGTAAGTGATTGCCACCTTCTCACCCTGAGCCTCCGAAACTGCCACAGGTGTGGGGCAGACGTCTTGGACCCTCTGTCCGGTTGCCAGCACTTCTGCTGGGGGTTTGCTAGGTGGTTCCTCCTCTACAGAAACGTCTATTAAATCCCCAGTCTCTGGAATTGGTAAAAGTGTGGGACAGAGATCTTGGACCCTCTGTTCAGTTACCAGATCTTCAGCTGGAGACGTTTGTGATGCTGCTGGCAGAAAATCACATGTCCCTGTCAGTGTTGTGGGAGAAAGGCCGACTACCTCTTCTCTAAAGAAGGCCGAAGCCACTGTTGGTGCTGGGCAGAGCACAGTGAAGTTTGGCCCTGATAGCAGCTCTTCTGCTGGAGGCTCATCAGGTTGTTCTTCCTCAGCAGAAAAGTCTATCAAATCCCATGTCTCTGCAACTGATGTCTGGGGATATAGGTTCACCATCTCCTGTCCATGGAACCCAGAAGATGCTATCATTTCTGGGCAGAGGTTAGCAGAGCTCTGCCCTGTTGTCAGCACTTCAGGTTTGGGGACGGCAATCTCCGGATTTTCCACTGCCGATTCTCTGGCATGCTGCTGAACTTGTCCAAGCAGTTTCTTGTATGCCCTTTCCAGATGCTGTTCCTTCCTTAGCAAATGGTCCAGATCAGGTTTGAGCTCTGAGACCCCTGCAAGACCGAGCATAGCCTCTCTATATTCTAGCAGGTCCTCAAGGTCAGGTTCCCCTTCATCACCAAACATAAAATGATCTGTAAGGCTCTCCCACAGCAATCCAGGGCCTCCAAAGTCATATCCCTCCAGGGAGCATTCTGTTGTCTCCCCTAAATATCCCTCCTCTGCGTGCCATTGCAGAGCCCGATTGTCCAGCTCTATCTCCTGCTGGACCAACCTGTCCAACTCAGTCACCCATTGCTCCTGGGGCTGCTCTCCCAGGAATGCCATCCGCAATGCCCGTTGGTCACTGGCCCGTTGTTCTTGGGTTGGAAAGCACTTGCCCTGTTTTATACCAGCGAGACGGAGGGCTGCAATCCAGAGCTCCACCCGAATTTGCTGCCTGAGCTCCAGGTATTCATCCTTAGACACAGTCCTGGTGTATGTTGAAAGGATGATCCGCAGCAGCCCCGGGAACTCTGATGCCAGGTCCATATTTCCGCTGGGGTGACTGAAGTCTGCTATGCTGATCTTGGATCCAGTTGGAGGTTTAGATGTCCCAGACTGCAGGAAGCTTTCCCGCTGCTTGCCACCAATGTCACGGAACGTCCCACACTCCGCTTGAGTGCTTCCGTCAGTATACCGCTTCCTAAGTTCTGGAACACGAGCCCAATGGATCTGGCTATAGGAACCCCCAAGAACTAGACAACACCAGTCTTGGAGTACATCAGAACTAACTTTATATTTGAGATCTTACACACATTTATACAGCAGGGATGACTCAAAGCTAACCTAATTAACATGAGCTAATTTACTACAAAATGTACCCAGACCAGATGACAGACTTGTGGGCACCGAGCTTCACACATTAATATAAACACAATAGCTGGAGCTAATTACAATTAACAATACAAACAACAATCTACCCCCTCCTCAGCCTAGACCATTCGTCTCCTAGCCAGTGCTGGTGGCTAATGTGATCAGCTTTCTCAATTAACATAAACACAGGTTGATGACACCAGCATCTCCTCACAGGATGTGTCCCAACAGAATGAATCAGTCTGATCAGCAGGGGGCTGCTGGAGGAACCCCCCCTCCCTCTTCAGGGACACAGATCCACAGCAAGGAGTCCCCAACAGAATCAAACAACAAACAATATATACATATATACACGACTGAGTCCGATTAGTACAGTTCAGACCGGACCTCCAATTCACCCCACAAAGAGCACCGTTCCATTGAAAATCCAGGGCCCATAATCAAAAGGCAACAGGCTTGCATTCAGTCCTCTCCAACAGCCTCTGTCCCGGCTAGGTCTGTGACAACTTGCAATTCAAATCAAAATAATTATCTACTTTTTCTCAATGTCCATTCTATAAGGGGAAAATTTGGCACAACACCCATTGCATGCACAGAACACCAACATGCTAACAATAGCTCAATTGGCCATTTAAGATGCCACACAATTACTTCAGATTTAATTTATTAAAATATATATTATTATATATTCATAATGCTTATTAAAAGTATACAAAAATATACATTCCACTGACCAGAGACACGTCATGTACAATAGACCAGGGTAATTTTAGTTTTTTGCTAGAAATAAATATGTACTATTATTAGATAATGAATATGTATAATTTTACAGACGGATCATAACAATAATATTTGAACAAAGCTATATGTGTGCATTGAGAAGGGAGATCCCTGTTGGTGTCAAGAGTCAGGGTTTAGACACCTGGGGAAAGTCTTCTCGGGGAGGGAATTGTAATTTTAATATATTGTATATTGTACATGCTATGTCCCTGGTTAGGGGACAGAAGTGTATATGTTTGTATATTTTAATAAGCATTATGAATAGTTTAATTACACTGGACAACAAAGATTTTGCTTCCTGAACACTTTTTGACATATCTTATAGATTTTTGGCAGCTAATCATGAAAAAAAACCTGTAATTTCACCTATCATATATACGTTTATAGCAATCTTTTGTTTTGGTAATTTTCAATACCTGTTGGTTATGCTGCATACATAAAAGAAACATGCGAAAACAGGAAACTGTTGTTGAAGCTCCTGACCTGCCTGCACATTGCTCTCCTGACCCCCCTGTACTTTGCCATCCTGTGCCCATGCACTGAACCCTCCTGTCCCCCCCGTACTCTGCCCTTTTGAGCACTCTGTACTATGCCCTCCCAGCCCCACAATACCATACCCTTCAAACCCCCTGTACTGTCTGCCTAACCCCCCAGTACCGGACCCTCCTGAACCCTGGGTACTCTGCCTTCCTGAGCCCCTAACACTGGGCCTATCCTTTTGACCTTTGTATACTGCCCTATCTACTACTGACCTCTGTACACTGCCCTACCTACTACTGACCTCTGTACACTGCCCTACATACTACTGACCTCTGTACACTGCCCTTCCTACTACTGACCTCTGTACACTGCCCTACATAATACTGACCTCTGTACACTGCCCTACATACTACTGACCCCTGTACACTGCCCTACATACTACTGACCCCTGTACACTGCCCTACATACTACTGACCCCAGTACACTGCCCTTCATACCATGGACCTCTGCACACTGCCCTACATACTACTGACCTCTGTACACTGCCCTACATACTACTGATGCCTGTACACTGCCCTACATACTATGAACCTCTGTTCACTGCCCTTCATATCACTGACCTCTGTACACTGCCCTTCATAAAGTACTACTGATCTTTGTACACTGCCCTACATACTACTGACCTCTGTACACTGCCCTACATACTACAGACCTCTGTACACTGCCCTACATACTACAGACCTCTGTACACTGCCATACATATTACTGACCTCTGTACACTGCCCTACATACTACTGACCCCTGTACACTGCCATACATACTACTGACCTCTTTACACTGCCCTACATACTACTGACCCCTGTACACTGCCATACATACTACTGATATCTGCACACTGCCCTACATACTACTGACCTCTATACACTGCCCTAAATACTACTGTACTCTGTACACTGCCATACATACTAGTGACCTCTGTACACTGCCCTACAAACTACTGACCGCTGTACACTGCCCTACATACTACTGTCCTCTGTACACTGCCCTACATACTACTGACCTCTGTACACTGCCCTACATACTACTGACCTCTGTACACTGCCCTACATACTACTGACCTCTGTACACTGCCCTACATACTACTGTACTCTATACACTGCCATACATACTAGTGACCTCTGTACACTGCCCTACATACTACTGACCGCTGTACACTGCCCTACATACTACTGACCTATGTACACTGCCCTACATACTACAGACCTCTGTACACTGCCCTACATACTACAGACCTCTGTACACTGCCCTACATACTACTGACCCCTGTACACTGCCATACATACTACTGTCCTCTGTATACTGCCATACATACTACTAACTCCTGTACACTGCCCTACATACTACTTACACTGGCCAGGAATCAGAACATAGAGCCAGGCCTGAAACTAGTCGAAGAAATCAGCCTGCAGTACCAGATGTTCTGCTTTGTGGGGGTAACCAATTACTTCCCAAACATGAAAAAAAAAAAAAAATTGTGAAAGAAAGTGAAATCCCAAATTTCTCACTGAAGCTAAATATTGAGGTAGGCTATGTTGATATTTCGACTGTGACATTAAGTTTTATAAGATTTTCCAAAATTTTATTTATTCCGTCTTTACTTTTCATTGGGGGCTTGCTAGTTAATTTCTTAAAAAAAAAAAAAAAAGGCACAGCACCCAGTGATCTTTGATCTCTTCCATGTTGTCCGGGTAGATCTCCACCTCTAAAGGTTGCCTACCCCTTGTCTAGAGTAATTGCGTAGCACCTTGTGTCTTGTTTCTTCTTCCCAGACCTCTCATTTTCTCTGCAGTCACTGCCAACCCCTTTGCGTAACAATTGCCCACATTACCAATATAAATTCTATGGGGTTGATTTACTAAAACTGAAGAGTGCAAAATCTGGTGAAGCTGTGCAATGGTAGCCAATCAGCTTCTAACTTCAGTTAAAAACAACGGAATTGGGAAGCGCAGATCGAAGAGTTAGCAAAAACATTTAAAAACAAAAACAAATATTAATGTTAATTCATTATCGTACAAGGGTTTAAAAATGCTGTTTATTAAATGAATAGTAACAATATATAACAAATATAAAAATTAAAAAAAGGAAAATTATATATATATATATATATATATATATATATATATATATATATATATATATATATATATATATTCAATTCACTTGTTGGTAATCTTTTCCAGATGAGCAAGATCACCGCATGGATCAGTTTGCCATAGTGTTACAAACACTCCTGAGGTATGTCTGGTTCCGCTCCGCTTCCGGAGCGATTTGGGGGCGATCCAGTTCAATGCAGAGGGTTTCTTAACCAGGTTGAGATTTACTTTGAGATGCTGCCCCAGGCTTTCCCACGGACAGAAGCAAAGTAGGTTTCATGATATCTTTGCTTTCTGAGAGAGCCTTGGCCTGGGAAAACCCACTATGGGAGACGCAAAAACCTGTTCTCTTGAGTTACCCT
Source organism: Aquarana catesbeiana (assembly GCF_042186555.1). NCBI lineage: Eukaryota > Metazoa > Chordata > Amphibia > Anura > Ranidae > Aquarana > Aquarana catesbeiana. The sequence continues at coordinate 541,202,704 of NC_133328.1, read as the reverse complement.
GACTTTGTGGCCTCCTTTAAAAGGGTATTTGACGTTCCCACACGCTCCGCTTCTGCTGCCAAGTGCCTTATGTCCATCAAACAGAGTACCAGAGCTGTTGCCGACTACGCCATTGAATTCCGTACTCTGGCAGCAGAGGTTGCTTGGAACAACGAGGCCCTCGTGGCTGCTTTTCCTCATGGTCTCTCGGATTTCATCAAGGATGAGATAGCAGGCCGAGATATACCCACTGAGCTGGAGAGGTTGATCATGGTTGCCATCCTCATTGACTCCAGACTCAGAGAAAGACTCTCTTTTAAGGAGCGCTTGCGGAAGCCTCCTGTACATTTGCCTCCGAGCTTTGCAGTCCCACCCATGCCTCCCTCACCTCCCATGCCTCCTGGTACAGAGTCGGTCAGTGAAGACTAACCCATGCACTTGGGCTTCACGCATCTCTGTGGATGAAAGAGTCTTTAGGAGGAGGGAGAGATTGTGCCTTTATTGTGGCCAGGCAGGTCACTTTTTGAAGTCTTGTCCTACCCGTCCAGGGAACGCCTGAACCTTGAGGTCCTGTCATGGACAGACCTTAGATGGCGTTGTTTCGTCCCCAGTTATCCAGAAGGATAAGCCCCTAGTTTCAGTCACCCTTTCTTGGGCTGAGTCATCCATCGAGATACAGGCTCTAATCAACTCTGGGGCTGCAGGCCTGTTCATTGATGCTGGCTTTGTATCGCAGCACTCGATTCCGCTGCAGCTGTGTGACACTCCACTTGCCATTGAGGCTCTTGACAGGAGACCTCTACAGCCTGCCCATATGACTCATGAGATGGTTCCTTTGTCCATGGCCGTAGGGGCTCTTCACCATGAGATAATCAAATTCCAAGTTATTTCCTCACCTAGGTTTCCACTGGTTATTGTTTATCCTTGGTTACAGAGGCACCACCCCTCTTTTGATTGGCTTCATGCTGAGGTTCTCTCCTGGTCACCACAATGCAGTGAGACATGCTTCCAGAAGGTAGCTAAGGTCCTGTGCACCTCTTCACTCTCCTCCCTGCCGGAAGAGTACCGCGATTTTAGCGATGTCTTTGACAAAGGTCAAACCGGTAGTTTGCCTCCACACCGGCCTTATGATTGTGCAATGGACCTTCAACCTGGTGCCCTACCCCCTCGTGGCTGGGTTTACCCTTTGTCGGTCTTGGAGGATAAGGCCATGGAGGAGTATGTTGCAGACGCACTTACTTGAGGTTTCATCCGCAAATACTCGTCTCCTGCTGGTGCTGGTTTCTTCTTTGTGAAGAAGAGCGGTGAACTGAGACCTTGTATTCATTATAGGGGTCTCAATTGTTTCATGATTAAGAATGCCTACCCGATTCCGTTGATTACAGAGTTATTTGTCCACCTCAAGGGAGCAACGGTTTTCACGAAGCTTGATTTGAGAGGGGCATACAATCTTGTGTGGATTAAGGAGGTTGATGAGTGGAAAACTGCGTTTAATACCAGAACAGGCCATTATGAGTACCTCGTAATGCCTTTTGGCCTTTGTAACGCCCCGGCAGTTTTCCAGGAATTTATTAACGATGTCCTCCGAGATTTGTTGCAGTTATGTGTGGTGGTTTATCTCGATGATATCCTCATATTTTCCAAGTCCCTGCAGAGCCACCACACAGATGTCTGTCGTGTGCTTCAGAAACTAAGAGAAAACAATCTCTATTGTAAACTGGAGAAGTGCGAGTTCCATAGTGTTTCCTGGGCTTTGTCAACTATTATCAGAAGTTTATTCGTAACTTCTCGTCTCTGGTCAAACCCCTGACTGATAATGACGGTAACCCACGGAGTTGGTCTCCGGAGTCCATTAAGGCCTTTGAGAGTCTCAAGGCTGCCTTTGTTTCTGCTCCTGTGTTGGCACATCCTGGTCCTACGTTGCCTTTTATCCTAGAAGTTGATGCTTCTGAGACTGGAGTTGGCGCCCTTCTGTCTCAACATCCTAACTCTGGGAGCGCTATGCATCCGTGTGGCTACTTTTCCAAGAAATTGTCACCTGCAGAGTGCAATTACGAGATTGGTGACAGAGAGCTGTTGGCGATCATTTTAGCCCTGAAAGAATGGAGACATCTCCTTGAAGGTACCACTGTGCTGGTTCTCATTCTTACTGACCATAAGAATCTCACATTCTTGTCTGAGGCTAAGCGCCTCTCTCCAAGAAGGGCACGATGGGCACTTTTCTTGTCAAGTTTCAATTACATTGTCTCATTCTTACCCGAAACTAAGAATGTAAGGGCTGATGCCTTGTCACGTCAATTTTCCTCCACTTCCAAGTTGGAGTCGGTTCCGGTTCTGTGATTCCTCCTGATCATATTCTGGCTACGGTTCGCACCAGTCTTACTTCTCCATTGGGTGACAAAATTCTTGCTGCTCAGGTCCATGCTCCTCCTGAGAAACCTTGTGACCGCTGCTTTGTCCCAGAGAGTCTCCATACTGCCTGCTCCAGACTTACCATTCTCCCAAAGCTGCTGGCCACCCTGGGAAGAATCAACTCGTTTGGGCCATTTCCCAACAATTCTGGTGGCCTAGTCTACGGGCTGATGTAACTGCCTTCGTAGCTGCCTGTTCCATGTGTGCTCAGAGTAAGAATCCACAACACCCTCCAGTGGGCCTCCTACAACCCATACCCAATGGAGAGAGGCCCTGGACCCACCTGTCTATGGATTTCATTGCGGAGTTACCCAACTCCCAAGGCAACACTGTTATCCTTATGGTGGTCGACCGGTTCTCAAAGATATGTCATTGTATTCCAATTAAGAAGCTGCCCACTTCTAAGGAACTGGCTTCTATTTTTGCTCGAGAGATCTTTTCGCTTACATGGGTTAACCAAGGTGATTGTCTCGGACAGGGGTAGTCAGTTTGTCTCCCGGTTCTGGCCAGCCTTTTGTGCACAGTTGGGAATTCAGCTTGCTTTCTCCTCTGCGTATCACCCGCAGTCTAATGGGGCCGCAGAATGAGCCAATCAGTCCTTGGAGCAATTCTTACGTTGCTATATTTCTGCCCATCATAACAACTGGTCAGACCTATTACCGTGGGCAGAGTTTGCTCACAACAGTGCCTTGAATTCTGCTTCCCGATTATCCCTGTTTATGGCTAATTATGGTTTCCAACCTTCCATGTTGCCTGACTCGTTTGTTCCGCAGAGTATAGCTGCGTTAGAGGAGCATCTCCGTGGTCTTCGTCCCACTTGGGCACAAGTTCAGGAGGCTTTGCAACATGCTAACGATAGGTACAGACTCCATGCTGACCGCAGACGCCTGCCTGCACCTTCCTACCAGGTTGGGGACAGAGCCTGGCTGTCGTCTCGCAACCTCCGACTTCGTGTTCCTTCTTTGAATTTCGCCCCCTTTATTTATTGGGCCTTTCCGTATCCTTCGCAGGGATTAACCCAGTGGCTTACGCCTTGGACCTTCCTCCTAGTGTGCGCATCTCAAATGTGTTTCATGTCTCCTTATTGAAGCCTTTGGTCTGCAATCGCTTTACCACCTCGGTGCCACATCCTCACCCAATACAGGTTGAGAACCATGAGGAGTATGAAGAACAATCCATTGTTGACTCCCATAGGTTCCGTGGGCACATACAGTACCTGGTGCATTGAAAGTGGTACGGTCCAGAGGAATGCTCTTGGGTCTCATCCTTGGATGTACATGCCCCTGTCCTCCTCCGTGATTTCCATAGACGTTTTCCCCTCAAGCCCAGTGGTCCTCCAAGGGTGAGGGGTCGTCGTGGAGGGGGTACTGTCAGGGCTGGGCTCAGCCCTTCCTTCTTTGAGCTGACCGCTCAGCTGTTGGCTAATTGCCAGCTCCCATCTCTCTCCACAGTTACCCAGCTGTTGTTGATTCTGCTCGTCAGTCCTGCCTACTTAAAGTCGTCCAGCTCAATTGATCTCTGCCTTCACCTTTGTCAACCTCACAGAGACTTTCTCCTGCGTTCCTGTTGAAGACTTGCTCGGCTGACGTTCCTTCTGGCTCCTGATCCTGCTTGCTGTACTACTACGTTTATCTCTGGCTCTCTGACATTTGCTTGGCTGACCACCCAATCCGATTACTGAACTCTGGCTTGTTTTGACTATGCTTACTCTGTTTACCTTATTATTATTATTAACAAACAAGTGTGATTTAACTATACTTCTGTCTCGGTCTGATTCATGGTTCCTGATACCCAGAGGACATGGGCCCACTCAGTGTACCAGTTGGAGTCAAGTCCATATTAGAAATGAGGGAAGGTGTATTAATCACCACAGGCTGACCAATAGAGTACGTAATATTAGCCGAGAATATGTCAGATTTTTTATGTGTATTACCTTATGCCTTCAGTTAAAGTTTGACAAAACACCTGGAAGCTGATCCAGAGCTCCACTATATTTTGCACCCAGGTTTAGTAAATTAACCCCCATGTCTTTTATATTCATTTTTTTAAAGTTATTATTTTGCTATTATTTCTTCAGCTTTGATAAATATAATCACATACAGCTTTCCAGCTTTCCTCAGAGGGTGCCCTTCTTGGTATTTACATAATCTGAGTCTATACATCAGCAGCACCAAATGCATATTTATTCTTCAAAGTGAAGCTGTGATCAGTGTCATGTGTGATTTTCTCTCACAGCATATGTAAGGAGGAGATAATAGCTTTCACTGATTGTTAAGTCATAGAGTAAGTGTGGCATGGAGATAATATATTTATATTAGTAATATCTGGACTTTATCCAGTGCAGTTGAAGAAAGACTAAATGTAATAAGCGAGACCCACATTTGTCATTCCCAAAATTATACAAACTCTTTGAGGCCTTGTGTGTATGGCCTTCAGTATGTGACAGGGCAGTGTGAACTACTAGCTTTTACTTTCAAAAACAAATAGCTTTATTTGTAAGATTTTCAGTCAGCTTCAAGCAGCTTTTAAAGCATTTAAGACAATTTCAGACATCCCAACGTGCAAAAACTCATGTGGCAGTGGATGGTGTCAGTAGTTTTTTATTTTATAGTTTTTTTACCTTTCATTTTTAAAAAATTTTTTACAATTCTTTTTTTTTTCATATTTTTAAGGGGCTTTAGTGAGATATCAGGTGTTTAAACAGACCCATGAAATCTTCCATTTGGGACAGAGAAAGGACTGAGGACACAGATTCCCCAATCCCTTTCTCAGCGCTGAAGATGAATGGACAGGAGACAGAGACTATTGAGTAACACAGTTTACTCTGCTCAGTTATCACAGGACACAGGAGCGATCTCGCTCTCTGTGTCTAATTCAGACAAGGAAGGGGTCGGTAAATTACATATTTACAGGGGATCTGAGGAGCAGCACGCAGGGAACAGTGGGGAATGATTGGTGCAACGGGGAACAGCTGTGAACACCGATCTCCCTGTATAGATTTTTAGCTGACAGGTACAGGAGGGGGAGAAAGAGAAGCGGCTGTCAGCTGAAAATCTATACAGAGAGATCGGTGTTCACAGCTGTTCCCCGCTGCACCGATCATTCCCAGGATATCGGGGGGCACGTGCAGGTGTGTGGGAGCCGCCGCAGAAAAGTGAAACTGACAGCGCTGGTGACCTCAAATCAGGAGGTTCAGGGACGTCCTGTGCAGTACTATTGCACCGAGCAGGTAATTATAACATGCTTGTTACTTTAATATAAAGAAAGAGCCTTTAGTAATATTTTAAACAAAGCCATTAATGGGAGTGATGAGTGCTACACTAACCACTTCAGCACCGGAAGGTTTTACCCCTTCCCTGACCAGGCCTTTTTTTGCAATACGGCACTGCATTACTTTAAATAGCAACTGCGCGGTCGTGCGACGCTGTACCCATATAAAATTGATGTCCTTTTTTTCCCACAAATAGAGCTTTCTTTTGGTGGTATTTAATCAAATCTCTGGTTTTTATTTATTTTTTTATAAAAAAAAAAAAACAACATTTTTAACTTCTGCTATAAAACATATCCAATAAAAAAATTTAAAAAATCTAATTTCTTCATAAATTTAGGCCAATATGTATTCTGCTAAATGTTTTTGGTAAAAAAAAAATCTCAATAAGCATATATTGATTGGTTTGCACAAAAGTTATAGCGTCTACAAATTATGGGATTGATTTAGGGACTTTTTATTCTTTTAACATTTTTTACTAGTAATGGCGGTGATCAGCAATTTGTAGTGGGACTGCAACATTGCGGTGGACAAATCTGACACTAAGTGACACTTTTTGGGGACCAGTGACACCAATACAGTGTACAGTGATCAGTGCTAAAAAAATGCACTGCCACTGTACTATTTAAACTGGCAGGGAAGGGGTTAACATCAGGGGCAATCAAAGGGTTAAATGTGTCTCTACGGGGGGATTTTCTAACTGTGTGGGAGATGCTTTGCCTAAAGGAAAACTTCTGCTTATCAGAAACAGAAGATCTCCATTTTTCCCTCTGGCGGAATGGCAATCTGCCTTGTTTACATAGGCAGACAGCCGTTCTGCCTCTCTTCGAACGATTGCTGGGTTTCCGGCAGACATGGGGTCCGCTGAACCTGCTGATTGGCTCCCGCTGTGTCCAATAACGCGTGCCCCAGACCAGGAAAAAGGAATCATGTACAGATACATGATTTTGCCCTTAAGGGCCGCCCTGCCGCATTATATGTAAGTGGGGTGGTCTTTAAGCGGTTAGCAGGCTGCAGCAGGATCTTTGACCCTAACAATGACATATATCAAACCCTGATCTAGCCATTTTTTTTTTTATTATTTATTTTTACACAACTTTTTTTTGTTTGTTTACAACTTTGTCCACTAGCTATGTATCTATTTCTCCATTCAAGAGAAGAAAGAACACAGGGGCTGTACAGTGTTTATCACTGTGATAGTCCATTTCTATACCTCCCAACATTTTGAGATGGGAATGTGGGACACCTACTTGAAAACGTATATAGGCATAGGACACACACCCTGGCACACCCCCTTAAAGGAGAATTAACCAAAAAAAAAGTTAATGTCAGGTCACCTAGAGGCTGGGTGACAGATGCACACCGTTGGGATCAGGAGTGCACCGGAAGGTAGTGGACCCTACGGCTGACTGCTGCGGATTAAACCCTGGGAGGTTTCAGGAAGCAGGTCTACTGGATCACTGACACAGATCCCACTGGGAGCTAGAGCATAGATTCCCCAGGGCGCGGAGTCTAAGAGCCAGCAGGTGTTCACCAGAGCCTTTAATGGTAAGGATGGACTGCGCTGCAGTCTGGCTCCAGGTCGCGGCCCCCAGGGTCTCACAGCTCACGCTCATGGTAGACTACAGGAGAAGAGGAAGGAGGCAGCAGGCTGGAACAACAAGAAAAGTAAGGGACAAGCCAAGGTCGGGGCCACAAGCAGACAAGGACAACAGAGTACACGCCAAGGTTCAGGGTTACAGGCAAACAGGGATGGTCGGGAACACGCCAAAGGTCAGGGTCACAAGCAGACAGGAATAGTTAAGAACAGGCCAAAGTCGGTAACAGGAATCAGATGTAGGAAACAAAGCAAGTACACACAGAGGCTAACACACAATGGTTGATCAGCACTGCCTGGCTTGCAGTGCACAGGTTAATATAGGGTTCCCTGATAGGGCCTGGGGTAGGGACATGCTTAGAGGAGAGGTTACAAAAGCAGTCAGGTGAGGGTCAGCTGGCCTCTAGAGATGAACTCATGGAGACAGGTATGCTGATCGACAAACTATTGCATAACCATGACAGTACCCCCCCCCTCTTAAGACCTCCCCCTCCCCCGCCTGTGCCCAGGCTTAAAGGAAAACTCCAGATAGAACCTCCTCAATAGACGAGGAGCAAAGACCTCAGATGCAGTGATCCAAGACCTCTCCTCAGGACCAAACCCTTTCCAATGTACAAGGTACTGAAGAATGCCTTTACGGAGCCGGGAATCCAAAACTTGACTAACCTCGTACTTTAGATCCTCAGAGGCCGGAACCGAGGTAAGGAGAGGACAAAAGGACTTATTGAGGACTAAAGACTTTTTAGAAATGGGTAAGGGCACGAGAAGACCATCAGTCTGAGCAGGGTCCCCCAGACCCTTAAAGATGTGCTGGACATCCAACACAGGACCATCAGACTGGGTAGAGGTCAGTGGATCCCTGAGGTCAGGTTGGTTAAAAGGTGACGTGTCACAAGAGTTAAGCTGGATAGCTGAAACACAAACAGAATGCAGAGAGCCCTGAACAAAAGATTGAAAACCCCACCTGGCCAAATGAGGCAGTCTATCCAAAGGATGGATTGAGCCTCTTAAACAGGTTTGAACGGTCGTAGTAGCAGTAGGGTGAGGCCAGGTTACAGAAGGTCCTGAACAAGAAGCAGGAAGCTCACTGGGCATAGGCTGGACTGGTGCCGAGGCTGACTGAACAGCATTGCCAGGTGCAGCGACCACCAGAATTGCATCGCAGGGCGTAGCGACTGTGGAACTGGTGGAAGAGTCAGCCTGGGTGTGTGTCCAAGGGGGTCCAGGGACAGGCAAAGAGAAATTGCCATGCAAACTGGAGTGACTGATCGGCTCAGGTTCATAGGTAGGCTTCTCATCCGGAGTACCACACGACCCCGAGAGTGCCTCAGCCCGACTATTGCAGGAGACATTCCAGAAATCGCTATACGCAGCGAGAAGAGCAGAAGATACTGGGATGTTGGCAACAGGAGTATTCTCTTTTGGGGTAACCTTGAGTAGGCAGGAGGAGGAACAGGAGGAACCCCAAGTCAAGATCTGTCCAGCAGTCCAGTCAACATGTGGAGAATGGAGCCGTAACCAAGGAAGACCTAATATGATAGGAGACGAAGCCTTAGGTAAGACAAGGAAGGATATCCACTCCTGGTGGAGTGTCCCTACCGACATCTTAACAGGGAGGGTCTGGAAGCGGATAGGGCCCCCTGGGAGAACAGTGCCATCAATCGCCAAGACCACCAATGGCGTAGTAAGGGGCAAAAGGGTAAGTCTCATGGAAGACGCAGTTCCCCAGTCCATGAAATTGCCAGCGGCTCCGGAATCCAGATGTGCTGAGACCGAACGAGAGGAAGCGCCGACATGAAGGAACACAGAAAGAAGAAGACGAGAAGGTGAAGGTGATACTTCAGGGTCTAATACTCCACCTTCCAGATGTATTAGCCCAGATCGTTTTTCTGGACGAAGAGAACAAGTGTCACGAAAATGACCTTTGGCCCCACAGTAGAGGCACAGGCCCAGAGTTCTGCGCCTAGCGCGTTCTTCAGAAGACAACTTTGTCTAGCCCAGCTGCATAGGTTCCTCAGCGGGCAGGCGGTGCTCCTCGGATCGAAGAGAGGGGACTGGGAGCTCAAGCTGCCTAACGGGGAGTGCTGGCGTCTTTTTTCCAGGGCCCTCTCCTGAAAGCGAATATCGATCTGGTTACACAAGGTGATGACACCGTCCAGATCAGCAGGAAGGGATCTTCCTGCTAATTCATCCTTCACTCCATCAGAGAGGCCATGTAAAAAGGTTGCAACTAGGGCCTCATTATTCCAGCTCAATTCAGCTGTGAGGATACGGAACTGAAGAGCATACTGTCCCACAGAAGCAGACTCTTGACGGAGACATAAAAGAGCGCTAGCCGCTGAGGAGACACTACCCGGTTCCTCCAAGATATTCCGAAAAAGTTTCAAGAAATCAGACAGGCTAGAAACCACTGGATCATTCAGTTCCCACAGAGGGGCAGCCCAAGCTAGCGCCTCGCCGGACAGAAGGGATATAATATAGGCTACTTTCGACCGATTGGACAGGAAGTTTTGGGGCTGAAGTTCAAAATGAATCGTGCACTGGCTAAGGAACCCCCTGCAAGCCTTTGAGTCCCCAGAGAAACGGGCCAGAGCTGGCAGTTGTAATGAATGTGTGGCTGCGACTGGTGCGATAGGTGCAGCAGCAGATAGCGGTTGATGTTGTTGAACCGGGGGTCCTAATGAGGCCTGAACCTGTTCAAAACGGGATGCCAAATCCTGAAGGAATTTCATCACTTGGGTCTGATGCGATTCCTGGGTCTCAAGTCTGCGAACTAAGCCCTGCAGCGGATCATCTGCGGGTAGCGGCACATCAGCCGGGTCCATGGCTGATCAAATTGTCAGGTCACCTAGAGGCTGGGTGACAGATGCACACCGTTGGGATCAGGAGTGCACCGCAAGGTAGTGGACCCTACGGCTGACTGCTGCGGATTAAACCCTGGGAGGTTTCAGGAAGCAGGTCTACTGGATCACTGACACAGATCCCACTGGGAGCTAGAGCATAGATTACCCAGGGCGCAGAGTCTAAGAGCCAGCAGTTGTTCACCAGAGCCTTTAATGGTAAGGATGGACTGCGCTGCAGTCTGGCTCCAGGTCGCGGCCCCCAGGGTCTCGCAGCTCACGCTCACGGTAAACTACAGGAGAAGAGGAAGGAGGCAGCAGGCTGGAACAACAAGGAAAGTAAGGGACAAGCCAGGGTCGGGGCCACAAGCAGACAAGGACAACAGAGTGCACGCCAAGGGTCAGGGTCACAGGCAAACAGGGATGGTCGGGAACATGCCAAAGGTCAGGGTCACGAGCAGACAGGAATAGTTAAGAACGGGCTTAAGTCAGTAACAGGAATCAGCTGTAGGAAACACAGCAAGTACACACAGAGGCTAACACACAATGGTTGATCAGCACTGCTGGCTTGCAGTGCACAGGTTAATATAGGGTTCCCTGATAGGGCCTGGGGTGGGGCCATGCTTAGAGGAGAGGTTACAAAAGCAGTCAGGTGAGGGTCAGCTGGTCTCTAGAGATGAACACATGGAGACAGGTATGCTGATCGGCAAACTGTTGCATAACCATGACAGTTAATTAAATCCACAAGGACTTTTTTTTACCACTACTATTCCTTTATATTGGCATTAAAATTGACAAATGCAGCAATTTAGAATTTGAATGAAATGTTTAGCACTGGGAAACACTTTTTGAAAGATAAAAAGTGCATTTTATATACAACTATATAGATCAGACCAAAATGAGGGACAAATGAGGGGGGAAGAGGGACAGAGAGACATTGCTCGAAATCAGGGACAGTGCCTCGAAATCAGGGACAGTCCCTCAAAATCAGGGACAAATGATCATTTAAGCTGCTTCTCCTGTCTCCCAACCATTAATAAGAAACCTGGACTTCTGTGACAGCCTGTTCTACGTATGAACATATGTGGCCCCACAGAAGAATACTTACTTCAGTAAGGCAGCATATACAGTATTTTAACATATATGGGGTGAACAACCCCAACTGAACTTTGCCGTAAAAGCTTCAACAAAGTTGCTTTAAGATGAAGACCACATATGTACAAAGTCTAAATGCTGCTTGCATACTAATTTTTAACCTGTTGCTGCCCACTTAACACATATGTGCGGTGGCAAAAGGGTGGGCTTTAACGCCCACACAACACACATATGCATCACTGGGCAGTCCATGTTTTTGTGCTGAGAGCACACTCACCGTGCACTCCCAGCACAGAGACCAAGCTGAGATATGTCTCAGTCCCAAACAATGATTTGTAGCTGGTGAGCTGGTGAGACTGACTCCTGATCATAGGCGTGCGCACAGGGTGTGCTGGGTGTGCCTAGGCACACCCTAATCACCCCATGTGGATTTGCATTATCCAATAGCAGCACCAGGTGGGTGGTTGGGGGTGCCAGTGGCCATTGTAAATGCCCCATTATATTAAAATCTATGTTCAACTTTAGGAACACGTTACACCCGTATTTAGGGTGTATCGTAATATGCTCCCAATCAACTGGCTCCACCCACAAGAGCCAGCAGGTGTTGTTCATGTGTGTTTGAGCTTTGGGGTGCACACCCTAATGCATTAGGCTGCGCACACTTATGCTCCTGATCATGTGACCACTATGACAGCCAATCATAGTGATCACTGATCTTTCCCACCTCCTGGGTGTAGGGTACAGACCTCATTATAGGAATGCTAGGGTTGGGATAGAAGGGGTTAGAAGAGCAAAAACAGGCAACAATCAAAATCAGCTTGTGAACTGCAAAAGGTATGCAGGAAACACAGCAACCGTGCTAAAGTCGGAAAATCCATTAACGCAAACCAAACCTCAGGTTCATCATTCTGATAAATCCCAAGTGCATCACCATCCTTATTTAAACATTATTTACAGTCACATTTACTTACTTGGCTACAATACTAGTCCACAGAGGAAAAAGTCATGCAAAATGCATAGTGTGTGCATTACTCTTTATGTTCTTGGCTGTGTGTACATGCTGTACGTTGTCGGACGCAGATCAGCTCCCTGATGCTGCTTCTCGCCTTGTGAGTTACAAAGCACAGCATGCATGAGTGGTGATTACAAGGGCAGAGAATACTTAGGAAATCATTTTATCAGCAGCATACTGATAACATTCTGTCAGGATGCTTCATTGAGGCAGAGTTTGAAAACTATGCCTAGGCACAGTCACTAGGCTGTAGCTCAACAATAGGGATGAGCCGAACAACCCCTGGTTCGGTTCACAGCAGAACATGCGAACAGGGAAAAAATTTCTGTGAACACCGTTAACTTCAGCCCCAGAAGGATTTACCCCCTTCCTGACCAGAGCATTTTTTGCGATACGGCACTGCGCCGCTTTAACTGACAATTGCGCGGTCCTGCGACGTTGTACCCAAACGAAATTGACATCTTTTTTTTCCCACAAATAGAGCTTTCTTTTGGTGGTAATTGATCACCTCTGCGGTTTTTATTGCCTGAACGATCCCTCCTGTATATGCCCATTTGATCTCCGTAACAGATCTGGTAAGTTGCCATCTGGCATTTATTATCCTTGGCTTATTACTGTTTGGCTCTTCTGTGGGTATATACCGTGGAAAGAACTGTCTGCCCTCTCATTGAAGTTTTTATTGAAGGACTTATACCGAATGGAGTTATATTGAATGACAATATATGAACGTTTTTATTCTATTCATTAATTTACACCAGCTGTGATATTTCTTGCACTGATTTGTTCATTTGCTGGTTGGCATTTTATGTTGCACACAATCATTTGCACTTCTGGTTTCACACATCGGTTTGTTCACTTTTTTGGTTGCACATATAATTCTAGGTTACACACGTTTTTGAGCTGAATATTTCATTTTTTTTTAGTTGCAGCACCGTCACCTTACTGGTTTTGATACCAGCAGATTACCTACGTTACACATTTATTGCACTATAAACAAAAGAGCGAAAATTTTGAAAAATAAGCAACATTTTTTACTTTTTGCTATAATAAATATCCTAAAAAAAAAAAAATTAATTTCTTCCTCTCTTTA